>NC_053391.1:415837885-416148718 GCF_905171765.1 Bufo bufo | reverse complement strand
GGTACTTTATCTTTTGTGTTTTGCTCCTACCTACTTTTAATTATATTTCAATAAAGAATTATTATTTTGTTTTAAGCATTACTCCACACTAGCAGTGAATTTATTTTGATTGTGTGATGCTCAAGTACCTATTGATATAGCCGTGAACAAGTTATCCCACAGCCACAGGATAGGTTATAACTATTAGATCAGTGGGGGTCCAACTGCTTGGACCACCATCAGTCACAAGAATGGGGACCCAATACCCTGTAGAGCCCACTCGATTGAATGATATGGCAGGTTGAGCTTGTGCACTGTGGCTCCTGCCTGTCCATTCATCTCTATGGGATTTTCAGACATAGTCGAGTACAATATCACAACATGTTAGAAAAACCCTTAAGAGTCAACAAGTCACATCACTGGGTGGCGCCACACAAACAAATATAGGATAGACACTTTGTGACACAATATCACAAAATCATGTTGTTTTGAAAAGCACTCCATGTGCTGTCCGCATCCGTTGCACCGTTCCGTGGCCCCGCAAAAAAAATATAGCATGTCCTATTCTTGTCCGTTTTGCGGACAAGAATAGGCATGTCTACAATGGGCCACCCGTTCCGTTCCGCAAATTGCGGAAGGCACATGGGCAGCTTCCGTTTTTTGCGGATCTGCAGTTTGCGGACCATAAAAAACGGCACGGTCGTGTGGATGTAGCCTTACCAAATACTTAAAAATAAGGCTTTTGACAGTCCACACACTGGAGAGTTGCATGAAGTATAATATTTGTATAAATCATGGTTTTGGTGCATTTTTCCTATTTTTTCCATCTTCCAAAATATGTAGAAAGCAATATTTAAACATTAATGTTTTTACAGTATTTGCTTCTGGTCACTTTTCAGCTTGTATTGTGTAATCTGTGGGCAGGATCCACAGTCATCTCATTATCATCATAGTGTTACAAAAGGTGTAGGCTGGTAACAGCTGAAAACCTTTTTTGGAAGGAGTAAAAAGGGTGCATGGTATGTATGCTGTTGTTGTGTATGTTAATTTAATTCTCACTTGATATCTTTACATGTATTTTTCTGTACTTTGTAAATGGTGCATAATTACTATAATGAAAAGTGGTACTGCGTTCAAAATATAATTTGCTACAATTTCTCCCCACGGATGCACCACGGCCAAGACCCAGCTGTGATGTACTGCTTTAAATGTTGACGTTCATTGACATATCACAGGTGCACCTCGGCTGTGGTGCATCTGCAGCATGTAAACACAGTCTCAACTAAGCAGCCTGGAATTAGGACCTATTGTAGCAGCCAGAGATATGTGTGCAGTTGATCGTTGCCTATACTGGATGCAGTTGTATCAATGCTTCCGCTAAGAGCAGGACTAGCCATGTAAAGGTTTGCAGCTGTGGCTGAGTTTAAACGTTGCTGATGATTTATTCTAAAAAGTGCCAAAAAATTTGTTTTTACTGCAACTGCTGTGGATTTCCAGTGCAGTAGCTAAGGTTTCTACAGGAGAAACATTTTACATATTTCACCTGTAAAAACCTCATGGGAAACGCAAAACCGCAGTAAATCACAGTAAAAAGTGCTGTCCGCATCTTTTGCGGCCCCATTGAAGTGAATGGGTCCGCATCCAAGCCACAAAAACTGAGGCTCGGATGCGGACCAAAACAACGGTCGTGTGCAATGAGGCCTTAGTTGTTGAACTTTTTATTTATGACTACTCCCCATTTGCATAAAAATAGAAAATTAAATGACTGCAAACCATTGTAAACCTAGGTATATACCCAACAACTGCCACCTCAAGGATGGCGCAATAATCTGGCCTAATTTTAAAGTATGAAGAATGACCAAGGTAATTAACCCCTTAGTGACCAAGCCTGTTTGGGCCTTTATGACCAAGCGTTTTTCTTCCTTTTTTTATGGTCTCGTTCCAAGAGCTATAACTTTTTTATTTTTTCATCTATATAGCTTTATGAGGGCTTGTTTTTTACGGGACAAGTTGTAGTTTTTAATGGCGCCATTTTGGGGTACACATAACTTTCTGATTAACTTTTATTAACTCTTTCTGGGAGGGAGATGGGGAAAAATAGCAATACTGCCACTGCGTTTTTACATTATACATTTTTTGGCGTTCATTTTTCGGTACAAATAACATAATATCTTTATTCTCTGGGTCAGTATGATTACAGTGATACTAAATACTTATAATTTTGTTTACGTTTTACTACTTTTTTTGCAATAAAACACCTTTTATTAACCCCAAAAATTATTTTGCATTGCCACTTCACAAGACCCATAACTTTTTTAATTTTTTTAGATGGAATTGTGTGAGGGCTTTATTTTTGAAAGACGACTTGTATTTTTCATGGGTATGATTTTGGAGTAAATGCCGCTTTTTGATCGCTTGTTATTACGTTTTTTTTCGGTGGAAACTAAGAATAAATTCGAAATTCTGTATTTTTTTATTTTTTATTTTTTACGGCGTTCACCATAGGGGATAATTTATCTAATATTTATGTAGTCCCGGTCGTTACGGACGCGGCAATACCAAACATATGGGGGATATTTTCTTTTTGCAATTTTTTTCATTGAAAAGCGTATTTTCAATGGAAAAAAAGGCATATTTTTTTATTTTATGGAATTTTTTTTATTTAATAAATGTGTATTTTTTTTCTATTTTTTTTACTACTTAATAGTCCCACAAGGGGACTATAATATACAGTATTTTGATTGCTTTTAAAATGTAATGCATTATCTCTATAATGCATTGCATTTCAATAGCAATGCTATTCGAACATTGACCAGCAGGCTGCGCCAGAGAGGCACAGCCTGCTGGAAGTAACTGAAGACAGGCTCGGGCCCTCATCGGAAGCAAGGTAAGCTTCCCAGCACATCAGCACCCCGCGATCGCATTTTCGGGGTGCTGATGGGAGACAGAGGGAGTCCGCTCCCTCTGTCACCACTTTACATGCAGCGGGCGCCATTGCGCCCGGCATGTAAAGGGTTAAACAGCCCGGATCGGCACTCCTGCCGTTCCGGGCTGTTAGAGCAGGGACCCGGCTCTCATGTGAGAGCCAGGTCCGCACTCCCCGCTGCACGGGGGAGCCGCGCGGCGCTTAAACTGGGCCGCCGTAAAAACGCGGCGGCCCAGCCTAAGGCCCCTTAGTGACCGCCGTAAAAACACGTATGGGTGGTCACTAAGGGGTTAAGAGAATTGGTAGATTGTAGTCCCATGGCAGGTTAACAAACTGAGTTGCTCAGTTTGGAAAAAAACTTAGGGAAAAACTAATTACAACATACAAATATATGAATCTACAGTACCGAGATCTTGCTAATGATCTTCTTATACCTAGCCTTCTATCCATTAGTAAAAGAAATCCTCTATGTCTAGAGGAAATGAGGTTTCACCATCAACATAAATGGGGATTCTTTACTGTAAGAACAGTGAAATTGTGGCATGATGTTGTGATGTCTGATTCAGTTATCAAGATGGCCCTGGATGCTTTTCTTGAATGGAATAACATCACAGGTTATTAGTACTAGATTTCTGGAGAGAAGGTGTTGATCCAGAGATTTAGCCAGATTTGGAAGGAATTTCTCCTCCAATGTGCGGCAATTGGTGGCCACCTCACTGAGATCTCTGTCCTTCTCTGGATCAACATAGTGCATTTGGAAAGTCTTTTGACCCTTTCACTTTTTATCACATTTTGTTATGTTGTGGCCTTCTGTTAAAATAAAATAAAAAAATAAAGTTTCCCCCATCAATTTACACTCATTCTCCCTTAATGAAAAAGTGAAAACAAAAAATTAGAAATGTTTGTAAATTTATTGAAAAGGGAAAACAAAAATTTCACATGCACACTATTCAGACTCATTTCTATGACACATGAAATTCGCTCTGGGGCCTCTCATTTCTCTTAAACATTTTTGAGATGTAATTACACCTTGATTGGAGCCCAACTGTGGTAAATTCAGTTGATTAGACATGATTTTGGAACATACATATCAGAGCAAAAACCAAGCCATGAGAGGAAAGAATTGCCTGTAGAGTTCAAGTCAGGATTGTGTGGAGGCACAGATCTGGAGAAGGGTACAAAAAATTTCAATTGCACTGAAAATTCCCAAAAGCACAGTGGTCTCCATAATTCTTAAATGGAAAAGTTTGGAATAACCAGGACTCTTCCTTGAGGTGGCCGCTCCACCAAACTAAGGCTAGTTTCACACTAGTGTTCGTCAGATCCGGAAGACTATTCTGGCAGGGAACATCCTTCTGTATTTCTCTGTATCCGGCATTGCTGGGGCTACATGTATGTCATCTGGCCCCATTAACTATAATGGGGACCGCGGAGATTTGTTCACAACCTGACAAATATGTTGAGAATTGGCCAGACGAATAGCGCAGATGCCTCCCAGCCCCATTATAGTTAATGGGATCGGACGGCATCTATGTAGCTTCCAGCATTGCAAGATACAGACAAATCTGACATGGAACAGCCTTCCGTATGTCTCTGTATCCGGCAGTACCGGAGCTACTTGGATATCATCTGGCCCTATTAACTATAATGGGGACTGGAGGAGATTCATCCACAAACTGGCAAATATGTTGAGAATTGGACAGATGAATACCACTGATGATTAAAGTTAAGGGACCTTGGCAAGAGAAGTAACTAATAACCCAATGCTCACTCTGGCTGAGCTCCAAATATCCTGTGTGCAGATGGAAGAAACTTCCAAAAGGTCAACCATCACTGCAGCTCTCCAATAATCTGGGCTTTATGGCACAGTTGCCAGAAAAAAAGCCTCTTGTTGGTAAAAGACACACAAAACTTTGAAAAAATGCACCTAAAGAACTCAGACTATGAGAGTAAAGATTCTGATGAAACCTAGATTGAACTTTTTGGTCTCAATTCTAAGCATCATGTTTGAAGGAAACCAGGTACTGCCCCTCATCTGCCCAATACCATCCCTACAGTGAAATATTAGAGGGAGTCCTGGTCAGACATGCTCCCCAAAAGCTGTGGCATGCTGTGTATGCAGTGTATCCTTGTAATAAAGCAATTTGGCCTCCCATTCAAAAATAGAAAAACATTCCCCTGTCACTCAGAATTGAGAAAGCTCGTTGGAAGAACGAGTGAAACGTTTTCAAGAAATCTACAGTACGTCCAGTTGCCTTGATTTATTCTTTACAGATATACCATGACCTGGATAAATGATAACCTTCACAGTCATTCCCCTGTTTTGCTTTGATAGAGAGGGTCTAAAAGCATGTCCATCCAGTAATCATCAGATTGCTTGATGGTAAGGATACGGCTATCATTACTTAAGCTAGCAAGCATAAAGCTTGCCATGCTCACCAGTGTGACCCGGTTTTTTCATGCTTTCCTGCACTGGTAAGATTATGGCCAGTGTCGTCATCATCACGAGCAGCAGCCTCATCCTCCTCCTCAAGCGACTCCTCCTACTTCTCCAGTGGTAGCTCCTTATCGTCATACTCCACTTCCTCTTTCATGGGACTTTTGTTGTCTGGGTCCTCAACAGCTATAGGGGGGCTGGCAAGATACAGAAGCTATTCTTCTTCCACTGTCCTTTGTTGAGTGTCTGCTCTAAGATAAATATCAGGAGAATGCCATCATTAATGGCACAATTATCCCTACTTACAGATCTGGTAGCCTCTTCTTGTCTCTAATGAGCTGACACTGCCTGACCTCAAAAGAGAACATAGGTCAGGCAGTGGTAGCAGTGCCTGTAACAACTGCTCTAGGTGTCCACAGTGGCGTGCATCTTTCCACACAATGAGAATTGTAAGGAGCAGCCCATGTTCTCCATCTCATGACAGGACAAAGCAGGGATAGCTTTCTTGAGAAATAATGTCGGCTAGGTATTTTCCAGAAAGGCTGAGCGCACGTCATCAGTTGCCTAAAGGTAGTGGAATCCACAAAGTGGTACTGCAACAACTGCACTACCAGCAACTTGGCCAGGTGGGAGTTAAGCTTGTGCACCATAGGTTTGGTGTGCTCACAGAGTTGTTTCCTGGCCACACATTCCGAGCCTGTGACCACAGTATTAGAGGCATCATCAGTTCCTGAGCTGACCATAATAGATGTAGATCTGTCCCTGGCAGTTTTATAGGAGGTTACGACCATACGTTGCCTCTGCTATTTATTGCCGCCACTGCCCTCCTCCTCTGATATCGCCTCCTCCTCAGCACCCCAATCTGCTTCTTTGTAGGAAAAAAGAAAGTGCCCGACTGTATGTGTGGGTGGGATGGGGGGGAAAGATAAGATAGGATGCAAGTGAAAGACCCCTCTTGGGTTGCAAGAAGAAGTAGTAGGAAGAATGCTGAGACCCTTGGCTCCAAGGCATGATGTCAGACTCAGAGGTGACATCCACATCATCCTGCTGTGAATGAGAGGAGGAGTGAGCACTGCATTCCACAATCTCATCTTATGTGTCCTCGATAATAATGTGATGTTTATTGGAATCCAGGGAGAACTATTGCTTACTACCATAGGCGTGCGCACGGGGTGTGCCGGGTGTGCCTGGGCACACCCTAATAGTCACCTCCGTGCTGCCCCCCGCTGATTCCCCTGTCTGTTATTGGCTGCCGCCGCCCGCTGCACTGTAAATTAATTTACAATACCTGGCTGTGGGCGGGCGGTGGCTAGTATTCACATAGAGGGTGGAGTCCTGGACCCAGCGCAGGCAGAGAGGGAGCCGTACGGTGCGTGCTGTGCAGGCTGAGTTGACGTGATGTCACGTTACGCTGCATCTGTGTGTACCTAGCGCGCCTGCAAGTTAGTGAGGTGAGGTGGGGGTGAGGGCTGAGGGCATATAAAAAAAGAAGTATGTACCTTTGTAACCCCCTGTCCCACAGTGCTACGCCTCCTCTGTTGTCCCCTGTATTACCCTGATACCCCTCAGTTATATAATATATCTGAGGGGTATCAGGGTATATTATACAGGGGGTAATATAACTAGGGGTGTCAGGGTATATGAGGGGTAATATACACACGTGCGGGGCGTGTGTGTTTGTGCTTTAGGGTGCACACCCTAATGCAATAGGCTGCACATGCCTATGCTTACTACTACTGCTATTATTGGTTAGACAGCTGGTGCTGCCACTGCTGTTTTCACTACTACCCACATTATTAATATTGGTTGAAGAGGCCTGGGTCTTTTGTTTGCCAATGTTCTGTTTACCAGAGATTTTATTATGAGGCCCATATATAAAAAGTCACTGGTTTGGTACAAAGATTATTAAATAAAATTGCAAGTGTTTTTTTCTTTAAAGACAAAGGAACAATTGAATCTCCCTCCTCTCCTGCAAATACACTGCACACTGGTATTGAAAATGTATAGTGGTAATTATGTAGGTATTGCAGTAAAATGTGTTTGCTGTAACAATGAATGGTATCTTGCAGTTGTAATAATAGGATTAGGGCATTAAAATGTATTTGCTGTAACTATACATGTTTTTTCCAGTAATATGCAACACATTCAATAACGTGGGTATAATAATTGCGTAATTGCAGTAAAATGCTTTTGCTGTAATACTGAACAGGATTTTGCAGTAATGTACAGCACACGCAATAACACTGTCATAATGCACTAAAATGCCCAAATACAAACAGCAAATAGAAACTGTTTTTTAGAAACAAAAAAGGGGGAGGGGAGGCAATTCCTCAGTGTTTGCAGCAGAATGTATGCTATGAGGATTCTGGAAAAAAGCCTATGAACTGTAGAAACTTTAAAATAAATATTTTTCTATAGGATTCTGTAATGCAGAAGGTACTAGCCAGCTGTATCAAACAACTTGGAAAGTGACAAGTCGCTCCCTCACTCTACTAAGCTTTCCCTGATAAAACTCCAATATTTACCCAAGTATTTCTCCCTATGGTGCACCTATAGTGTCCCTAGTAACTGGCTTGTTTTTTGGCAGACAATGCAAAAAGACATCCTTTCATAGGATAGCTGGGAAAAGAATGCGGTTTCTTCCTTCTGAGCAGAAGGACCTGCCTGCATATTGCTCCCTGATTGGCTGATCAGGCATTCTGTCAGCCTCTGAGCCAATCAATGCAAGTCTCTCACTTCCTTTTTGATGTGCAGCATATTCCTGTGAATTGCAATTGATGCACAAACGTTACTATTTCAGCAGTTTTGTTACAGAAAGTCTGTGTTGCATTTAAATTGGAGGTAATAGATTTTTTGTTATCATTTGCCCTTAAAATATTAAAGACTTATTCGATAACATTTATTTTAAATGATATGAATATACAGTATTGCATTCAAAAATTATCTTTGTTTCATCCTGGTTGAATTCAACTTTTGTGCCAAGACAGAGTATACCACACTTCCAAGTATTGAAACCATCCTCTAACATACAAGATAGATGACAGCCAATTCACAATTGCCAGCAATTAACTGCCCACACATTAATCACTTCCTTTTCACAAATATTCATTTCTCTAGAAAAGTGATTCACTAATACTGTAGGATAAACATAGATATATATCTTCTTGTTATGCCTGCTTTCTTCTCATTATGTCTGAAGATTAACATAAGCCATCCACTTAAAGGGTTTCTACCATCAGAATTACTGTTATGTAGCTCACTGACATTAGTGATGTGCTAATGTCAGCACTACATAACACTATGTTTTTTACATTTCTCCCTGCAGCTTCACTGTGACGTAGTCGGCGCAGGCGCAGTGAGGAATCCGGCACCAGGAGCGCGGCCTTCACTCACTGCGCCTGCGCCGAATACAGAAGTGAACGACGCAGGCGTGGGATTTCCTCAACGATGCATGGAACTTGGACATCAATCAAGAGGAGCTGGGCGGGCAGAAAAGCAGACCTTGGCGGGATAAAGTGTGAGTAGACCGAGCCTCTAGGTGCTGAATCTACGCCCACATAGCACCTAGAGGCTCACTAGCATACTGTAAAAGTGTGTATTTTAGCAAAACAGCTGCACGGACAAATGTAAAAAACACACTGTTATTGTGACGGTAACGTACACTACACACAGGGGGGAGGATAGTGACCACGGCGCTCCACCCTCACCCCTAGCCCTGCCTACTTGCCTCGCAAGTCCTAATGACAGGGGACAACTAGACGGCAGTCCCTAACTTAGGATACGTGCTGGGAAGACAGACAAGACAAATAACGGAACGTGAACAGACCGGGTCAATACCTAGAGAGCTACGCAGTACTAAGGAATGAGCAGAGAATAGTCAGGAAAAGCCGAGGTCAAATACCAGGAGAGAAACGAAGTACAACAGGAGTCCGCAAAGAATCGTCAGGTGGAAGCCGGGGTCAGGATACCAGGAGAGATGAGCAGTACAGGAGGAGCAGGCAGAGAATCGTCAGGGAACACAGGATCAGGTAAGTATGTAGGAACAAAACAATCACCAGATACCTAAAAATTAATAGGCAACCTGTGGCCAGCAGGCTGCCTGTATTTATAGTGGGGAGTGAGGGTCATGTGACGTGGCCAGCATCGCATGACCGACAGACCGACCAGTCGAGCACCGAGTGATCAGCTCGGCGCTCAAGGCAGACCTAGGAGCAGGGAGCCTCCCAGCTAGCAAAGCTGTCCTGGGAACAAGGTCAAACACAGATCCTCGCTCCCGAAGCTAAGCAGCAGGTCTGCGGCTGATGGGAGACCGAGTGCGCCTTCGGCACCCCGTTACAGTTATGTAGTGCGGACATTAGCACATCGTTAATGTCAGTCAGCTACATAACAGTAATTCTGATGGTAGAAACCCTTTAACATATTTTTAGGTAAAACACAAATCTCACTATGAACAAATCAATAAATAAAATACACATAGGAAAATCACAGAATGTACAGACGGTTTGAGATGCATTTTTCATAATAATGGTTAAAGTATACATATTGGTACAAAACATGCACTTTCCTGCTATAGAAGTATATTATGTGAAGTGCACTCTGAAGTTTGGTGACTAACCTAGTCTTTTTAAATGCTTTTGCATGCTTACTTCATATGATAGCTCTTCCAAGAGTCAAGTCAATAAAGGAGCAGCACAGCAAAAAGAAAACGTAAAAAACAAACATAAAAATAGGATGCAAGCTTCAGACAACTGGGCTCCAAAAACCTGCAATACAATGTATCCAAGAAACTCAAAGAAGGAAGCTGCAGAATGGGTTAGGCTGTGTTCACACCTCCATCAGAGAGCTTCCTGATCCAGCATAAATGCCAGCTGTCGGTCGGGAAAAAAACACTGCATGCAGCGGTATTTGCCTAGCCAAAACCTGGCATTTATGCCAGAAAGCGGCTGAATGACCACCAGACCTCATAACAGTCAATGGGGATCAGGCTGTGATCTGGAGAATCTGGCAATGCCGGATCCAGTGAACTCCAGCAAGCTGTTCTCTGCCGGAACAGCCTGCTCAAAACTTTCACCTCAAATGTGAACAGGACCTAATTCCCTACTTAAATTAAAGAAGTTTTCTGACATTTGAAAAAGTTTCAGCCTTTTTTCCAGAAACAGGAAAATCCAGGTCCATAGGACATGCTGCAATTGAGTTGCAACACCAGAGGAAACCCATGGACAAGCGTGGAGCTGTTTGTAGCAAAATTACAAAACTTTTTTCAAATCTCAAGCAACCCTGTTAAAGGGGTTTTCCCACAGGATAGGTGATCAATGTGTGATTATTGAGGGTCCCAATACGGGGACCCCCATAATTAGTAGAACAGGTGACTCTTGTTTCTCCTCACTGCAAAACCATGGTGATAATGAGTTTGAATGAAGCATCTACCAGTCAAAGGGTCTGTGGGGTTCCAACAGTGACACCTTTTTATACATTTACAGTATGACGTATCCTGTGGATAGATCAGATGTTTATGGGTTGAAGCATAATTAAGTTAGACTACTTTCACACTCGTGTTTGGTGCGGATCCATCATGGATCTGCACAAACGCATCCGTTCAGATAATACAAACGTCTGCATCCGTTCAGAATAGATCAGTTTGTATTATTTGTAACATAGCCAAAATGGATCCATCTTGAACACCATTGAAAGTCAATGAATGACGGATCCGTTTTCTATTGTGTCAGAAAATGAATCCATCCCTATTGACTTACATTGTGTGTCAGAACGGATCCGTTTGGCTCAGTTTCGTCAGATGGACACCCAAAATCTGCAAGCAGCGTTTTGGTGTCCACCTCCAAAGCGGAATGGAGACGGAATGGAGGCAAACTGATGCATTCTGAGCGGATCCTTATCCATTCAGAATGCATATGGGCAAAACTGATCCGTTTTGGACCGCTTCTGAGAGCCCATGACGGATCTCACAAACGGAAAGCCAAAATGCCAGTGTGAAAGTAGCCTAAGTCATGTGAAAGACAATGATCCAAAACACAAAAACAAGTCTACATCTCAATAGTTTAATAAAAACAGAATTAACGATTTTCTGGTTTGGCCTGAATCCAAAAAAGAATCAATCACAGGAACCGAAAGAAGTAAAGTTCATGCTTGAGATCCCACCAATGTGTGTGAATAAGAGTATAGGTCTATATAAATATCAGATGCAAAATCCCTTGCACATTTCAGAGAAATAGCTTGAAATCAATATAACATACATGTGGTTGAAGCTCCACTTGCCAGATATGGACCTCTGAGAGCTCTGTGTTGCATACAAAAAATTCTGGTGAAGCTACTGCTAGAGGGCCCATGATGAATATTTGGATTCCTTTCTATCTTTGCATATGCATTCCTTACAATAACAATACTTGTAGGCAATAGAATCAATGATATTAATGATAATTTGTCGGGACACCCAAATTATATAGTTGGATAGTCTATTGAAATCAGCAGGCTCATTTCATCTAATGTATATGGGAACCTTGACTAAGCAAGTACAGCTGTAAACTGTAGCTAGCTTGGTGGCTAAATGAAAAAAAAAAAATACTGCATTTCCAAAAATCCACAAATGTGCTCAATAGTAAATATTCAAAGTTTGAAAAAATAATATATCCTGTTGAAGTGTTGATGCAGTCTTTGAAAGCAGCTGTGAGAGAAGAGGGACCATGGGGAGAAGTCAATGAGAGAGGAGAAGCCATGGAGAAAAGCAATGAGAAAGGAGGTAGTATGGGAAACAGTCTATGAGAGAGAGCAGGCCATGGATAGCAGTTTGTAAGGAGCAGAGGAAAAGTATGTGGGAAAGATAGGGATAGCATGGTGAGAAGTCTGTAAATGAGAGACATTTATGACTATTCTATTAGATTATGTGAGAGGGATGATATGGGGAGCAGTCTGTGTAAGAAATAGGATGGAATGGTCATGCAGGCCAGGACCTTCTTAGCATTATTTGGCAATGAGAATTTGGGGGGGGGGGGGGGTACTATCTCTCCTTGGAGAGAGAGCGCTTAAGTCAGCATGAGGAGACTTATAGACCATACATGTTGCTTTGGAATTCTGGGAAGAAAGGGATGCAAATGAACCTGTAACAAGCTCTGCCTCTAATGCCACCAGCTATCCTATAAGTCAATGTTTGACCCTTTAAATAGGCCTTGAGACATGACAGATATTAACCCCTTAAGGACTTCCACCATATATGTACGGCGGAGGTCCGATCCCTAAAAATGGCGCCTGCTCGCTTGTGCAGCGGGCACCATTGCCGCCAGATTTCTGCTATTTTAAATAGCAGAGAACGGCGGCACATGTATGCGATCAGCCATAAGGCTGATCGCATACATCTTACCCTTCAGATGCCGTAGTCAAATGTGACCACGGCATCTGATCAGCCCAGAACCGGAAGTCACGTGCTTCCGGTTTGGTAACAGCGTTCCCCGACTGAGATCGGGGAACCTGTTGCATTGCGCTAATTGACTGACGCCTCAAGCAGGCTTCAATTAGATGAATGTATCAATACAGGCCACTAGGTGGCAGAATTGTATTGTTATAGTACAAATGAAGTGTTCAATGATGGCTATTTAGCCATCAATGAACACTATGGGCAATCGAATGATTGTGACTTATAAAAAGGTTTAAAAAAAAGTAAAAAAAATTTACAAATATAAAAAAAAAAACTAAAAGTTCAAATCACCCCCCTTTCCTTAATAATAAAAACCAACAAAAAAAATAAACATCATGGTCATTGCCGTGTGTGAAAATGCCCATAACAATATTAATGGCGTAACGGGAAAAATAAAAACAGCCAATTTTATATTTTTTTTGTCACTTCAACTACCCAATAATTATTTTATAAAAAGTGATCAAAAAGTCGCACACACTTCAAATTGGTATCACTGAAAAGAACAGATCGTCCCGCAAAAAATGAGCTCTCATGCAGCCCCAGAATATGGTTCTAAAATTTTTTATTTCCTCAAAGGTTTACATTTTTTTTCAGTATTAAAACGCAAGTAAAAATTATACAAGCGTGGTGTTGTTGTAACTGCACTCACCTGGAGAATGAAGGTAACAGGTCAATTTTACCGCATATTGTACAGTGTAAAAATAAAAACCTTTTTCAGAATTGCGTTTTTTCCCAATTCTACCCTATTTGGAATTTTTTTTCTGCTTCCTACTAGATAGCATCCAACCGTAAATGGTGCCATTAGAAACTACAACTTGTCCCACAAAAAATAAGCCCTCATAAGGCTATGTGAATGGAAAAATAAAAAAGTTAGGACTATGGGAAAGCGGGAAGTGAAAAATGAAAATGCAAAAAAGGAAAATCCCAGGGTCCTCAAGGGGTTAAATAAGCCACACCAAAGCAAATAGTACAAATACATGGCGCATAATTAATCAAAATATATATCTAGTAGGGGTCTGACTCTTACTGGTCGGTATTAGTTTTTTTATTATGTATTCCCTGATGAATTTTGTATAGTAAATATTGCACTAGGCACTTTTTTATGTGATTTGTTGTAGGAATTTGTCTATCCCCCCCCCAATGCATTTTTACGTGAAAAGGTTTACACTATGCAATTGTGGATATTTATCCAATCCCTTCTAATGGTGGGGAGGGGTGTTACACAGTAGTGCCAAATTCATCTATGGGATCCCTTTTTGGTATATGACACGTCCATTGTGGTTCTTTTTTTCTCTTTTTATATGTATACCGTTGCTACTAGATTTTTAAATGCTATTTGATATGAAATTAATAAAATATAGATTTTGATTAAAGGGGTTATCCGAGTTATGGGAAAAAAAATAAAACCTAACAAAATTAATCAGGATATACATATACATTAGTCAAGCTTGATTTTTTGAAAAAAAAAAACGATCTTTACACCTTTTCTAGGTTCTGTTATTGCTGTGTTTACATGCAGCAGTAACAACAATGACTCATCTCTCCCTCATGAATATTTGTGGGAGGGGTTGATCATCATGATGGCACTGTTTAGGAGAGGGGGGATCTGTGGATGGCACTGTTTAGGGGGGAGATCTGTGTGGATGGCACTGTTTAGGGGAGGGGGATCTGTGGTCTGTGGATGGCACTGTAGGGGGATCTGTGGATGGCACTGCCTGCCATCCACAGACCACAGATCCACCTACAGTGCCATCCACAGATCCCCCTCCCCGACGCTCACAGCAGCAGTACTAATCATTCACTTCATTTTTCTATGCAGAGCTATTTTATTATTATTTTGAAATCTATGAGTCTCTGACTCTTACTTTGCTGAGCTCCGGTAACAACAGCAGGCAGTGCAGGCAGCGTTCATTCACTGACGTCACGCGCCTGCTCCGCCTAGTGGGAGGAGCAGGCGCGTGACGTCAGTGACAGTGAGTGAGCGCCGCCCCCCGAACTGCCTGCTCTGCTATTACCGGAGTCAGGGCCGGCGTCATAACCCGGCATTCCCGGGCAAGTGCCGGGGCCCAATGCTCCTGGGGGGGCCCACTGTGCTGCTATGAGCACTTCCATCAATACAGATGGGAGCTCTCACTGCTGTCATTTCACATACGCAGTACCCCTTTGGTGGGCCCTCTGAGCTGCAGGGACTCAGGACACGCCCCCTCTACACAGGACACGCCCCCTCTACACAGGACACACGCTGCCTGAGGAGAGAGACCGCGCGGCTGGAGTTGGAGCAAAGCAGTGTGAAGACAGTCTGTGAGTGAGTCTGCACTGTGACTGGCTCTTGTCTTGGCTGCTTCATTCTATTTAGTGGTTTTACTGCCTCATTAAGCAGTTTTCCTCCATGACACCTGCCCCCCCCCCATCCTGTCCTATCTCATCCTCATGGAGCCCCTGTGGTCTCCTTTCCTCCCTTATGTATCCAGAGCTCCTGTCCCACCCTCCGATCTCCTATTGCTGCCCTGCACAGACCTCCTGCCACTACTTGTATGAATCCCCCTCAGAGCCCCTTCCACCAACTTGCTGTGTCCACCCCTCCTGTCCATCCAGGGCCCCGGGCCCCTGTCTCACTCCTCTGCCTCTCATTATGGTGGCATCTGAACCGCATTCACCATAAGGACCTTCTAACGTCACAGGGTCATGTGACTGTGCCCCCCACCCCGTACTGTGCCCCTTTATACCCTGCATTGTGCCCTCCTACCACACCCTGTGCAGTGCCCATAGTCATTCCCTGTACTGTGCCCTCTACCCTTTTATCCGGTCACTATATGGCGGTTTTATCACTATATGGCGGTGGTATCCAATAACTGGATGGCCATAACTGTATCCCCTTCCCTGCCCACACCACTTTTTTTAGACCTGGCATGAGCGGGAAAAGATACAGATTGCGGTGTTAAGGACCTTTGCTCCACATCTGTGTCAGAAATACGCCTAATATAGACGTATTTCTATATAATAAATGACCCCCTAATTGTATTATTATTCGGGGGTAGGGCTAATATCTTTATATTATATAGATTCTAGTGTATTATACTGTGCACTGTATTTCCCAGTAGAAAATGATCCTTGGGAAGCACAGTCCTCACCCCTGACCACCAGGACCAGGTAGCGCTCTGTTAGTACATGGCGGCCTCCCCTCTCCGCCACGCTGCTCCGCTGTGTACTGGTGCTTAGGGTACTTTCACACTTGCGTTTTTCTTTTCCGGCATAGAGTTCCGTCACAGGGGCTCTATACCGGAAAATAACTGATCAGGTATGTCCCCATGCATTCTGAATGGAGATTAATCCGTTCAGTTTGCATCAGGATGTCTTCAGTTCAGTCGTTTTGACTGATCAGGCAAAAGAGAAAACCGTAGCATGCTACGGTTTTATCTCCGGCTAAAAAAACTGAAGACTTGCCTGAATGCCGGATCCGGCATTTTTTCCCATAGGAATGTATTAGTGCCGGATCCATCCTTCCGGTATGTGCATGCGCAGACTGAAAAAAAGGTGAAAAAATAAATGCCGGATCCGTTTTTGCCGGATCACACCGGAAAGACGGATCCGGCATTTCAATGCATTTTTTCGACTGATCAGGCATTTTTAAGACTGATCAGGATCCTGATCAGTCTTACTAATGCCATCAGTTAGCATACATTTTGCCTGATCCGGCAGGCAGTTCCGGCGACGGAACTGCTTGCCGGATCTCTCTGCCGCAAGTGTGAAAGTAGCCTTATTCTGACACTAGGGCTGGGTTCACATCCTATTTTTTTCATCCATTTAATGTATACCAAAAATGTCTGCGTTAACAGATGCCTCAGACTGATGCCGTACAGTGGCGTCCGTTCACCATACAGTTCCATGGTAAAAAAAACATATACGTTAACGTCTGCATTTTTTACTTGACTCTGCAGGATACAAAAACGTGGAGTGCTGCACATTTGTATACATCAAACCGATAGGAAAAACGTAATGTGAACACACATTGGGGGGGAGGGGGGCGTACTAAATTTCGCTGTGGGGCCCAGTCAGTTCTAGCTACATCACTGCACATCTCCTTCTCTCCTCCAGGCCTGGCTCACTGCTGCAGCGGAGGAGAGAAGGAGCGCAGGGAGCTGCGGTTAGTGAATGACAGGACCACCAGCTCCCCTGCAATGATAGGTATGTGAGGGGGCCACTGGGGGGTCATTCATCACACTGTGAGGGCCCCTTACACAGTATAATGACTCCCAGTGCCCCCCATTTAGTATAATGATCCCCATTGACCCTCCATTTAGCATAATGATCACCAGAGCCCCCATTAAATATAATAACCCCTTGTGCCCCCTCCATACAGTATAACCCCCAGTGTGGGGGCGACTGGGGGTCATTATTCTGAATGGAGGGTCACTGTGGGGTCATTATACTGTGAGGGCCCTTTACATAGTATAATGACCCCAGTGTCCCCCATTTAGTATAATGATCACCAATGACCTACATTCAGTATAATCACCCCCAGAGCCGCCTCCATACAGTGTTCCCCCAGTGTGGGGGCTACTGGGGGTCATTATTCTAAATGGGGGCGACTGGGGGTTATTATTCTGAATGCAGGGCCACAGGTGGTCATTATACAGTGGGGGGGGGGGGATTGGGGGTTCATTATACTGTGTGAAGGGCCACTAGTAGTCATTATA
The DNA here is from genome assembly GCF_905171765.1 of Bufo bufo. Lineage (NCBI taxonomy): Eukaryota > Metazoa > Chordata > Amphibia > Anura > Bufonidae > Bufo > Bufo bufo. The sequence goes on along the minus strand of NC_053391.1, from coordinate 416,131,253 downwards.
CTGTGTGAAGGGCCACTAGTAGTCATTATACTGTATAGGGGCCACTGGGGGTCATTATACCGTGTAGGAGCCACAGGGGGACATGTCAATGTAAAAAAATGCCTCATGGGGGCCCACTGGGATTTATCGCCCAAGGGCCCACATGAACCTGGAGCCGGCCCTGACCGGAGTACAGAGGCAAGAATGCAAGTAAAGAGCTCACTACAGCTCCCTGTATATTCTAATCCCCAGGCAAGCGTCCCTGTCACCATGGGAACGCTTGGGGGTTAGAATATACCATCGGATTTGAGTTTTTTACGATCTCACTGAGCTCGAAAAACTCAGATCCGATGGTATATTCTAACCAGGCAAGCGTCCCCGTCACCATGGGAACGCCTGGGGGATAGAATATTTTATACCATTAGATGGATCTTCTGACTGTCACTATGCTTGGCCAGCTCGGGGCCCCAACCAGTTCGGGGCCCCAAGCTATTGCTGGTTTTGCCTGACCTATTAGCCGAAGAAAGGAACTTTGAGGTAGCCGCGGCACAAGTGAGGATCGCGCATGCGCGATCAACTCACAGCCGCACGGACTGTAATCCAGAGAGGTGGGGGCGTGGCCAAGCCTGATGACGTTCCGTTTACATGGCTTAGTCACTCCGACAAGCAGAGAGATCCATGTAAACGGAACGTCACAGCTGATGACGTGGGCGGTCACATGACTCTTTAGTGTAGCAGAGGAACGGCACAAGATAAGTACTGCAAGTTATTTAGGAAAACTAATGTATAGGGGAAATAAAGCCATAGAGAGAAATTAAGTTAACTCGGATAACCCCTTTAATTATGGGCTGTGTATTTGTAATGTTTGTTTTAGTGTGTCGATTCTAGTTAGTATACACATCTTGGATTGGAGCTAGTGTAATTTGGTGGAGAATATTAAATAAGCCAGCAACTCATCTGCAGACAGCTGTTTCAGTGCGATTAACCCTCATCAGTGCAGAGCAGAGTGCACTGGCTTAACTGGGTGAGAGGGCAATCACCCTGAAACAGCTGTCTGCAGATGAGGTGCTGGCTTATTTAATATCCGAGTCATCACTGACTTATAGGATAGCTGCCTTACATCTGGTGGCATTAGAGACAGAGCTTGTTAGGAGCTCATTTGCATCCCTTTCTTGCCAATGAGAAAAACTTCACCTGAAGTAAACAGTACTAAAACACTAATACCAGCTACACAATATAGGGATTTTCGTTGTCTTGTAGACCTGGAAGCTTTTTGGACATTTTATCTATTGATAGCAGCACAGAAGCATCCTGTACCTGTTAAAAAAAAAAAAAAAAAACACACACTCTTTACTAGGGAAGATGAACCTTTGGATATTTACTTTTAATTGCATTGTAAATGTGTTATCACATATGCCAAACATGTAATCAATAAACTCTAATAGGATATGTGTGAATTAGCCTATAAGAAATATACATCAGTGGCAGGTGATTACCTCCAAGTGATCTCTTAATGGAATTATCTTTAGCCCATTTTAGTGTCAGAGTCTGGACACATTAGAGATACTTTTGATACTTTGGTGGTCCTAGTCTACAGCTTTATCTCTAGCAGGCAATTTATATAATATATATAATATTCTGGTCCTTTGTGTTGTAAACACAGTGGCTCAGTGGTCACTGGTGCCTTGCAGATCTGGAGTCCTAGGTTCAAGTCTGACAATGGAGAACATCTACATGGAGGTTGTGGGTTTCCTCCAGGTACTCTGGTTTCTACCCACACTCCAAAGACATACTGACAGGGAACTTAGATTGTGAGCCCCATTGAGGACAGCTTGATGCTAATGTCTGTAAAGTGCTGTGGAATATAGTCGTGCTATATAAGTGAATAAAATAAATAAGTATATTTTAAATATTACTGCTCAACATAGGAAAAGACCTACTTTTTTGTTTCCTAATATTTTTTCACGTCTTTACCAGTTATCATGGATCATACTTATGCCCTTGGGAGCATATCACTGCTGTATTTACTATCTCCTTTGGTAGTGAAGATACTGGCTTCTAGAATGCCAATGCTTTAAAAGGCCCTCAAAGGGGTTTTCCCATATGGGACAGTTATGGCATATCCAAGGGATATTCCTTAAATGTCTGGGAATTTCTCCTATCTCCAGAATGGGTCCCTGCCATGCCTGACTGGCTGTGCATGTGCAGCTCAGAAGGCAATCAGTCAAGTTAATGCTCTCAGGGATTTTGGGCAGTGCTTTTGAAGTTAATTTAGAGACCTGGACATATACACTCACCTAAAGAATTATTAGGAACACCATACTAATACGGTGTTGGACCCACTTTTGCCTTCAGAACTGCCTTAATTCTACGTGGCATTGATTCAACAAGGTGCTGATAGCATTCTTTAGAAATGTTGGCCCATATTGATAGGAAAGCATCTTGCAGTTGATGGAGATTTGATGGATGCACATCCAGGGTACGAAGCTCCCGTTCCACCACATCCCAAAGATGCTCTATTGGGTTGAGATCTGGTGACTGTGGGGCAATTTTAGTACAGTGAACTCATTGTCATGTTCAAGAAACCAATTTGAAATGATTCGAGCTTTGTGACATGGTGCATTATCCTGCTGCAAGTAGCCATCAGAGGATGGATACATGTTCGCATTCTGTTTACGCCAAATTCGGACTCTACCATTTGAATGTCTCAACAGAAATCGAGACTCATCAGACCAGGCAACATTTTTCCAGTCTTCAACAGTCCAATTTTGGTGAGCTCGTGCAAATTGTAGCCTCTTTTTCCTATTTGTAGTGGAGATGAGTGGTACCCGGTGGGGTCTTCTGCTGTTGTAGCCCATCCACCTCAAGGTTGTGAGTGTTGTGGCTTCACAAATGCTTTGCTGCATACCTCGGTTGTAACGAGTGTTATTTCAGTCAACGTTGCTCTTCTATCAGCTTGAATCAGTCGGCCCATTCTCCTCTGACCTCTAGCATCCACAAGGCATTTTTGCCCACAGAACTGCCGCATACTGGATGTTTTTCCCTTTTCACACCATTCTTTGTAAACCCTAGAAATGGTTGTGCGTGAAAATCCCAGTAACTGAGCAGATTGTGAAATACTCAGACCGGGCCGTCTGGCACCAACAACCATGCCACGCTCAAAATTGCTTAAATCACCTTTCTTTCCCATTCTGACATTCAGTTTGGAGTTCAGGAGATTGTCTTGACCAGGACCACACCCCTAAATGCATTGAAGCAACTGCCATGTGATTGGTTGACTAGATAATTGCATTAATGAGAAATAGAACAGGTGTTCCTAATAATTCTTTAGGTGAGTGTATACTCACCTGTCTATCCCTGGCCAGGCATAAAGAGAGACAGGAGACAGGAGCGGGTCCCAGGAGTCCCATGCCGATCGGATATTTATGGTATATTTTGTGGATATACCATAAATGTCCCAGATGGGATAATCCCTTTAAATATTTACTTTGAACTTATTGATCATTTGTACTTCTGCTTCCCAAGTTGAAAGATGGTTGGTGATCCACAGCCATAGTCTTCTTTAATTGAAGCACTCTTTTGTCTCTTTTATTCTCCTTGATTTGTAGTTTTTTGCAGATGTTTTCAAGGTTTTTATAGGTGATGAGATCATGATTGTGTGATGTAGATTCACATTTACGTATGATTCCTGGCTCCTCCAATTCTATTCCACTGAAATGTTGACAAAGATCTATCGGTCTGAACACTAGGTATCACTCTGTCCAATATGAGGCATCCAACAGAAAATGCAGCAAGTGGCACGGCTACAACAGAGTACAAATGTACAACAGAGCTGTACATTTTATCATAAGATTATCTAATGAAAATCTTGATGTGTGATTGCAGTATCTGGGTAGTCATGAGGAGCAAAGCTAGATAAATAGATTTTTACAGGAATTATTACTGCGTGAAAATGTACTGTTCTCATAGTTTATTATTGCTTGTGGGGTAATATTACTAGTTGCCCAATCACTGTGTTCCAGTGAAGTCAACCACTTGCTTGTTTTAGAATAATCATAAAACTGCCATTTTATCAATCATTTTATGACCATAAAACTATTAACTGATTTCTTGGGGCACCGCAATCGAAAGCTCCCATTTAAGATTGCAAAAATAGACTGGTTATCACAACAGAAAAAAACCCTTTGAGTATTACTGCAGGAAGGGAAAATATCCTAGGACAGCCAACTCATATACGGTAACTCTAGTCCACTAGAGGAATTACACAAGAATACACTGCTTGCCAAGTATTGGCACAAATTCATTTTCTTTTCCCAGCTGTTGTCATTTCCCAACTTCTAGTGAATGAATGTTTCTTTTTTTTTCTTTTTAAGAACAGGAAGTAGCTGTGACGTGCACAAGTATACTTCATGTCTGTCAGCTTTCTTACAGCCTAGTGTGAGTAAAGCACAAAGTATTTAGGGTTATCCTCTGCTATTTCTGACAAATTAGTCCTCTTCACCTTCCCACGTGTTACTTTGTATCCTTTTAAATACCCTTTTAAGGACATTTGGCTGCTGAACTGTCCTATGTCATATCATTCATTCCATTCCCTTTTAACCTCTTATTTCTAAAGATATCAGTGTAAACACATTTTGCCATCATTTGTGCTTGTTCTGAAACCGAAAGACCTTGGTGTGTGATTTTAAAGTAGAGTTTTAAAACCTAACCACATATTTAATTATGTTGTTATTGTTTTATTTCTATTTTTTGTGCTTTACCTTGTCCCTCATATAGACCTTTGGGGGACGTTTATTTATTTTTTCATTTATTAATGTTATTTTTTCTGTCATACCATTCATAGTTACAGGGTAAAACAGCCTTGATGAGGTTGCAGTTGTCACAATCGTGGCTGGGCCAGTTCTGCTTAGACCCAGCAACTTTGTCATTTGACAGCTGTCCTAGCGATCACACGATCATTACAACCAATAGAGCTTGCTTCTGTTGTATGCATTACACTCATTAAACATGGGAGAGTCATTTACGAAAAGACATACAGCACTTTTGTGGCGTATATCTGGTGCAGATTCTGTCGCAATCAATGTTGTGGAAGAATCTGCAGCTTCTTCCTGGTCATGCCAGGTCTAAAAAAGGGTGCGTGGAGTGGGCAGGGAAGGGAACGGGGTGGTAGGCCCCTCTCATCCATCATTTTCTACTCCTGTTTAGGCGTAGAAAATGGTCTAAATGTAAGACAGCTAGGGAGCCTCTATAGAACTTCGGCGATCCAACGTAGGGGCTTATTAAGACCAGCGTCTAAAACTCTGGTCTTGATAAATGAGTATGAGAAGGCAGAAAAGGTAAGAGACAGACAAGTGCCTGACACAAGACAGCACAATACTCTGAGCAGCCACTATTCTGCAGGGTCCTGTTCTTACAATGCTGCAGAATAATATCCTCTAATGGCTGCCATAAAATACATAAGGGTGGTTGCATTCATTATTATACAATATGGTTTATACCTTGTAGCAGGTAGTGATTGTTATCTTCATGACATGTTCTTCTACACCATGGTGCATGCTATGATACGTACTCTTCCCACGCAAGTGTGACTTGTCAGTCATGTGATAACAAAACTTGGACCAATGAAACATTTCATTGTGATGTAGTGTTTCTGTGCATTCTGAATCTGCCCTGAAAACAATGTTTCCATAGACGTTACACTGTTTACACCAATGTAGCTCTCCTCCGGAAAAAAGGAAACTGTCTACTGCCACCTATTGAGGCCAGCTATTATATAGTCAACATCCGAACCTTTAACAGTTATTTAAAGGGAGTCTGTCACCTACTTTAAACATAATAAACTGTTATCACTGTCCTCTAGGGGACATAAACAGTTAACAGATCGTACCTTTCTTTCTTATTTCTGTATATTTAATGTTGAATAAATGAAGTTTGAATATATATGCAAATGAGCTGCAAGTGCCCAGGGGCGTTCCTCTCTGAAGGCAAGTGCCCATGTTCTCCTGAGAATGCCGTTATCGCTCCTCCCATGTTTCTATGTAAGCCAGCCCAGTGCCCTTACGTCAGCTCACATAACTGCCGGGCCCGGGCCCGAAAATGCGCAGTCAGTTTACAGTGGGCTGTGAGCGGGATTTCAGAGATTTATTTACGGCCTGCGCTACAGAATTTTGGGCTCAAAAAGTTAAAAAAAGGGTTCTGGTTTACGCTTACTTGTGCAAAAAGTGTTGTCACAATTTGCATATTTCCACCAATTCAAAGGTTGGTTGGAAAGTGGCTGTGGTCTACTATGTTAATGAGTTTCACTCCAGATTTGTCACTGAGACCTCTTTTAAAAAGTCGCAAAATCAGTTGCAAAGTCACTCCTGGAGTCACTCCGGGTGGCATAAAAAACTGGAGTAGTATTTCTAGAGAAAAGTGATGAATGTAACACTCAGTTCTTAGCTTCTTAATACATTGCCAGGAGGATGAACAGAGGAACAACAGAACATTAATAGATTCTGTTGCACAACAAATTAGTGCTACCAGTCATGGCTCTGGGTTCTGTGGCCCACAGTCTTCCTTTTTCTGGCACAGGTTACATTTGAGTCATCAAGCAGAGTTTTACATTGCTTTGTACTGCTGCTCAAAAATATTCTGGCATCTCACTCTTTTCCAGTCACTTCCGGGCGCATTATTTAGCACGTTTGTTCTTCTGTTCATTTGAGACTACTCAGTTATTACACAGTAAAATCTTCTTTGTGATTCATTTTTTAGGAATTCCCACTTCCAGATTTCCTAGTCATTATACTGATACACAGTTGTCTAGTAATGTGTTACAGATGACAGAGGTTGACTTGAATCCTATCTAGTATTACCAGTCATAGAAACATAGAAACATAGAATGTGTCGGCAGATAAGAACCATTTGGCCCATCTAGTCTGCCCAATATACTGAATACTATGGATAGCCCCCGGCCCTATCTTATATGAAGGATGGCCTTATGCCTATCCCATGCATGCTTAAACCCCTTCACTGTATTTGCAGCTACCACTTCTGCAGGAAGGCTATTCCATGCATCCACTACTCTCTCAGTAAAGTAATACTTCCTTATATTACTTTTAAACCTTTGCCCCTCTAATTTAAAACTGTGTCCTCTTGTGGTAGTTTTTCTTCTTTTAAATATGCTCTCTTCCTTTACCGAGTTGATTCCCTTTATGTATTTAAAAGTTTCTATCATATCCCCTCTGTCTCTTCTTTCTTCCAAGCTATACATATTAAGGTCCTTTAACCTTTCCTGGTAAGTTTTATCCTGCAATCCATGTACTAGTTTAGTAGCTCTTCTCTGAACTCTCTCTAGAGTATCTATATCCTTCTGGAGATATGGCCTCCAGTACTGCGCACAATACTCCAAGTGAGGTCTCACCAGTGTTCTGTACAGCGGCATAAGCACTTCACTCTTTCTACTGCTTATACCTCTCCCTATACATCCAAGCATTCTGCTGGCATTTCGTGCTGCTCTATTACATTGTCTTCCCACCTTTAAGTCTTCTGAAATAATTACTCCTAAATCCCTTTCCTCAGATACTGAGGTCAGGACTGTGTCAAATATTCTATATTCTGCCCTTGGGTTTTTACGCCCCAGGTGCATTATCTTGCACTTATCCACATTAAATTTCAGTTTCCAGAGTTCTGACCATTCTTCTAGTTTTCCTAAATCCTTTTCCATTTGGCGTTTCCCTCCAGGAACATCAACCCTGTTACATATCTTTGTGTCATCAGCAAAAAGACAAACCTTACCAGCGAGGCCTTTTGCAATATCACTTATGAAGATATTAAACAAAATCGGTCCCAGTACAGATCCCTGTGGAACCCCACTGGTAACATTACCTTGTTTTGAATGTTCTCCATTGACTACAACCCTCTGTTGTCTGTCACTCAGCCACTGCCTAATCCACTCAACAATATGGGAGTCCATGCTCAATGACTGCAGTTTATTGATAAGTCTTCTATGTGGGACAGTGTCAAAAGCCTTACTAAAATCTAGATATGCGATGTCTACTGCACCTCCACCGTCTATTATTTTATTCACCCAGTCAAAAAAATCTATAAGATTTGTTTGACATGATCTCCCTGAAGTAAACCCATGTTGTTTTTCATCTTGCAATCCATGGGATTTTAGATGTTCCACAATCCTATCCTTTAATAGGGTTTCCATTAATTTGCCTACTATTGATGTCAGACTCACTGGTCTATAGTTGCTCGATTCCTCCCTACTACCTTTCTTGTGAATGGGCACGACATTTGCCAATTTCCAATCTTCCGGGACGACTCCTGTTACTAATGATTGGTTAAATAAATCTGTTAACGGTTTTGCCAGCTCACCACTAAGCTCTTTTAATAATTTTGGGTGTATCTCATCAGGCCCCTGTGACTTATCTGTCTTCACCTTAGACAGCAAACTTAGAACATCTCGCTTGATGTGTCATAAAGTTCAGTTTAAATACTGTATGTCATATTTTTTTCTGTGTGATATAAATGTGTTCTAGGTTCTGTCCATACTAGCATCATGGATATATTTCTTAGGGGGAATGTATCACCTTTATGTATTTATTTATGTAATCAAACTACATTGTAGAGCAGATTCTTTGTTTTCTTGCCTGAGTTGCTGATCTGCTCTATAATTCATTCTTGTACACCTTTTGGCTAATAACTCATGGTGATTGATTAAGATATGTCATATGTTTGAAGCCCATTGAGATATAAGCAGAGCTTGATAGCTTTTGGAGGGATCCAGGAGATGGGATGGTCTGGACCACTAGAACTTTTTTCAGACAATGGGGAACCTCTTTTGTAAGACAATTCTAAAAGCTTATAAAACCACACCCATTTCTGCGTCATTCCATTCCCTTTTTAGTGCCCCCCTGCCCCCTTCATCCCCGCATCAAATGCACATTTGAGTGTGGAGGTCCCAAGCAACAACTGCACTTCCAGGAGTCTGGGAGATCTCTTTTTCTAGGAGCCTCCCAAGAGATGGGAAATTTGGATATAAGGGAACCCAGTTTGACATTTTTAATCATACAAAATGTATTTTGCATTTAATCAGCCATGCATGCTGTAGTGAGAAGGATTATCATGGGGTCTGTCAAGTTTTTTTATTGCTCTACTGTTATTTATTTAGAAAATAGACTAAGCTATTCTGTCATTTAAATTTTCATTTGTTCAGAAAAAGTGTTTGTGAGTACGATGAAATGTGGAGTATGGTCTGCCTGTGATTGCATGGGTGTCTTCCCGGTCCTGCACTTTCCGCTTGCATTCCAAATGAATAGGAACATTACCTGGTGAATAGTAAACATAAACTAGAGATTTTAGACCTCCATAGAAACATATATAGAAAATTTTGTGCTAATAGACTTCATCTTGTTATGGCATGGAGGAGGTTGACAGAAGTCAACCAGATGCAGATATGCATGGAAAATTATTCATATTCTGTACTGATTCCCCCCATTGTTGGGAGCATTCTTTGACATAGCTAGAAAGTGTTTTATGATAAATAATCTATGTGCACCACAAGACATGCCTTTATGAATAGAAGCACAGCTCAGATCACAGAACAAGACAGTGATTAACGATTCACTCTCAGGTGTGTTTGAACACTTTCACCTCTGTTAGCTAGGACAATTTTTGCATTTTTTACTTGTATAAATAAAACCTAAATTCCAAAATAATTAAATTATACTAACCCAAGAAAGCCATAAATATTCTGAAAATAGACACTGGGACTTTATCAAAATGCAACTCTGCATCAAAATCTAATTTTCATAAAAATTGGATGCAAGTTGATATTAGTGGGTAAAAATGAAATCCAAGCAGAAAGTTATATGCACTACACCTCCTAAAAATAAACGTTCACCATGTGCAATGTAGATTGATAGGCCTATAAAATACAGGGATTACACTCCTTGGAAAGTAGGTACACTCCAAAAACCTATATATTTTCTGAAAGCATACAACCAAATGATTGTAGTCTCATTGACAGACCGTTTGCAACCATATCTACCTTCATGTACTGTAACTTTGTGACTAACGGATATTATTTAAAAAGATGTATTAAAAACTACATTTACACCTAAACTCAGGGGCATCGCTAGGGCTTTTTATCCGGGGCCAAGGCCCCGAATCAAAATACCACTACCCCGAACCTCTACTGACTGCACTGGTATTAAGAAGGTCGGCTGGGCTTACTGTATTCACAGATGACAACATATTACATACATCACACTGCCAGCGCCAGCACAATTCTGCTGAGCAGGGCAGCGTAATGAGTGTGGTGCATCTTCTAATTTGTAACCTGATTGGTTGGCCTGGCTCCTCCTCGCTTGTTCCTTTACTAGTTCTCCTGTGGGTTCACAGGAAGTCAGGCTGGCTCCGCTGCTCCTCTCATTAGTACTGGCAGCAGGTTCAGGAATAGCCTGAGTGCAGATAGGATGGGACCCACAAAAAGGGCAGCAGTGGCAGTGCAGCAGTAATATAGTGGAGGTGGAATCAGTAACACAGCAGCCTGCTGAACAGGCAGTGTCACTAACTCCCAACAGCTCCCAGTCATACAGAAGCAGTGTCCCAATGCCTCAGTGTTGTAACAATGGCAGTTGGCAGCCGCCAGCGTGCAGCGCATCCTGCTATGTACCTCAGTCTAACTGCACACAAGGCTCCTCCTCTCCGCTGCAGGTTCCGAACTTGCTTTCCTGCACTGTCGCAGGCGACGACAGCTTTAGTTGCACCTTATAGGAGCCGCATGCGTCCTTTTTCTTTAAGGGTTCGTGCACGCCACTGATTCCGCCTTCTCTCCAATCCCGGCCAGGAACCACCTTTATACGGGTGCTTCCCCCTTCCTGTGATGCCTGAGCAATAGTGTAGTTTTCTACAGCGAAGGTTCCAGCTCGTAGTTCCTGTTATCCTGATTCCGACCTTAGCCTGTATCCTGACCTCGTCTCTGCCTGATCCTCCTGTACCTCGCTGCTCTAAAGTGTATGATTCGGATTGTCGACCACACCTCTGTCTGCTGTTCATCTTGTTTCACCTGCTGCACCTGACCTATTCAGCTCTGCTGTTCTAACAGCTCCAGTTCTGCTTAATCACTAACTCAGCTATGCTTCATCTGACTCTGCTGCTGCGCTTCTTCCATCCAGCGACAGCTTGCTCCACCTGCCTGTATCCCCAGTGCTTGCTGCCACTTAACCGGGGCCACTCTTGCGGTAGCGACCTGGTGTCTCCCCTGCAGCTAAGACCAGCCTCTACATCTTGGAGCGGGTTAAAGTGTGAAGACCAGGGGAACATTTAGATTCCGCTCCCAAGTTTGGCCCAAAGCCAAACCGGTAAGTGGCACAGCGGGTCCGCACCCGTTGGAGCGTTACAAGTGTGTCAGGAACCAATAGGCAGAAAGAAGTTGCCTGGGCTTAGTTGGTAGGTTATTTTTTATTATGTTCTGGATTCTTGCCCCTTAACTATTTAACTATCTAACTGCTCTGCCCAGCTGGGATCCAACAGAAAGTGTGTGTGTGGGGGGGTAAGGGGGGGGGGCTGCTTTAGATGCTGCTATATCCTGAACGCTAGAAGCATGCAACTGGTCTTGTTTGAAAGCTGACATTCCAGGCTTTCATACAAGACCAGAATGACAGCTAAAGTCCAAGGAACAGAGGAGAAATCGCTGTTAGCATTTGAGCCGGGAATAATGGCGGGTAAAATCTGCTTTTACTTTCACTTTCAGCTGCATTCATTGCATCCCAAATTCTATCAGTGATATCTTCTCTTGTACTGAATAGATTGCTGTCATTCTGGTATTGTCTGAAAGCTTGGAATTCCAGCTTTCAAACAATACAAAACAATATCTCTAGCTCGTACTAAACCAGAAATATGAGCGGCTAAAGCAGTATCCCCCCCCCCCCCCCCTCTGTCAGTCTGGAGGAAGGGGGAGAGCAGTTACACACTGCTGACGGGAGGAGAGAAAAAATTGTAAAAATATATAGTATTGTGACATTAAAATCACTGTACAACCCACATAATAAATTTATATTACCACACAGTGAACGCCGTAAAAAACGTTCTCAAAATAATGTAAAAATTGCTGTTTTATTTATCTTTCCCCTAACAATAAAATAATACACTATATATGCCCGAAAATGGTTCCTAAAAAACCTACAACTAATCCTGCAAAATAAAAAAAATATAGAAGAAAAAATTTAAAAGTTATGACTGCTAGAACACAAAGGGGAAAAATATTATTGGTCCTTAAGGCTAAAATTTATGATCTCACTAAGGGGTTAAAAATACAATAGTGACCTCTGAGTTGTGCGCCAAATAGATTTTCTGCAGACATACATTAAAAATCTACAATAAAAAAGTGACATTTTTGGGAGGGTTTTTCCAATTTTAACGGGACTGTTTGGAGGTTAAAGGGATATTCTGGTTAGAGAAAGTGGGATTAGTGGGGGATCAGGGCATTCTAGAAGGGCATTAATATTGGTGGGAGCACTATTACTTTGAGGGGCACTATTATTTCTTCAGGATACTATTTGGGGTTATTAGGGAGCACAGTGAGCAGCGGGATAACACTGTGGGGACTCGATGTTGGGGGATGATGATAGAAAAGTGAGGGAGCTAGGATGTCTGTGTGTCACATTCTGCAGAGACGAGGCACGGCTGAGAGAAGATGTACGGACTGAATGGAGAAGATGATTAGAGAGAAGATCTACAGTCGTGGCCAAAAGTTTTGAGAATTACATAAATATTGGAAATTGGAAAAGTTGCTGCTTAAGTTTTTATAATAGCAATTTGCATATACTCCAGAATGTTATGAAGAGTGATCAGATGAATTGCATAGTCCTTCTTTGCCATGAAAATTAACTTAATCCCAAAAAAACCTTTCCACTGCATTTCATTGCTGTCATTAAAGGACCTGCTGAGATCATTTCAGTAATCGTCTTGTTAACTCAGGTGAGAATGTTGACGAGCACAAGGCTGGAGATCATTATGTCAGGCTGATTGGGTTAAAATGGCAGACTTGACATGTTAAAAGGACGGTGATGCTTGAAATCATTGTTCTTCCATTGTTAACCATGGTGACCTGCAAAGAAACGCGTGCAGCCATCATTGCGTTGCATAAAAATGACTTCACAGGCAAGGATATTGTGGCTACTAAGACTGCACCTCAATCAACAATTTATAGGATCATCAAGAACTTCAAGGAAAGAGGTTCAATTCTTGGTAAGAAGGCTTCAGGGCGTCCAAGAAAGTCCATCAAGCGCCAGGATCGTCTCCTAAAGAGGATTCAGCTGCCGGATCAGAGTGCCACCAGTGCAGAGCTTGCTTAGGAATGGCAGCAGGCAGGTGTGAGCGCATCTGCACGCACAGTGAGGCGAAGACTTTTGGAAGATGGACTGGTGTCAAGAAGGGCAGCAAAGAAGCCACTTCTCTCCAAAAAAAACATCAGGGACAGATTGATCTTCTGCAGAAAGTATGGTGAATGGACTGCTGAGGACTGGGGCAAAGTCATATTCTCCGATGAAGCCTCTTTCCGATTGTTTGGAGCATCTGGAAAAAGGCTTGTCCGGAGAAGAAAAGGTGAGCGCTACCATCAGTCCTGTGTCATGCCAACAGTAAAGCATCCTGAGACCATTCATGTGTAGGGTTGCTTCTCATCCAAGGGAGTGAATTCACTCACAATTTTGCCCAAAAACACAGCCATGAATAAAGAATGGTATCAAAACACCCTCCAACAGCAACTTCTTCCAACAATCCAACAAGTTTTCCTGAGCAAGCTCTGCACTGGTGGCACTGCGATCCCGCAGCTGAATCCTCTTTATGCGACGATCCTAGTGCTTGCTGGACTTTCTTGGACGCCCTGAAGCCTTCTTAACAAGAATTGAACCTCTTTCCTTGAAGTTCTTGATGATCCTATAAATTGTTGATTGAGGTGCAATCTTAGTAGCCACAATATCCTTGCCTGTGAAGCCATTTTTATGCAACGCAATGATGGCTGCACGCGTTTCTTTGCAGGTCACTATGATTAACAATGGAAGAACAATGATTTCAAGCATCACCCTCCTTTTAACATGTCAAGTCTGCCATTTTAACCCAATCAGCCTGACATAATGATCTCCAGCCTTGTGCTCGTCAACATTCTCACCTGAGTTAACAAGGCGATTACTGAAATGATCTCAGCAGGTCCTTTAATGACAGCAATGAAATGCAGTGGAAAGGTTTTTTTGGGATTAAGTTAATTTTCATGGCAAAGAAGGACTATGCAATTCATCTGATCACTCTTCATAACATTCTGGAGTATATGCAAATAGCTATTATAAAAACTTAAGCAGCAACTTTTCCAATTTCCAATATTTATGTAATTCTCAAAACTTTTGGCCACGACTGTACATGCAGAGGTTCTGCACTTCTTGCTTTCATTCCATTTCATCGTTGTCCTCCCCACCACTGGGACATATAACGTTGAACAATGCTAACAAATCTGCCTAGGCACATAGCTATTTTGCTTAGTTTCAGTCTGGCTTTTATGCCCCTCCCACATGCCACAGACTGGAGCTAGGTGCTTGAAATTTTGATCATATGCAGATCTTAGCAACACTTGCTATATACTCAATTTGCATAACCCTACACCTTGTCCTTCTTGGTGTTGCATTTTCAATGTTGAGGAGCATAATTTGGAGTGTAATCTTGACCCTGGTAAACATTTGGGTCATGGCATCAATAAACAGCCTGATTAGGCACGGGGGGCTGGGGGGGGGGGGGGGGGTGGATTAGATGAGCATAACTCATCTGCACAATCCTTTTCCAGAAAAAAACCACATGTATCAGAGAGGGATGGGGGGTTTATAACATGCACAGAAGTCTATGTTACCCTACCTTCTGTGCAGTATGTCAGCATATCCCTCACTGCCCCCCCCCCCCTCATTTCCCTCCTGTCCCTTCCTCTAGACTGGCTAACATCACAGTTGGCAGATGCAATGCTTTATCCTAGATTATCTCAGGCTGTATAGCAGCTATATATGTAAACCTGGATCACAAAGCTAGCTACTCTGCATCGTGAGATATCACCCTTAGAAATCAGGTTGGGAGTGAGAGCTGCAGGTATATGCAGCTTTCCCTGGGAACCATTCCAAGGGAAGAAACTTGCAAAGTATGGTGGCTAGCGCTGCAATCCTGGTCTTGTTTTAAAGCTTCTTATCAGTTTTATTGTCACCTTTAAAAAAGGCCTGGCTTGCATCTTTACATCTATAGGATAGCTCATAAATGACTGATTGATAGGGGCATGACTGTGGCGTCTCCACGATCACAGGCATAGGGGTCCTGTTGATTCACTGAGGCATTAAAACTGTTTAAATAAACATATTATTAATGGGTTTCTAATTAAAGACATCTGAAAGGTATATCTGGTATCAAATGTAAAATAGAAATTAACTAACTATGAATAAAGTATTCTATGTATGCATAAGTAGCTCAGTATTACAGATTTTCAATGAGGTTTTATTTTATCCTATTTACTTAAAACCTAAAATCCAAATCTATTCAACATGAAGGAAAGGATTGAATAATATCACAGATGATTATGGGATAATCTCTTGATTCTTATTTGGTACTGTACATCCATACCGATACCTTTAGTTGATGAAGAGATTTGCTGGCATTTGCTTTTAGTTATGATTTTTAAGTATGATGTTCTCAAGAGATGATACAAAATATATTTTTGTATTTGTCAGTTTATATTTCTATGTGTCTTATAAAGTGATGTAAGGAGTCAGGCATATAGAGGCATTCGTTTTTAGAAGAATGTTCTAGCTATTCCTCAAAAATGTGACAAGGTACCCAACCTCCTTTTTTTCTTCTTGGTAATATCCCAATAAATCACAGATAGTCCAAATGTTTATTTTATTATGTCAACTGGACAAAAGTTCTCTAATTTTATAGATTATATTTAAACTTATAAAATACCAGAGCAAGAGGATTACTCAGAATAGGCCGGGACCATTCAGAACAATCCGGGAGAAAATCGCGATCACGTGACAGCTTACGTCACCCTCCAGACGCGCGAACCACGCCCCCCGGCATCCTTGGCAACACGAGACACGCCGCCGACTCCTGAACTGGATTCGAGATAGCCGCCCAGGGAGAGCTGATCACCGCCAGAGGACCGAACACAGCAGTGCCGGGTGAAGGGTAAGTGACCTCTGTAGCCAGAGACAGTGCGGGACCCCGCACTCAGGCACAGAGCATCCCTTCTTCCCACAGCCCAGCATAAGAAGTACAACGATATATATTGCTACATACAAATTACAAATGTACATGCATGCTGTTTTATGAAAATCGACTGACAGCTATATGTATCTACAAGGCGCATCATTTATCTTCCATCTCATAGCGGTGACTATATAAAAGGAGACATAAGGCGCATTATATCCAATTATCTCCTATCCAGAGGATATTATCTCAAAATAAAGACTATCCCATATATGGGGAGATAAGGATAAAGACGCATTATTTTATCCTCCATTTACCCTCCACCTTGAGGTTACTATTTTATGAAAAGACTGTTTTTATCCAAAACTACATGAATAAGGACAATCATCCTCTATTTTTTCACTTCATTTTTTACTAGCGCATCATCTTTACTAGCGCATTATTTTTACTTTTACTTTTTTACTTTTTTACATTTTCTTATTAGCATAATCTTCTATATTACCAGCTGATAACCATTTAGTGATGACTAACTTATTTCTACATTTTATTAATATTATCTATTAAAAGGACATTTAGCAGAATACAATTCTTCATCACTATTACATTTTTCCTCATTATATTGCAACATTATTTTAATATATTATACAATATATACAAATAAATCTATAGATTGACCCAAATCAGAGTGTGTCTGCTTATCAATTTACTTTCCATATACCATGTTTCTGTGCTTGCAGCTATGCTCTTCTGCTGCAACCATGTTCAAGTCCCTTGACTGCATTCGAGTCTTATGACCATATTCCACTTCTATGACCATGTTCCAGTTCCTGGTCATTCAGAGAGTCTGTGTTTCTGGTTCAAGCTCTGGTCCATCCCTGGTGTTCATGTTCTTGGTTCCTATTCCTGGTCCATTTCCGGTGTCCATGTTCCTGTTCCTTGCTCCATGATGCTATCCTGTGACCACGATCCAGTTTCGTGTTTTCATGCCTGGTCTTGGTTGTGTTGCATACTTTTCACATGGTTTTGTTCTGTGATCAAAGTTGCATTCTTTTGCTAAATGGTGGCCATTCTGGGGATGTTAACCTGGGAATGCTCCATAAGCAAACGCCACACCTGATTGCAGAGGTTAAGATAGAAAACAAGGAACTGTTAGGTCGCATATCCCAGTCTAACCAGAGCAAAACCAGTTACATCTACAATTCAAGCCCAGAAAAGTTACTGTATGTTGAAACCTGAACACTTGATTAAAGTGATTATCCCATCTGAAAAATGTATGGATATGTCTGCTCCTAACTCAAGTATTTGGCCCTCTCATGCCTGTCTGGGAAAGGAGAAGTGCTGCGCATGCATGGCTCTCTCCATTCACTTTAATATTAGTTTTAAAAATAGCTGAGTTAGCATGCTTGGCTTTTTTGGAAGTGGTGTTGAAGTGAGTGGAGTGGCATATGCTTTGTTACCTCTTCATTCCTGACAAGGATATCTTAAAACAGGAGCAGGTCTCAGAGGTACGACTGACACATATGCGATATCCTGTAGATATGCCATGAATGGTCACACTCTGGATCTGATCTTTACCCGCCTCTGCTCCCTATCTAACCTTTCTAATTCGCATCTCCCCCTATCCGACCACAACCTACTCACCTTCTCTTCACTGGTCTCTTCTGCTGCTCCCCCAGTCCACACACTAACACACCCCCGCAGGAACCTTAAACATCTCGACTTTTGCTTGCTTTCTGACTCTCTTCTCTCACTCTCTACCATATGCTCCCTCCAAGACCTAGAAGCTGCTACCACCCTATATAACAACACAATAAGTACAGCTCTGGACACTGTTGCCCTCCTCACACACAACAAAACCCGAAAAATCAACAGACAACCCTGGCACACCAACCTGACCAAAAAACTCAGACAAGCTTCCAGGGCTGCTGAGCGGCAATGGAAGAAATCCCATTCTAAAGATCATTTCACCGCATACAAGCAATCCCTCCTCATATTTAAATCCTCACTCGCTGATGCAAAACAGGCCTACTTCTCATCTCTCATATCTTCCCTGTCACACAGCCCTAAACAACTTTTTAGCACTTTTAACTCCCTTCTCCGTCCCCCAGCGCCCCCACCCTCTCCTCTCTTCTCAGCTGAGGACTTTGCCAAATATTTCAAACAAAAGGTAGTCAACATCAGGGAAAGCTTCACTACACAGTCCCCACAGACCCTCTACACAACTGCTCGGTCCTCTTCTCCCAAAACCTACTTCTCCACCATTACAGAAGAAAAACTCTCCACTCTACTCTCCAAATCTCATCTGACCACCTGTGCACTTGACCCAAACCCATCCCACCTCATCCCTAACCTCACCACAGTGTTTATCCCAACCCTAACTCATCTCTTCAACCGATCACTAAACTCTGGTGTCTTCCCCTCTGCTTTTAAACATGCTACCATTACACCCATCCTTAAAAAAGCCTTCACTTGACCCATCTCCCTTGTCCAGTTATCGCCCCATATCACTTCTTCCGTATGCCTCAAAGCTACTTGAACAACATGTCCATTCAGAACTGTCCTCCCACCTCTCCTCCTGCTCCCTCCTTGACCGCCTACAATCTGGCTTCCGACCCCACCACTCGACCGAGACTGCCCTTACCAAAGTCACCAATGACCTACTGACAGCCAAAACCAAGAAACAATACTCTGTCCTCCTTCTCCTTGACCTTTCCTCTGCCTTTGACACTGTTGACCACTCCATTCAGTTGCAAACTCTATCATCTCTTGGCATCACCGACCTGGCCCTCTTCTGGATCACATCATACCTCACAGACCGGACGTTTAGCGTCTCCCACTCTCGCACCACCTCCTCGTCTCATTCCCTCTCTGTTGGTGTCCCGCAAGGCTCTGTCCTAGGACCCCTGCTCTTCTCTATCTACACTTTTGGCCTGGGACAGCTCATAGAGTCCCATGGCTTTCAGTATCACTCCTACGCTGACGACACACAAATCTACCTCTCTGGTCCAGACATCACCACCTTACTATCACGAATCCCACAATGTCTATCTTCTATATCATCCTTCTTCGCCTCTCGCTTTCTAAAACTTAACATGGATAAGACAGAATTTATAATCTTTCCCCCATCTTGTTCAACCCCCTCAACAGACCTATCTATCATGATCAATGGCTGCACACTCTACCCGGTCAACAAAGTCCGCTGCCTTGGAGTGACCTTGGATTCTGCACTTTCCTTCTGACCTCAAATCCAAGCTCTTTCCACCACCTGCCGCCTCCAACTCAAAAGCATCTCCCGCATCCGTGCTTTCCTTAACTCTGAATCTACACAAATTCTTGTACATGCCCTCATTATCTCCCGCCTAGATTACTGCAACATTCTCCTCTGTGGCCTTCCATCTAGCACTCTCGCACCCCTCCAATCTATCCTCAACTCTTCTGCCCAACTAATCCACCTCTCACCCTATTACTCCTCTGCCTCTCCCCTCTGCCAATCCCTTCACTGGCTCCCTATTGCCCAGCGAATTCACTTCAAAGTACTAACAAATACATACAAGGTCGTCCATAACCTGTCCCCTCCCTACATCTCTGAGCTACTTTCCCGATACATCCCCACACGCACTCTTCGATCCTCACAAGACCTCCTTCTCTCCTCTCCTCTTATCGCCTCTTCCCACAATCGACTCCAAGATTTCTCCCGTGCATCCCCCATACTCTGGAACTCGCTACCCCAACATATCAGACTCTCACCTACATTGGAATCCTTCAAAAGAAACATGAAAACCCACCTCTTCAGACAAGCCTACAACCAGTGACCCTGCTGCCTCTATACCTCCATGACCAACTTAACTCACACCTACTGTGTCCTTCTCCCATACCATGTAGATTGTAAGCCCTCACGGGCAGGGCCCTCTCTCCTTCTGTACCAGTTTGTAACTTGTCTTGTTTATGATTAGTGCAATTGTCTGTATTATGTATGTGCACCGCTTACCATATGTACAGCGCTATGGAATGAATGGCGCTTTAATACTAAATAATAATAATAATGTCCCCGATTGAACATCCCCTTTAATGCTGTAAATAATGTAATATCATAAAATGCTGCCTTCTACAATTAACAGTCGCTGTGCTGTATATACATGTTCCAACATTTATGGTATTTTCAGAAGAAACGCTGGAAGCCTTCATCTGTTATACATTGTAAGGTATAATAATGTATGATGAGAAACCCACCATTACATGAGAGAGAAATTATCACAGTTCAAAATGTATAGTATAGTAATAAGAATAGTTTCTCAGAAATAGGAGTATAAGGAATATTTATATGCCTTATAATAGCACTACAAGTTTTAAAGTTTTAATCTCTCCTATTTGTACCCAGAGAAGGGGTCAACAGTTGCTTGGTGTTGGTGTCATTCTCTAGAGCTGGCCATAAATGTAATAATCATTTTATTTGTTTTTCAATTTGGAACATTAATTGAGAAGGAGACATGATCGCTTGTTCTTGACTACGTGTTTAAGCAATAATGATGTATCACTACCAGCCAAGAAAAAAATGTAAAGCAATTGATCAATGCTTTGACTGATGGTTTGGTTGACATTGATTCTTTGTGCTCCACTAGATGCAATAATAATCTTTAATCATCTGAAAAATTGGTCCTAGTGTTAAGAATTATCCCTATGACTATGGCCAAGGGTTTTCTGAGACTTAAATACTGATGATCTATTTTCTGGATAGGTCATCAGTTTCTGATTGGTGGGAATCCGACACCTGGGAGTCTAGCTGATTAGCTATTTGAGAATGCATTGGCACTCCTGTGAGCACAGTGGCCTTCTCTCTGCTCACTAAGCACAACACTGTACATTGTATAGCAGTCGTACTTGGTATTAAAGCTCAGCTCCATTCACTTTGATGAACATGTTGTCATGTGGCCTAGGGACGGCTGAGAGAAGGTCACGGCACTGCTGCTAGTGCTGATGCCTTCTCAAACAGCTGAATGGCAGGGGTCCCAGATGTCAGACCTAGCTAGACAGATATTGATGATCAATCCAGAGGATAGGTCATCAGTATTCAAGTCTAAAAAAAAACATGTAATGTAATATCTTTATAGAATTGCCATCATCTGATCTGCAGAATATCCATATGTGTATGGAGATATTTATTGCTAATGATGATCTGGGCCAGATAATGGATCTGTGGCCCTGAGCATTTTAGTGTACTCCCTCTATTAAGACATCTTATCGGATTTTTCCAGTTTTCTTTTTCAGAGTTTACAGATCATACACTGAATTGAATTAGAGTAGGCCATGTAGAAGAGAGCATGCCATACACATTCCTTAAAGATGTAAGAAATTTAAACGGTATTCCAGTTTCAGCAAATGGTATTTTTTTTTGTAGAATGAACAGTTAGGATATGTTCACAAAAGTCAGAATTGGTATAGCATTTCCATCTGGACTTGTGGATAGAAAATCTGTAGGAAAGTACAGTAGAAGCAAAGCCATTTATATTGTAGAAAAACTCCACGTGCTCTGGCAATTTTTTTCCAGACATTAGCCTACAGTGCAAATTCGTAAATCAAAAAACCCATATACTACCACCATTAACCCTAAGAGAAATTAAAAAATAATAATAAAATATAAAGTTTATTAGATCTCACAAATAATGACACCGTATAACAAATAGAGAAAAAAGCCCCCAAGTAAATTCTACAGAGAGGATGCCCAAACAGGGCTAGTAGGACTAGGTCAATAGGATAGCTAGTAAGGATAAACAGATTTCAAATAGTATATATGTATAACCATTCAGTATTATATTAATAAAAAGTATCCCAGATATATCATATGGACACTCTGTGGGGGTCACTGAAATCTACATATGTTAAATAAATAAATCCTTAAATACAAAAGAGTTACATAGTTACATATAGTTACATAGTTAATACGGTTGAAAAAAGACAAACGTCCATCAAGTTCAACCAAGGGATAGGTTGGGACGCGAATCTCAGAAGGAAGTAAGACTCAGACTTCTACATGTTTTCATAAGCATTTATATTTTTTACTTTTAAGAATTCGTCTAAACCCTTTTTGAAACTGTCCACTGTTCCTGCTGTGACCACGTCCTGAGGAAGTCTATTCCACAGCTTCACAGTTCTTACAGTAAAGAAGCTTTGACGCTTCTGGAGACTGAACTTTTTCTTCTTCAGTCGGAGGCAGTGCCCCCTTGTCTTTTGAGCACATTTTACATGGAACAGCTTTTCGCCGTATTTTTTGTATGGCCCATTTATATACTTGTACAGGTTAATCATGTCCCCCCTTAGACATCTCTTCTCAAGACTAAATAAATTCAATTATTTTAATCTTTCTTCATAACTAAGACCCTCCATGCCCATTATCACTTTAGTTGCTCTCCTCTGTACTTGTTCCAGCTGCAGTGCATCCTTTCTATGTACTGGTGCCCAGAACTGAACTGCATATTCCAGATGAGGCCGCACCAATGCTTTGTAAAGTGGTAATATTACATCACTGCCCCGCTATTCCACGCCTCGTTTAATGCATGACAATATCCTGGTGGCCTTAGAAGCAGCTGATTGACATTGTATACTATAATCACCATTAGTATTATTGTGCTGCATTGACAAGAGACTCCCACAGAAATAACATAATTGCGTGGACAAAAATCACAATACAGAATATACCATAGTTCAATAAATCATATAGATACCCATATTGGTGATGGTCCCAATTATGAACCCTTGATGCGTGTTTCACTATACAGCTTCATCTTTGTAATTCTGCAGCATTTCAAGTTTTGCTGTGGAAGTGAAAATCCACAATCAGATGCTTGCATTGTGGATTTTGCTATGGATTTCTTTTGTATCCTCTGCAAAATTAACAGATGTAGAAAATTGGCAAACATAAAAAATCTGAGTATACTTACCTTCTCAGAAGGTGAGTATACAGATTATTTTTTCACATCAGTTGTTGGAATCTATTGCTGAAAATCTGCAAGAAAATCTACACCAGAATCTGATTTGGCACAGATTTTCTGATGTACTTCCATATGGATTCTGAGTCATATTTGCTGTGAAATTATCTGGAGCAAATCCAACTCATATGAGCTTAGCCTTACACAGTATCTCTTCTTGCGATCATTAAATAGTCTGCTCGACTTGTCCCAAGACGTTTCTTTGGCTACTGTATTATAAGTGGACAAGAGTGTATCTGGAAAAAATTCTAAACTTAAAGGGCTGGCCCTATGAGTAAATTTTTAATTTCTCAGTTAAATCACACAAAACCACTCAGAAGAAAATGCAGAAGGACAACTTAGGGCCGGTAAAGAAAATGGGTATAGACAGGAAATGAGGAACTTTCATTCCCAATCATTGCATTTAAAAGGGGGGTCAGTCAGCACATCCCAATGCGCAGGGGCACGTTGCTATGGCTGAAAACAACACTGTAAAACAAAACATGCAATGCGGCAGACGGGCTCAAATAATTTTGTACAAAATGTTTTTGCCAAGCATCTCTAATTTATAAGTATAGCATTAGCAATTATTATGCATTTTTGTACTTTATTTGGTTTGCAGAGAGCTGTTGCATTGCATGTTTTGTTTTACAATCATTGCATTTATATACAGAAACTATTGCCTCTTTGTGGGGATGAAAGATCATGAGCTAATACTAATCAAGTGGTAGAACTGAGTGTTCAACACCCCTGGAAACATTAAAGGGGTTGGCCCATCTCAGACATTGGTGGCATATCACTAAGATATGCCACAAATGTCGTATATGTGTGGGTCCTACCTCTGGGGTCCACACCTGTCTCTAGAACGGAGCCCTCAAAATGAAGGAGAGTGGAGTGGACATGCGCGGCAGTTCTCCATTCATTCCTAGGGGATGGCCGAAAATAGTAGCGCTCCGGCTCAGTTTTTTCCTTTAGCCCCATAGAAGAGAATGGATCAGTGACCGCGCTTGCATGGTGCCCTTTCCATTAATTTCTATGGGACTTCCGAAAATATATAAAGTAATAGAAGACTGTATGTTAATTTACGACTTGATCACCTGCGAGTACAAAACCTAGAAGAGAATTGGATGGTGATTCTAATTAAAACTTTTAATTGATTCAATAGAAAAAAGTCCCTAAATATAACAAATAATAGTAATTCAACAAAAGTGCACATCCTCCTATATTGAGGATCATGCTGAAATGTTGATGGTTGCCATAAACAGTCCCGGTTGCCTGGCAATGCGTTCAACTATGGCCACTGGTAGGGATGTGTCCTGGGCTGATGACATAATCTGTGGCCATGTGCAGTGATGCACGCTAAATCCACCGCGTCATTACGCACCTCCCAGTCTACAAGCGCTGTCTATCTTCAGCGCGGACCACGCATGCGCGGGTGCGTCGACCGGCCTTTCGATGTCACCGCGCTGCCCTTTAAGCCTCGGTCTGAGGCAAATGTGTGTTTAAATTCGAGCGGGCGATCGCCCTCAGGTAGGCTATACCACAGCATCAGAACGTATCGCGGCTCGCTGGTCTGGGGAGCCGGTCATCAATAGGCTTTCCTGCTCTCTATATTGCCCTCTATCTTGAGGCGCGCATATAGCCCCGATACCCAGTGAAGCCTACATCATAGGCTACCACCTGTAGCAAAGTGTCTTTAGTTTCACATCTGATACCCTTAAGTGTTGGTTACCTGCTCATCTGTACTAACATTATGATTTATGCCCTTTTTGATTTGATTTGCTTAATATTATCCAGCCTTTTCCCCTGACGAGTGTTATACGAAACATGCATGTAGGGATCAGCTGCACTAGGGCACACCAGGGCCAAGTAGCATGAGGGCAAGGTTCCGGACAGGGTCGTTCTTCTTAGGATGGGTGCTCCGTGGCTGGGACGTCAGGGTCACAATAACACCCATATCCTAGGTCTGTCTAGGGATCTAGAGCCCATTACTACTCCCGTCTGGTACCTGCCATTTTATTTTCAGTAAGACTACATCCACTGAATATCTACAAAGACCGGAAGATTCCTGGAGTATGATAGGACAACCGGTTATTTTCAGGTGTCGCTGTGTACCATGAACTTTATGTGTTATTGTGCACTTTTGTTGAATTACTATTATTTGTTATATTTAGGGACTTTTTTCTATTGAATCAAATAAACGTTACGTTTTAATTAGGATCACCATCCAATTCTCTTCTAGATTTTGACTTCACAAAATATCCTGCAGGTTGTCTATTTTCAACACTCCCATTGGAATGAATGTAGGATGGCTCTGCGGTCAGCTCTCATTTACTTCGCTTGCATCCATCATAGAGATGGGTCCAGCACCTATAAGACATTGGTGGCATATCCTTCCGATATGCCACCAATGTCTGAGATGGACCAACCTTTTTAAATGGACGTTTAGAAAGAGAATAAAAAAAAGTCAGGAGGCCCCATAAGAAATAGGAAACAGCAATATTTTTTAGACCCATCAAAATGAACAAGTTTGAACAAGATTGTTTTGTAGTGTGTATGGGCACTTTGATGGTAAAATTATTTAGATGTCAATACAGTTATTTATAACGATAACAACAATAAACAGTCATCATTTTGCATGTAAAACAAGAAGAAGAATCTTTAGAAGTATGTATTTGTGACTTTACAGTCCATCCAGTACAAAATACAACAAATATTCATGTAGCTGCTGGCTAGGATTGCAAAAAGTAGTGTTTGATATTAGAAGCTTGGTAAAGCAAACACACAATGAATACTTTAAATCAGAAGTTAATTAAAGTTAATAAAATCAAACTAATTATATGTACTCAGTTGAATGTGTTATTAATTTAATTAAATGCAATAAGATAGATTTATTTAATTTTCCTTTATCATTCAGTTTATAGAAACAATATACCTAGAAATGAAAGAAAAAAAAAGTAAGTAGACACTTGGCTATTGGTCAGTCTGCTGGAAACTATTGAGAGAAACAGTCTTGTAGAAATCAGGCAGAAAAGCAGAAGCTCGTTCACATGATAAGAGGGTTGTCAAGGTGTTTAATATTGATCACCGATCCTTAGGATAGGTAATCAATATCAGATCAGCCAGATGATTAAAAGGGTTGTCCAGGTGCTTATTATTGATTACTGATCCACCTGATAAGTCTTCAACATCAGATGGGTAGGGGTCCAACTCCCTGAACCCCCATTGATCTACTGTTTATGAAGGTTGTGGCGCTCCTGTGAATGCTGTGGCCTCCTTGCAGCTTACAAAGCACAGCACTGCCCATTAGATAGCAACTATGCTTGGTATTGCAGCTCAGCCCTATTCACTCGAATGAGACTGAGCTTCACATAGGCCATGTGACCAATGAACATGGTCTCTTCAAACAGCTGATAAACAGAGGTGCAGAGAGAGGACTCCAACCAATCTAATATTAATCCCCTAATCTGAGGATAGGCCATCAATATCAACATCTCAGCCAACCTCTTTTATTTTTGAAAAGGTTTAGGCTGACTATACATATGAGATAACTTTGCTCATTCAGCTGACCACTATCTCTCCCGATCCCCCAATATGCATGCTCAGCTCAGCTGTGTTGAGAATGGGAGAGGGAAGAAAGCTGTTGCTAGACACTTTTAGTCTTTTCTCCCCAATCACAATAGGACCCCATGCATAGACACAGATTTACAAGATAATATCATCACATCATCACTCCTATGCAGCACGCCTGCTGTCTCTGTGTTATGTTTAACACTGATCTTTCCTTCACCCCTATATCTAGTCTCTCGACCGCATAAAATCTCTTATTGTCTACCTGATCCATTCCTGTCTCGATTACTGTAACTCACTATTAATTGGCTTCCCCCTCACCAGACCCTCCACTTTTCAATCTATCCTTAATGTAGCAGCCAGGGTTACCTATCTGTCTAACCGCTAATCCGATCCCTCTGCCCTGTGCCAGTCATTGCACTGGTTGCCCATACAGTATAGAATCCAATTTAAACTGCTTGTCCTCACCCACAAAGCTCTCCACAGAGCTGCACCCTCCTACATCTCCCCCTTCATCTCTGTCTACCACAGTACCCATGCTCTATGTTTTGAAAACGATTTATAACTGAAATCTACCATAATCTGAACCTTTCAAACCCGGCTCTAAGACTTCTCCCGAGCTGCACCAGTTCTCTGGAATGCCATACCTCAAGAAAATAGGTTAATTCACAACATCCACAGTTTTAGGCACTCCCTAAAAACACATCTTTTTAGAGTGGCCTATCACATCCCCTGATCTAACTCCTCTCCATATATAGCCCATTTATCATTTCCTGAACCTGATCCTCCACCAAACTCTCCACCGCACCCATGCACCCAGAAACACTACAGATATTGGCTGGTGACTGTCTCATGCAGCTTTATATCTGCTTTACCCAAGATGGCTGGACCATTGTACAAACAGGGCCATCTTTAATATTGATTGAACCCTGGGCAAGAATTTACTTGGGCCCCTTGGATCCCGACCCCCCCCCCCCCCGCACTTTGCTGTACTTGCTATACAGCAGCACTTACCTGTCACGTCCAGGGCCTCCAGGTGACGTCTCCTCTCTGTCATCATCTTCTCTGTAGATCTTCTCTCTCATCATCTTCTCCACTTGGTCTGGACAACTTCTCTCAGCCGCCTCGTCTCTGCAGAGTGTGACACACAGACATCTTAGCTTCCTCGCATTCTATCATTATCCCCCAACTGGAGTCCCCACAGTGTTATCCTGCTGCTTGCTGTGCCCCCCCCCCTAGGGGTGTAGCTATAAGTGTCTTTGGGCCCAGGAGCATGAAGGGGCCCAAAGACACTTGTGCTGCATAAGAAGACACACACAGCACTGAGGGAAGGGGGGCCCAAGCTGAACTCTTGCACTGGAGCCCATTAGCCTTTAGTTATGCCCCTGCCCCCCCAATAACCCCAAATACTATCCTGAAGAAACATTACTGCCCCCCATAGTAATAGTGCTCCTCATAGTCCCGCCAATAGTAATTCCCTTCTAGAATGTCCTCATTAGTAACACTGCCCCAACCGTGATAATGCTCCTCAACAATGCCCCCATTATTAGAAGAGCCCTCACATATTAATACTACCCTCACAGAGTCCCCAGTAGAAATAAGGCCCCCTATTGTTCCCCCAGTGGTAATAAAGCTCCCTACAGACCCATCAGTAGTAATAAGGCCCCCATAGTGTGCTTAGTAGAAAAAAGGCGGATCTATAAGACCCTCCTATAGAGCCCCCAGTAGTAATAAGACCGCCTATAATGTCCCCTGGATCTGCAGTGCCCCCTGCAGTTATAATCCTCCCTCCACCATACAGTCCCATGTAAATAACATCACCTCCTCCCCAGCCGCCTCCAACGCACAATCCCATGTAAAC
This sequence comes from Bufo bufo, assembly GCF_905171765.1. Classification (NCBI taxonomy): domain Eukaryota; kingdom Metazoa; phylum Chordata; class Amphibia; order Anura; family Bufonidae; genus Bufo; species Bufo bufo. The sequence goes on along the minus strand of NC_053391.1, from coordinate 416,102,657 downwards.
ATCACCCCCTAAGGCTACTTTCACACTTGCGTTCGTGCGGATCCGCACCGATAATACAAACTAATGCATCCGTTCAGGACCGGTTCGTTTGTATTAGATTTGAATTTCTAAGTCCTAATACGGATCCGTCCTGACTTACATTGAAACGGATCCGTTTACAATTGCACCATTTTGTGTCAATGCAAAAGGATCCGTCCCCATTTACTTACATTGTAAGTCAGGACAGATCCGTTTGGCTCCGCAAGGCCATGCGGACACAAAAACGCTGCTTGCAGCATTTTGGGGTCCGCCTCCAAAACGGAACGGGGGTTTGTACGGAGCCGAACGAATGCATTCTGAATGGATCCGCATCCATTCAGAATGCATTGGGGTTAAACTGATGCATTTGGGGCTGCTTGTGAGAGCCTTGAAACGGATCTCACAAGCGGATCCCCAAACCCAAGTGTGAACGTAGCCTAAACATTAAGTCCCATGTACATAAACATCATTCCCCCCCACCATCCACTTTCAACATACAGTCCCATGTAAATAACATCACTCCCTCCCCCAGCCACCTCAGGCACACAGTTCCATGTTAATAACATCCCTCCCTTCAGCCCTAACATACATCCTAGTTAAATAACTACGACTCCCAGCATTGCTCTGCCTCTCCCTTCACTTACCTCTCCAGTCCTCATATACAGACATCAGCATTAGGCTCCTTCTCCTCTTCACTCCGGTCCAATCCTGCACTGGTCACATAATGGTGACATCATCCAGGTCATCCTATCACAGCCTGTTTTGCTGATCACATGACCTGTGATGTCACCACAGGTCCTTCACCTCTTCCCAGTGTATTAGAATCAATTGTATTGCCGTTGTTGTATCTAGCAGGCAGGCAGGACATTCGGGGCCTGGGACAAAACATCAGGGATCCAGGCCCCGAATGTTTTAACCTAGCGACGCAGTCACTAGTGAATGGGAGTCGGGAAACGGAGCTCCCTTGGGCCCCCAGGAGCAACTGGGCCCGGGGCAGCTGCCCCTTTTGCCCTGTGGCAAAGACGGCCCTGTGTACAAAACAAGCACTTCTCCCCTAACTCCTCATAGATTGTAAGCTCTTGCGAGCAGGGTACTCATTCCTCTTGTTGTAATTATTGACTTGTCTGTTGCTATGTTATTTATGACTGTTTGTACATGAACCCCAGAACTGTAAAGTGCTGCGGAATATGTTGGCGCTATATAAATAAAGATTATTATTATTATTATTATTATAATATTCTGGCTGTCCAAAGACACCACTAGAGGGGGTAAAGGAACTTAATAACAGCACAATATGGAGTAAGGTGTCTATGAGCAGCCAGCACGTTATGTTTTAAATCTATGTCTGTGCAGGAAATTTGGAGTTAAACATTAGAAAAATTGATTGCTGCAAAGATATATTAACAAATTAACCAGCAAATACATTTGGACCTAAAAACTACATGGTGTTAAAATGTGGGCATTCATCTTAAAGGTTCCTTTAAAATATAACACACTGAAACAAAGTTTGATGTGATTAAAGATGAACAAATACCAATACAGGGGTTTATCCAATCAATAAAAGTTCATTCTAAACAAAACAAAGAGATTGATAATTATTTCAGAAAAAGAATAAAACTCTTGGTGCAGGATGGCGGCCTTTTTTATTCTTTTCAACCAGATATCTAGCATGCTGTGATAAATACATATGAAATAATAACAATGTGAGCTGGCTATATGGTGGATGCAGCTAGCAATATATAATTTCTCACTGTGACTGCCTCTTTGTCCCTTACAGGGTATTGAACTATGCTCTGCAATTGAGCACCAGAGTCAGGCTTAAGTCATGTCTATCATCTTTCATAAGCGTTCTGTGTTATCAAGTCATTGCAGCCTATTGGGAGTTGGGATTTCTTGCCACAAAACAACTGCCTTTCATTAATTTGTAAGAATCAGAGAGACTAGTGGGAAACCAATCATGTGTGTGTCAATTAACTGCAAACAAATAGAAAACAGCTGGTGACTTGAGGAAATGAATGTACATCATTGTGCAGTGGTATGTATTGGGGTGGTATTAGCTGGATAAATATGGAACAAATACTATACTAAAGTCCTTTTATACTGTGTAATTCACTAGCATTGAGCAAATTGAAGTCCACAAAGTGGACTTCAATCCGAATTTCAGGCGATTTTCATTGAATGGCGGTAAAAAATAAAAAAGATCATACTTACTTTCTCTGTTTTAGTGCAAAGAGCTGGCCACCGCCATCTTGATTGAAGATCTCGCACTAATTCCTGTGCGCAGTGACGTATGACGTCAGCATGGGGAGCGCAAGATCTTCAATCAGGATGCCGGTGGCACAACCAAACAGAGGAAGTAAGTATGATTTTTTATTTTTTTTATTTTACACTGTATTATTACTGTCAGATGCCGCAATCAGCTATGGACACGGCATCTGAGGGGTACAATGACAGGGAGCGGTGCAATCACTGCTCCCTGTCATTGCACCCACTACTTACAAAGAAATGTGCTTTCGTGACAAAGTAATTCACCAGCAAAGCAACATTTTTTGTAAAATTTGGCAAAGTAGCTGAATCGAATGTTTTAATACTTTGCTCATCTCTATAATTCACCAAAGGGGTCATGTATAGTAAGTGTGTAGTGTACGGGGACTGTAATGCCCGTCACTACAAAAGTGTCACTTGGTGTGCTGTCGTCCCTCCTTAATCATGGGGAAGTTGGTATATGTCAGTTTTATAAAATGTCATGTAATGTAATGCTATGTATTTCCCTGTTACTGTGAAACTTGCATGTACAGGCCTGCTAGGGGTGTCATTCCAGCTCTTAGTCACTAGAGGGAGCTAGGGAGCCCTAGTTTATATAAGGCCCAGTCAGGGAAGCAAAAGTGAGTCTAGTCTAAGTGTCTGTCTAAAGCTGCAGCCTGTAGTCTGAAGCTGGAGCTTAGACTATGTCAGAGACAAGTCCAGGCCTGAAGCCTGCGGACCAGGAGAGGGTATTGCAGTCCCTGTAACCGGGTTCCAAATCCAAGGAGAAGGTTCCCCTCCTGAATATATATATATGCAGAAGCAGGAAGACCACTGTTCAGAAGCTTCTAGAGTCTGAGGAAGCAGAGAGAGAGAGACAGAGGCAAAGCTCAAGAAAGCAAGAGGTACTCAAGATAACAGAGGAGGTACTTTATAAAGCTAAAACCAAGGATATAAGCCAGAGCTAGGTTATTGGGCCTTGGAGAAGATTTGCTATGTCCCAGGATCAGTCAGAAATAGAGTGCAAGCTCCTGTACTGCAAGTCCTGTGTTTCACACTCTGTAGTCACCTTGCTCAATCTGTATTGCCTGCATCAACCGTATTGAAAGATCGACTGTATGCAAAGGAACTGCGCTTCCGTGAATGTCTCTATATTGAAAACTACTAAAGTTGGAGTTCTGTTTTAACATCACGTGGTTCCTCATTTATTCCTGCTATCAGCAAACGGCGTGCCACCGTTTAATTGGCACTGGCGTCACGAACATTTCCTATCATCACCTGCCCTTGCAGAGAGTCAGCCGTCTCAGGTTAGTGTCTATTGCACTACTACACCCAGAAACTCTATTAAACACAACTTGAGTACGCTGCACCTCTCTTTTGGCGTCACGAACAGGATACGCACGCTTTCTAGTGCAAGAAGCGTGAACTTTGTGCCTTATACAGTTGCCCTGTGACCAAAGTGACAAATTACCTGTTTATTGAAAGTGGACTTTGTGGACTGAAAATCCTACCCAAAGTGTACCCAAAACCTCTAAAAAGCGCTGTGCAGTATTGCGCTACCAAGTGGAAGAAAATTACCACATTGGAGTGTGGTTTTATGGACTTTTTATGATCCTGCTTGCTGTCAGTGAATAGACAGCGTTTATACCCAAAGATGGCCGCTGAGGCTGCTGAAATAGCTGCTGCGTCATCTTCATCCCGAAAAGGCGGGAAAAATTGGCGCCTTTCTGAGGAAAAAGCGGGAAGGAGTTCAAGGTCAGGCGCCACTGCTTATCTGGACATTTGTATGTCTGCCAGCATGGACACCGCCTTCCATATACTGGAATACCTGGGGGGCGGCCTCCCAGTGCAGTGGGAGGAGCTGGCTGATTTAATTGACGCGACCCTATCGCTCTCCAGAGAAGGATCGAGCATGTTGGAAAGTGAACAGAGCGTTGCTGCAGCGTCCGCGCCTGACATACCAGAGATGACTGATATTGGTGTAGAGCCAGAGGAGGCTCCACCGGCCTACTCTCCGGGACCGGAGAAACCCGCCTGCCGCCCAAGGGAGCAAGAACCAGAGCCCTGCTATGGCTCGTGGAGAGACTTCTTTCAGCCCTCTTTCAAATGTTCCTCACTAATGGCGGAGATCCGGGAGGCCGCAATAAAGCGGAATACCAAGACCAAGATCTACTATGAAGAGTTGACTAAGACTATCCATGAAAGACACACCAACACCCAACCCCGCCTGGAAAGGAGAAAGGGAGTGGTGGTGTCCTTTGACAAAACCCGTGGCTACGGGTTCATCCAAGATTACCTGACTGGTAGAGACCTATATGTGAATAGAAGGTCTGTCAAGAGAGACTACCTCCCTTCCTATCAGCACAGCCTCCGCGAGGGAGAGGAAGTGGAGTTCACCCCTGCCGAGAGCCTGAGAGGCCCTTATGCCACTGCCGTGACCCGTCCCAAGCGAGTACCTGAGGACTGGGAGGCAGAAGAAGAAGACTACTCTGGCTGCGAGCGGGAACCGGAACGCTCTCCAGAGCCGGCCCATCACGCCTTCCAGGAGCGGAGCTCCTTCATTGGGCCCAACGTCTTCTGGCAGCCAACCGTGTTGGAAAAATGGGTGAGCCCTTACCCTTCCCCCGAGCTGCCTCGTCGGGAGAAGACCATGCAAGATATGGACAATTTAAAAGGACTTCAAAATACCTTTGAGAACATCCGGAGGGGTCGGAGACCCGATGCATCACCAGAACCTGCAGAGGCCGAGTCCGCGCCATCGTTGACTGTACCTGCGCCAGCGGCGCCAGCAGATGACAGCGACTCCGACACGGAGAGCATCGGTGAACAGATTGTCCGGCTGGAGGAGAAGTTGCGGGAGCTGCGCAAGATCGCGACCGCCAGGATCCAGACGCCGCCAAAGAAGGACGAGGTAAGGGTGCCTGTCACCACCCGTAGACCACCTTCTGCTGCCACCGCTCCGTCAGTGCCCCAAAGAAGGCCTCCTGTTGCTGTGAGTAGCTGCACAGAGCCTACCGGACCGCTTGAGGCGGCGGTAACCGCTCCATTCCATCCCACCATTATCATGCCGGGACCGGTACGGTCCAACCAAGGGTTTACCCCTAGGCCCATGGGGCCAATACCTATTAGGGGCCCCTTTACTCTGCAGCTGCCCCCTAACACCGTTATGTGGGCCCATCCTCCTGTAGAGGACTACTACAGGCCATATTTGCCAGCAGGGTCAAGTGATTATGATATACCTCTGTGAATCAGCCTGCTAGGCCTTTGATTTATTTCACCAAAGGAGTGATCTTATTAACCCTTCCAGGACAGGAGTCCTATGTTTCCTGGTTGTTTGTTGCTGCTGCCAGTTTATCCACGGCTCAGTGGTAGGTGTTGACCACTGAAGTATCAAAGTCAACAAAGCCAAGTTTGTTTCCAGGACCTCCTGCCTGCTTTTGCTACCCCACGCCAAGTTGTGCCTGTTCCTTAGTTGCACCTTTTACCCTTCACCCCCTTTTCAGGTTGATCAGGGGTATTACAGCACTTGTTTTATATTCTACAATTTTATTGTGCAACTTGATACTAAGGAACCGTGCCCGGAGACAGACTCAAAAGAACCTGAGCCTCTGAGATTTTTGCTCTTTTAAAAGGAAATGTGCCCAGAGATGGACTCCACCGCACGAGAGCCTCTGTGATTTAATAGGAAAATAACCTGGGTACGGACTCATGTTTGTTCTTTGAGCCTCCAAGAACTTTTATACTGTTTTATCTATTTTGCTGTTCTATTATGGACTTATTCATTGTCATGGACTATCCTGGTTATAATGTTACGCTGTGCCAGGTCAGCGCCCCAGTTCCATTCACTATCCTGAGAGAAGAGAACGACGCCCCTTGTCACTACCCTTCACCTTTGCCAATTGGACCTGATGTGAACGTAAATGCAGATGAATTACATAAATGTATGCCTGCATGTTTCTTTTTCTGTTTCAGGTAGAGATTCCAGTTGGGCGAGCCCTGATGGAGTACGAGGTCGTACTCAGCTTAAAGCAGTGGGGTATGTAGTGTACGGGGACTGTAATGCCCGTCACTACAAAAGTGTCACTTGGTGTGCTGTCGTCCCTCCTTAATCATGGGGAAGTTGGTATATGTCAGTTTTATAAAATGTCATGTAATGTAATGCTATGTATTTCCCTGTTACTGTGAAACTTGCATGTACAGGCCTGCTAGGGGTGTCATTCCAGCTCTTAGTCTCTAGAGGGAGCTAGGGAGCCCTAGTTTATATAAGGCCCAGTCAGGGAAGCAAAAGTGAGTCTAGTCTAAGTGTCTGTCTAAAGCTGCAGCCTGTAGTCTGAAGCTGGAGCTTAGACTATGTCAGAGACAAGTCCAGGCCTGAAGCCTGCGGACCAGGAGAGGGTATTGCAGTCCCTGTAACCGGGTTCCAAATCCAAGGAGAAGGTTCCCCTCCTGAATATATATATATGCAGAAGCAGGAAGACCACTGTTCAGAAGCTTCTAGAGTCTGAGGAAGCAGAGAGAGAGAGAGACAGAGGCAAAGCTCAAGAAAGCAAGAGGTACTCAAGATAACAGAGGAGGTACTTTATAAAGCTAAAACCAAGGATATAAGCCAGAGCTAGGTTATTGGGCTTTGGAGAAGATTTGCTATGTCCCAGGATCAGTCAGAAATAGAGTGCAAGCTCCTGTACTGCAAGTCCTGTGTTTCACACTCTGTAGTCACCTTGCTCAATCTGTATTGCCTGCATCAACCGTATTGAAAGATCGACTGTATGCAAAGGAACTGCGCTTCCGTGAATGTCTCTATATTGAAAACTACTAAAGTTGGAGTTCTGTTTTAACATCACGTGGTTCCTCATTTATTCCTGCTATCAGCAAACGGCGTGCCACCGTTTAATTGGCACTGGCGTCACGAACATTTCCTATCATCACCTGCCCTTGCAGAGAGTCAGCTGTCTCAGGTTAGTGTCTATTGCACTACTACACCCAGAAACTCTATTAAACACAACTTGAGTACGGTGCAAGTGTTTTCTGGAAATCTTTTTCCTGTATGTAGCTCTGTCAGACACTGTGGGGGACATTTATCATCCCATATGTGCAAGTAAACTGGCATCAAAAAGTTGCAAAGTTTGTTGCATACCCCATTTGTGCAAAATTTGGCGTATTTGGATTTTTTTATCTGCTTCCCACTACATCATATGCAATATTAAAGGGGTTATCCAACCCCTATAATTACCCCAATGCCCGAGCCCCTCATATAGATTATACATACCCTGATACCTGGCACCCGTGTTGCTCTTGATCCCCGCACGAGGGAGGTTTGTGCAGGGATCAGGAACCATGCAGGTGTCGGGGAGCAGGGTAATTATAATCTATATGATGGGCCTGGACATTGGGCGGGTCATTATAGGTATTGGATAACCACTTAAAATGAAGGCTTTGGAAAGCACAACTTGTCCCGCAAAAAACAAGCCCTCATACAGGTATGTGAACAGAAAAATGTAAGCATTATGGCTCTGGCAAGGCAGGAAGAGCAAAACAAAATTGCAAACACGGGAAAAAAACCTCAAGGGTAGAAAGGGTTAATGCGTAGAAATTAAAAATGAGATTTTTTTTTCCACATTTTCTGTAAAGTTTACATTTTTTATAATATAAAGTTAAATCCTATCGACCCCAATTTACCCCTAACATCGAGTACAAGATGTCACAAGAGAATATTGTCAGAATGGCTTGAGTAATGGCTAACCTTCGGGACTCCAGCTGTGGTGAAACTACGACTCCCAGCATGCTCCATTCATTTCTATGGAGGTTTGAGAACAGCTAAGCAAGTGTAAATCTTGGGAATCAATAGTTTTACCACAGCTGGTGTGCCAGAGGTTTAGTAAAAGCATTTCATACTCATTAGCACATAAAGTGACACATGTCAGACTTGCAAAATTAGGCTTGGTCACGAAGGTGAAAAGTGGCTTGGTACTGAAGGGGGTTAATGACCTACATGATTAAGAACGCGTGCACTACAATTAGGTCTATAAATCGGATTCAGATGTAGAAAATCGCGCAACACATATGCACCTGGTTCTAAATGAGCCGTATCGGTAGACTTAGAAACCAGGTCTACATCAGTTGCCAGCACATAGAAGCCTCATTTATGAATGCTCCAAGCCGGGTGGTAAATCAGCCATATATTTAGACTCAGAACACAGGGCTAAAACACTTCTAAAAAGGAACTGCCATAATAAATGACCCCCTATGTGCTGTGCCACATACTTAATTGGCTTCCCAGGCCTGATGAAATGTGGAACAGCATAAAATGGCCGTTACCTGTTCATCCACATCTAATATGCTAGCTGTCCAATAAAGTTGAGTTGTATGGGATGGTGAGTGCCATGGATTTCTCTCTGCTATTTTACATTCCCTTTAGACTTTATGGCCATGTGGGCATATACACTGGCAGATTATGTCAGCACATAACACAACAGTACTCCATTAGTGAGTGGAGCCTAAATGGTGACAAATTTCCTCAGGAATGCAATATATTGGAGGAATATTGTCACGAACCAGCGGGTGTGCACCCAGTGTGCCACATGACAAACCTCCTCTAAGGGCATTGTTTAAGTGAACCCCTCATTCTTTGCTGTACCCCTGATGGTGGGGAAAGACTTTATTGAGGGAAACACCAGGTGGCTACCTCTTGGTGAGGATTGGCACATGAGGCAGCTGGTCCAGGTGAACCAGGGGTTACCAGAGGTACAGACGCAGTCAGGAGGCCAAGTCGTAACCAGGAGCCACAGTGCATGACCGAAGGAAGAGGCAGAGGCGAAGTCAAACAAGCAATAGGTCATGGCAGGTGGCACAGGTACAGGTCAGGCAATCCAGGTTGGCAACAGGAGAGTCAAGGCAAGCAGGCAGAGATCAAACAGGTAGCAGAATCCAGAAACACAAGCACGGGTCAGGCAAACAGGAACAGAGGCAGAGAAAACAGCAACCTTTGCAGGACACACGGACCTTGACAAAATGTTTTATGCACTTGGTTTTCCCTATGGTTTTGGCTGACAGTTCCATTTTAACCCTCTCTTGTTATGTCTACTGTGTCCCAGAGATGCATCTTTGACAACTCCAGAGCCATCAATCACCTTTCCAGTTATAACTGGTGAATAATGATGACAGGTCCTCTTTAATTTAAGCATCTGAATCCACAAACACTTTTAATAAAATAAATGATCAGACATGAAAATCTGCTTCAAACATATCTTCAAAGTGATGACACAGTTGTGTCTAATACGTGAGTCACTCATTAAACTAAGGAAGTACATTCGGCAGACACAGACACAATGGCTGAATAAGAGCGGTATATAGACTAGGAAGAGTGCATTGTTCTCCCACTTGATAGGCAGTACGTTATGAAAGGCATGCACAGGGAGTTGCAGATCACTCCTGGCACTATTCTTTTTAATTACTTTGGGAAAAGGTAGCCCAGGGGTAGTTTGTAAAGGTGATTAACATATTTATGAATTGAGTTAAATTAAAAGTAAAAGGGAGAAGTAAGTGTGGTAAGTGTTCCCGCCACGTAAAATGATAGAAATACAATTAGCTCTCTGATCTGTGACTCGAACATGTGGGCGTTTGATGAGAAGGAAACTGATTTACATTGTGTTACCAGGAAAAAATTTAAATGACCCTTTTATTCTGGGTACACTGCTCTACAAAGGCTCTGATCAAAAACGAAGTGTTATGAATACTCTGCTGCCAGTAAAAGTTACAGTGTACACATAGGTGGCACAAGAATGACTGAAGTACAAAATGTATAATAACCTCATTATTTCTTTGATTTATGAGTGCATTGCCCATATTACTTAGTGATCATATGAATCAGTTCTCAATTCTCATGTAGTATTTTTTTACAGACAAATGGCTCTATTGAGAAGTAAATTCTGAAAGAACATTTTATAGTTGTCTTCAGGTAAGAACATTGTTATGAGAGCTGTCTACAGGGCTATAGATACATGTAATCCAACTGGAAAAGATATTGTTGAACAGGTAACCACTGGATACCTGCTAAAACAGGGGATCCCCGGTCATCTACTGAGCAGAAACTGCACAAACATCACATAAAGGGGTTGTCTGAGATACTTAAAAATGTTGGACAACCCTTACAATGTCTTAACATAAAAAACATTATACACTACTCACAAAAAGGTAGGGATATTTGGCTTTCGGGTGAAATTTATGGAAAACTTAAAAAAGTTCATGCTACAGTGATATTATATAATAAAAGTTGGGCATTTAAGTATAAGCATGCAATGGTGTTTTCCTCAACTCAAACAAGTTATGTAAACAAAAGTCAACAACAGTGGTGGGTATACCGCCACAAAAAATGTCAATGTCTCAATAACTTGACATGCGGCCTTGAGCATCAATTACAGCTTGACAACAACATCTCATGCTGTTCACAAGTCGACTTATTGTCTGCTGAGGCATGGCATCCCACTCTTCTTGAAGGGCGTCTCTCAGGTCATTGAGGTTCCTGGGTATAGAGTTACGAGCCTCTACACGGCGACTTCAGGTCTGGAGAAAGTGCAGGCCACTCCATTTAAGGTACCCTAGTCTAGGAGCAGCCGTTACCTAATGATGTGACCTCGATGAGCTGGCACATTGTCGTCCATGAAGATTAAATTAGGCCTGTGTTGTTCATGCAGAGGCATAATGACTGGATTAATATTGTTATTCAAGTAGTATGGGCTTGTCACTGTACTGTTCACAAAGTGTAGGGCAGTTCTATATTGACTAGACACACCTTCCTTCACTGTAACACCACCACTACCACCAATCGCTCATCTGGTGACAACAGTGGCTGATGCATAGTGCTCTCCTTGACGTCTCCAACATCGTTGGCGGCCATCATGTCTGCTCAGCGTGAATTGACTTTCATCACTGAACAGCACTGAGGCCCATTGGTCCCTCATCAAACGTAGATGCTCCCTGGCCCATGCAAGCCTGTGCCTGGTGGTGTGGTCAGGTATGTGAACAGCATGATAAGGAGGAGAACTGTTTAAATACCAATTCTAATGGAACCAGGAAATTTATTGGGCGATTGATGGATCAAACACCTGTTGTGAATTTTGCCATTAAGCTCCTTGTTAGAGAGCAGCAAGTTGTGCAAAAAGTACTGAAACATTGAACAGTTGTACATGTGTATTCAAAAGTTTAGATAAGGTCACATTAAGTTCACATTTAAAGGTTAGAGTGCATTTTAGGTTCATCCTGAAATTTCACCACAAGCCAAATATCCATATTTTATGTAAGTATAATACTTTATATAAGTATTATACTTTATATACTTTCTTCAGCACTGTTGTCTGCAGTGCTGGTCTGGTACTTGCAGAGCTGTTTGTTTACAAACAGCAGCATTGACATGCCTGGAAACGGCACATGACTGCTGCAGCCAATTGCTGTCATCAGCAGGCTGCAGCTGAGGACAGTGATTAGCTACAGTGGTAAGGTTTGAATCCAGGCATGTCACTGTGAACTTCAGAGTAGCCACATTATTAAATTATAATGAACAACCACTTTAAAGGGGTTGTCTTAGTGTTTATACTGATGACCTAACCTCTGGATAGTTCATCAGTATGTGATTGGCGGGGGTTGGTAGGCACGGCTCAGTCCAATTCAAGTGAATGAGGTTGAGCTGCTATACCAAGCACAGTCACTATCCAATGGTACTGTGCTTGGTAAGCTGCGGTGCTCAACATGGCTGGCTTCTTCAAACAGCTACTCCATGGTGGTGCCGAGAGTCAGACCCCACAGATCACATACTGATAACCTATCCTGAGGATTATCAGTGCAAGAACACTTGGAAAACCCTTCTAAATAAGACTGTTGTAAATCCTGATAGAACAGGAGACCTGAAGCAAGCAGAAGAGACCATGTGAAGGAAGAAAGCAGAAGGGACCTTTGTCACTTTGTTTCTCTGGACTGAATGGTGTCCCAGAAGTCAGACATCCACCAAATGATGTGTCATGCCATAATGTGTTTTCTTGGATTTGCAAAAATTCACCCAAGTTTAGCGAATGGAATGTAAAATATGTAAAATAATCTAAACTCACTTCTTAAATCTCATACGATCCAGTGCTAGCACTTCTTTGCTTCTCGCTGGTCTTCCGCTACCTCCTGTACTGAAGGTTCATGTGCCACCATCTCATGGTAGTGGTCATCGGAATTATTTATGGCACAAGATCAGTACAGGAACAAAAACAGGAAGGGAGCATTTAAGTGGTGGAAATGGAGTGACAGGGGACTAATTTTATTGCATTTCCTTCTCTTGGCTGAATTTCTTTATAGAGGACCTTTCATGTTTTTTTTTTTGTTTGTTTAGATAAATACCTTTTTGCCACCTTGCCTGTCTTTTTCAAATATCGCTCCTACGCCCCGCTGTGCGCCCCTGCAGTTTTCCCACCCAGTATGTAAATACTGAGCATTGGTACAGGTAGGAGGAGACACAAGGGTTTCTCAATGGGCGTCTCTTTCTCCCTGTCTGTGCTACGATCCAATCACAGTAGAGAGCGTCACAGCCAGGGAGAAGGTGAGCTTTTTCTTCTCCCTGGCTGTGTGTCCAGCAAAAACGCTAGCGTGAAAGTATCCTTATTTAGCCTTTTGTCATGAATCTAGAGAGAAGCTCAAAGTATCCAAAGACAAAACATGTAACATTTTTATCATACAAATAAAGTCTACTATAGTAAATGAAAGAAGAATATAAATTCAGGCTGGCACCAGGACCGACATTGGTACAAAAAAATTATGTTCTAAAACACTATCACAAGGACTATTTATGTCATACCAGATAAAACATCTGATGCCTTCGTTAACTAACAATCAGATTATAGGAAACATTTATAAAAGGGACAATACATCAATTATCTTCTTCAATTGTGAAAGAGAAAAATGGCCAGCTAAAGCCAAGGCATGGTTATGAATATGGAAAGACCATCTAACCTTCTGTCAAGATGTGTTGTCTACATCCTTGCCACAAATCCCTTGGGATTTTGCATACTTATCATTTAGATGGACTTTACCATCTGGAGCTCTGTTCTAAAAAAAAAACTGAACGGACTACAAGTATGTTAATAAGATCTATTTTTCTACTGGGATTAAGATTACCAGAGCTAACAAGGCAAATTTACCATGCAGACAATGCACATCCAGAACCAATGTCATTGTCTTTTTTATCTTATAACAAATACTACACATCATTCAAAATCCACATTCAGAGTAATAAAGAGAAAAACAAATATGATCCAACATTTTATATGATGTATTTAGGCAAAAATAATTTTTTTTTATAACAGAATGGTATATTTAATTTAAAAAAAAGTAACATTTACAATTGCAGATAAAAAATGTGAAGGGTTTGCTCACTTAAAGGTCCCTTGATTATATGTCGATAACAAGAAGTATCACCAATCTTTTGGTGTAATCCGTAGGAAAACTGACATCTATATTCAATACCCTTGGAGCATGTCACACATGCAATAATGTCTATAATATGGTATTTAAACACAAAGGGGGGCATTTACTGTTAAACATGCTTAATACCACATTTATTAATAGTTGTAGACACTTTTCTATACTTTTGGTTTTTTATCTGAGAAGGGGCATGATTTATTGAAAATGCAGTGTGAATTCATGGGTGGGGGTCAAAAATTTGGTGTATTTTTTTAGTTAAGCAAAGACACCAAATTGGTGGTGTACAGTTAGACTACAGACTCTAAAGATGTGCCAGATTTATCATCAAACATCAGCCGCTATAATAAATCTTGTACAGTTTAGGACTACTGTACTGTCACTGTCTTACTTTTATACAGTATTAGTAAATCTGCTCCAATGTATACAATATAATTTACAAAACCTTTTTCCTTTGTACCCGTTGGTGGCAACTGCAAAACCTATCAGAAAAGAAAGCAGCACTGTAAGCATAGGGAAGTGTCACGAGGGTGTCAAGACCAACGCCTGACTCCGTTATACCCGGGGTCAGGAAGTCACAGCGGTTGGCTGCGCGCTCTATGTAAGATAGGGCTGTTTCCTTATGGTAGCTTTCTGGGTTTGCTTTGCAACCCTTTTTGGCTCACTCAGGGATCCGTAGCTCCTTCTCCTCAGCTGTTCCTTGTCCAGCACTCCTAACCTCCTTATATTCCCCTCTCATACTTCTCTGGTTGCCAGATATAGAGCTTCCTGCCTGGACTTCTATACTGACCCTCTGGAGCTGTGTTGCTGCGTTCTCTGGTTGTTGGTCCAGAACGTTACCCTCCGGATCCCTGTTGGACCTTTGTGGCCTGCTGTGGTCGCCCACCTGCGTGTATGTGTTTGTCTGTATTGTCTGTCCTCTCCCTGGTGTTTCCCTCTTAGTGTCAGTGGTGCGGACTAGCGATCCCACCGGCCCGTTCACTATCTAGGGCTCATTCTAGGGAAAGCCAGGGTTTAGGCACGTGATCGCCGCACGGGTGAGGAACCCGTCAAGGGACGTCAGGGCAGTCAGGTGCCAGCCGCAAGGTCACCACCTTTCCCTCTCCCTTGGGCAGGGCTTTCCCTTTTCCCTCCCTGTGCGTGACGCCGGTCATTACAGGAAGTCCTCCAATAATTTTATAACCTTTTTGTTATGCTGTTTTCATAAAACTGGAAATACCATAAAATACATGGCCTCATTAACCAAACTTTCAGAACCATAAATATATCACTAATATTATGATACATACTGTATATCAAATAACAATAGCACAGAATTTACTGTGATAAAAAGATAGGCAGAGCCTCTAGTATGATACCGCTTGTGAATGAAAATATGTAAAAAAAAGTGTCAAATTAATGGCCATCCACGTGTCTCCACTTGTTCTGCAGATCCGCTACTTGCGGGCTGCGCGGGCATGAGTTCAGTCACTTCGGTGCGCAATCCCATCCTGCGGCGCGTGATCCCGCGAGACCCGTGATCTCCCACGGCGGGTCTCGCGGGATCATGCACCACAGGACAGTATTGCGCACCTAAGTGACTAAACTCATGCCCGCACAGCCCGCAAGTAGTGGCTCAGCGGAACAAGTACAAGAGCGGTGGGGGGATGATCTGTGAGGTTGCCCACGGTTCACTCCCATCAATATTAAAGTGCCCAAGCAAAGATTTCTGCAGTGGTGAGAAACAGATATTGGAAAGTTACCGAATGTTGTATTATATAATGACTGCAGTTTGCAGTACTGCACTGCACATAAACCAGAACACCCCTTTAAGTATGCCTTTAATGTGCAATTTCAACACAGTGGGCTTGTGCCCCGGATGTTTTCAGAACCTAGCAACGCCCCTGGCTGTCTCTATGACATATTAAAAGTTTTACCAAAACTCAGTGACCCTTTGAGCTGGTGACACAGTTTCTGTGATTTTTTATTTTTATTTAGAATGCTGCAGTAAATTCTGTAGAATTGAATGGAAGAAGCAGGAGGATTGAACCGACGCTGCCACAGATACAGGAGGCATAACATTCGGGGCACTGGACAAAACATCCGGGGCTCGAGCCCCAAAAGTTTTGACCTAACGACGCCCCTGGAGACAGCTGAGGCATCTGAGCGCTGAGACCCCCAATGATCAAAACCTTTAATATACTGTAAGTCTACGACATATCAAAAGTTTTACCAAAATTCTGTAACCCTTTAACACTTTAAACTTTAACACTTCACTTTTTAATAGTGTCATTAAAATACCAAAAGAAACGTCTATCAAGAAACAAATCGCATACAAAGTTCTTGCCGCTGAAACTTCTAAGTATTACACACAATAATATCATGCTGCAAATAAATAAATAAAATTGAATGGAACAGTCTCACCCAATTCACTGTGATTTAAAGAAATTGTCCAAGTTGAATAAAAACCTGGCAACAACTGTGATTGTGATAAAATAACAAAAGAAGCGATGTCACGCTTTTCTCCTATCGCCTCCCCCCAACGGTGTTTGTTTTCCTTGGTGCAGTGGTGATGTCCCATGCACACCAAATCACCAGTGCAGCCAATCACTGGCCTCAGCAGTCACGCGCCATATACTGTTGAGGCCTGTGATTGGCTGCATGATGAACTAGTAGGCACATGATTTTGTCGCTGAAGGACCACAGTGCGGTGCTGGAAGAGGCAGGGGAGAAAAGTTACATCAATTTATTTTTTTTATTTTAGCACTTTTACTGTTGCTGCTAGGGTTTTTATTTAACTTGGACAACCCCTTTAAGGCATCATCATGAAACAGTATCATCAGGTAAATTTTCATAATGGAAAGAGAAAGTCTCCCCTAGTGAATGTCTATGCTCCGCCCGGATAAAGCAATAGAGGTAACCACCTGGATACATGATACATCCTCAAAAGGGATCCCCATTTAAATAAGATCCTGCCCACTCAACCCCCACCAACATTCTTGCACCCGGCAAACTAAGATCATTTCCACCTAATAGTGCCAGGCTTCAGAATAGGGTTTCCACTTCTAAACCGTTGGGTAGTTTTAAATGCAATCAACCCAAATGTTTATTCTGTGACACTATATGCACCTCCACTTCGTTCCGTGGTAAATCCAATGGAGATTCATTTTCTATCAAAAGTCACCTCAATTGTGTGTCAGCGAATGTTGTTTACCTTTTACAATGCCCGTGTGGTCTACAGTACATTGGACGCACCATCCATATGTTGCACAATAGGCTGAATAAACACAGATATAATATTAAAAATAAATTTCTATAACCTAGCGTCTCTAGACCTGCTGCAGACCACCAGGGCATGTTTTCTGGCTTTAAAATTTAGCGTTATTTAATCATGACCTGTTATTGTACTTGAATGTTACGTTCATATTGTGCATAGTGTATGTATGCGTGTCTTTCATCTTTAAGGACATGCATGCATACATTACAATTTCTTATCAGCTTTTGGGATTAATTTCCTTTATTGAGAAACTAATTTATTGAAAAATCCATTAATTTATTGTTTTACTTATCATGATTGTTGCGCTTATCATGTTATGCATAACAATAACAATTTCCATTTTATATAAAATGTTGCGATAATTATACATATAATCAGGGCCGGCTCCAGGTTCATGTGGGCCCTTGGGCGATAAAGCCTCAGTGGGCCCCCCTGTGGCATTTTGCATAACACGCGTGCAATAAAACTGCATGTTTTATATATGGTGCCAAATACAATAGACAGAACATGCTACAGCGTGAATATATGTGAATGAATCCTTATGTCCCTACTTAATTATCTACCCAGTGTTTTAATCCCTCAGGTCTACTCACAGTATTCAGTTTTTCCTGTACACCCCCTAAAGAGAAACAGATAGGCATTGAATATGAAAATATTTTATTTGAACATACTGTAAAGACATAAAACATTTGAAAAAGTACGAAAGGAAGTTAATGCAGAACACTATGAAATTTCTTGTTGGAGTCCAGCATTGATGGTCCAACTTTTTGGGCAGAACACAAAAGTGGTATCTTGTGTAAATCAGTTAAAACACTTTTCTACGTGTTTTTTCAGCTGCAAAAACATGGATTACCTGATTAAAATCTACACATTCTGCTTCTTGAGATTCAATTGAAAGAACCGCCAGTGCATTTAATCTGTCTTGCAACATTTGGGACCTTAGGTAGTTTTTAATTAGCTTCAATTTACTGAAGCTCCTTTCAGCAGATGCAACTGAAACAGGCACAGTTAACAACAACTGTAATGCCAACACAAGGTTTGGGAATGCCAGATTAAGTGAGTGGGAGAATATATACTTTAAAGTCTCCTGTGGGCACAGATGTTCAGGTAACATCCTAGCCAGTGTCTTGATCTCCTCAAGCATAACTTCTTCATCAACTGCTGGGTCAGAGAATTTTAAACACTGGAGCTGTAAGTTAGACAAGTCAGCAGCTTCTTTCTTGATGTCATATAGAAATCCAAACTTGTCCGTAAATGTTTGCAAAAAATTGAACCTTATTTCAATTTCACCAAGGACAGTTTCAAGCAGAGGCTTGAAGAATATTTCTTCAAATTCTTGCCTTGCATCTAAAAACGATGTTCCACTTGCCTGCTGGCATGCTGGCTCTTGACAGTTTTGGTCACTGCATTGCCGAGTTTCTTTCTAACCCTGAGTGTCAGGTATTCAGTGGGTATATCCAGCTTTTCGCAAATACCTGATGCCTTACATTCAGCTTGTTTGAAACCTGACACCTTATATTCTTTAAAAGCTGTGGTAATAGATTTTACAAGTGGAATAACGCTTGAAACATTAATGGTTTTTGTTTGTACAGCCAGGCTAATTTGGTTGACCTGGAGGAGAATGTCATACCATACACATAAAGAGACAACAAAGGGGTATGTGCATATGGAATCCAATAAAATCTTTGCCTCACTGTATGTGTCACTGGAATATTGGGTACCATGTAAAAAAACTTCTAAAGCATCAACAAGTTGTGGAAACTGTAACAAAATAGCTTTCACTGATTCAAGGCGAGCGCACCATCGTGTCTGAGACAGAGCTTTAAGTGTCAGATGTGACAAATGCTGTGAAGCCACTTCCCACCTCTTAGTTGCTCCGGAGAAGAACACATAAATGCGATTCAAAAGATCATAAAAATGTTTTGCTCGGCTTGAGCTCTCTGCAGCGTGCACTATTACCAGATTCCAGTTATGTGGAGAACATGGTACAAAGAAGGCATGAGGATTTTTTTCTAAAACAATTGCCTGAACTCCTTTGTATTGTCCCCTCATATTAGCACCATTGTCATAGCACTGACCTCGAATGTTTGACACGCACAGTCCATGTTGTTCTGTCAGTCTTTCCAAAACAACACTTGCAAGACCTTTTCCAGTTGTATCTGTGACAGCCAGAAATTCCAGAAAGCTTTCCTTGACTTCCACTGTTTTGCTAACATCATCGATGTCCACATATCGCAGCACAAGTGACAACTGCTCTTGTTTGGAGATGTCTGGTGTGCAGTCTACAATGATGCTAAAATATTTAGCTTGTCTCACCTTTTTTATGATTATTTCAATTACTGCATCAGCAATTAAACGCAGAAATTTGTTTTGCATATCCTTGCTCAGATAATGCGCATTGGTTCCTTCTTTGGCACGTTGCAAGTGTTCCTTCAGAACAAGATCAAATTCAGAGATCAGCTCCAGTAATTGGAGAAAAATACCATTATGTTCTGTGAACACAGTATCTGATGATCCTCTGAATGGCAGATTGTTTTTTGCCATCCAGCGAATTATTTGCAGTAAACGCAACAATACTTTGCGCCATCTTTGTTCTTCCATATGGAGTTGTCGACGCAAATCTTTGTCAATGGTAGTTTCTTTTTTTATGCTAGATTCCAGATCTTTCCATTTGGCATAATTAGACAGGTGGCTGCTAGATATTTCGTGGGAATGCAAGGATCCCTTACCACTGACATGCTTCCAGTCTTTAAATCCATATGGGCTTGAGAAATTGGATTTAGCTTCGTTGTCAAATAGCCTGCAACAGAAGCAATATACAGAATCTCCAAGCACTGAGTAAATGAGCCAATCTCGTGGATCCTTTTTCCCACTACCCAGCAATCTGTAATAATGACCAGATGAGAATCTTCTTTTTGTACCATCTGGGAAATCTGTAAGTGGAAAATCTTCCAGCTTCACTTGCTTAGGGCCCCTTTTGATAGCTTGGCATCTCAGTAGATTGGTGATTACATCTGGCCATTCTGCTGGATCATCACTAAGCTCTGGAAGAGGTCCAGAATTACAGGACACGGTTGGCTGGTCTGGAGGGTCTACAACCAGCTCACTGACTTCTCCAATGCTGGAACATGCTTCTTGAGAGGTAGTGACACTTGGTTGAATATCTGATTCTGATGTACTGCAAATGGAGGACTCTTTAGGTGTGCTTTTCTTGAAGAAGTGGTCAATGGAAGCTAGCTTTTTGATTTTGTCTTCCAGTATCTGCTTCTCTTTTCTTTTTTGGCTTCCAGACTTGTGCTTCTTGGTGGGAGGTGCCTGTTGACCTGCCAATTCTTGGTCTTGATCCCTATTCATTTTGGCCTAAAAAAATGAATAAAATGAAGGCCATTCTCTTCTGTAGCTGTGTCCATGCAACATTTATTGCAGGCAGTCATTCTGTTTCTCCCAAACTTGTGTCTTCTGCTTGGTTCTTCAAGCTTCTTAATGATGTATTCATGCTTTTGTCAATTTGTTTTGGTAGCAGATATAACTTCTAGTAAAGTCCCTGCTTCATGTGTGAGACAATTCATAATGCAATTTGGCAACACATAGCATAATTAACCCTCCAATATGTGTTCTTTTTAATTTGGAAGTATTTTACAATTAAAAATGTAATGTACTTCTTTGAAATCAGCACAAATGGATTAAAGAAGGTGCTCAAACACCATAAATACTTGTCAACCAAACACTTGTTCAGCCAAACGCCTCCTGACTCCAGCATACTCATGCATGCCCTGCTGAGCATACGTGTGTTTTAACAGTGGAGAGGAGTGTAAGATGCTGTCAGACAAAGGCGAAGATAGTAACAAGCATAACCAAATTCAAAATAATTACTCTTACTTCTCCCCAACATCATGAAGGGAAGGTTGGGAGGCCCATATTTCACATAGGATAGTATTATGTATAAGATTGGAATGACAGAATGACAACCCTACTGTTCACTTAGTAAGGGCTCACGCTAACGTGAAATACAGCCGTTGTTCAGGCCATATTTTACAGACGGCATACAGCCCCATTGAATTCAAGTCCATGTGAAAAAACTCCCCGCCTGTCCTATTGTGATCTGTATTTTACAGATCAGAATAGGTGTGTCAATGCGCAGTCTAAGGAAACCTTGGACAGCACATGGACACATACAGGTGGCAGCTGTGTTTTTTTTTTCTCCTCCGTGGTACGCGCAAAATGAGTAAACAACAATGTCATAATTTAGCAAATAATGCCAGACATAACCATAGGTCACTCACCAATCCACGTATAGATCGTAGGTCCCAGATAAGAAATATAGGCTTCTGTGACTGCGGTGACACGTTATCGCGCAAAAATGGTGAGCTTCAGATGGTGAGCTTCAGATGGTGAGCTTCAGATGGTGAGCTTCAGATGGTGAGCTTCAGATGGTGAGCTTCAGATGACTTAGTATCTGTAAGCTTGTGTGCATCAGTACCTGGAGGTATTTGAAGTAAACACAATGTAGATAAACTGCCCCTACCAATATCACCTATTCAGTCCCTTCCACGGTATTCACCTCAAAAGGTCAACCCTGGGAAGCTGTTCCCTACCAGCATGACATTGATCTGTGTCACCATATATAAGAAAATTGGTACATTTTTCACTTCACATATGTATATATCAGCTATACATATGTGATGTGATATGACCCAATAAATATCAAAATGAATGCTGATAGCAGTATGTTGCTGCCTGCCCCTGTGCCCCCAAAGCCCAATAAATATCAATATGATGATATTTTAATTTGGAGCACAGCAGGGCAGGCTGCAGCAGACTACTATGACAAAGGCTGAAGTGGACGTGCTGAGCCTTAGGCCTCTTTCACACGCGTGACGGATTGGCTCCAGATGCGTTCAGGGTGCTTTCAGTAAAATTCACACCATTTTGCAAGCAGGTTCAGTTAATATTGTTTGCGGTTGCGTTCAGTTTTTTCCGCGCAGGTGCAATGTGTTTTCAGACGTTTTTCATGCACATGATAAAAAACTGAAGGTTTACAAACAACATCTCTTAGCAACCATCAGTGAAAAACGCATTCCATCTGCAGTTGCTTCCGGATGCGATGCATTTTTTACTGAAGCCCCATTCACTTTTATGGGGACAGGGCTGCGTAAAACAAAACTGAATATAGAACATGCTGTGATTTTCACGCAATGCAGAAGTGATGTGTGAAAATCACCGCTCATGTGCACAGCCCCATTGAAATGAATGGGTCAGGATTCAGTGCAGGTGCTATGCGTTCACGTCACGCATTGCACCCGCGCGGAAAACTCGCTCGTGTGAAAGCGGACTTATAGCTCTTTGCCCGTCTTACACTCCTTCCCTGTACTGTCCTCTGGTAATCAGCAATAACAGACTGGACATGCTGAGCCTTGTAGACAGGTCTCTGAGAGAACCACAAATCTCAGCCAGCAGTGAGTCTGTCATTACTGATATCTGGCCGAAGCAATGTCTCTCTCTTCCCTCTCACAGCATGCAGTTTCACAGAGACAGAGAGACTGCAGCTGCATCCACCACTTCTACACTTCTCCCGGAATTCTATTTTTTGGGACAGAAGAGACTTCTGACTATTTACAGATTATGTGGGTGATTTTCAAAGTGCGCCATGCCAGTTTTAGGCATTAAAAAAATAGCAAGACCCTGTTTTTGTGCTATCCTCCCTACTTGGCAGTGGCGAGGGCCAAGACATTGTCATAAATTAGGTCCTTACTTGCCACTGCCAGTGTAGGGGAGAAACAAAGACCAACGTGACCTCCCAGCACTGACAGGATTCACATAGCATTATATTGATTTATGATGCTATGTAACCCTTTACAGTCCTGGAATGTATTAGATGACACTAACAGCATTATGCCAGTGTTATCCAATACATTCCAGAACTTTAAGGGTTAGATCATAAATCAATATAATGCTATGTGACCTCCGGCAGCGCTGGGTTCTGCGATGTGGACTCACTTCGGGAGGAACGCTAATCTGCAAGGGGCCTAAAGGCTCTTTCATCCGAGCGAATGCCATGCGGGTAATCCGCTGCGTGAAAGAGTGCCAAGCCCCGTCCCGGACAGCAGAGACGCAGAGCAGTATCATGATTGATAAGGCTCTGTGCCTCTCTGTGATCATTTTACTACAAAATCACGGTGACAACTGTATCTCACTGTGATTTTGTAGTAAAAATGTCAGAGGCACAGAGCATTATCAGTCATGTTACTGCTCTGTGTCTCTGCTGTCCGGAGCGGGGCTTGGCACTCTTTCACGCAGCGGATTACCCGCACGGCACCCGCTCGTATAAAAGAGCCCTTAGGCCTCATGCACACGGCTGTTATGCATCTGTTGCGGTCCCCAATGCACGGGCAACGTCCGTGCAGCGGCCGGGACGGATCCGGACCCATTCAACTTGAATGGGTCCGTTAACCGTCCGACCCCCGCAAATTTTTTTAATAAGTTCTATTTTATTGGGGTGCGGAGGCACGGCCAGAAACACCACGGAAGCACTCCATAGTGCTTCCGTGGGGTTCCGATCCATGCGTTCGTTCTGCATCTCCGTGATTGCGGACCCATTCAAGTGAATGCGTCCGCATCTGTGATGCGGAGTGCACATGGGCCGGTGCCCGTGTATTGCGTTGCGGACTTGCCGTATGCGGGCAGCAATACAGCCATGGGCCCACAACGGCCGTGTGCATGAGGCCTAAAACATAAACTCCTATAAGAAAATAATAATCAATAATACACTTTATTGGCAAAAATTCATAAGAGGAAAATTTCCTCTTATGAATTTTTGCCAATAAACTGTATAATTGATTTTATGGGTTCTGGTATTTTCTTATAGGAGTTTATATTGTGTATTAGGCCGAATGCACACGGCTGTGAGCGGTCCGTGGTATCCTGCTGAGAGCTGGAGCGTACGGCGTCATTGGTTGCTGCTATGACGCTGTTCATGCTGCCGCTGCACTACAGTAATACACTCGTATAGATCATACGAGTGTATTACTGTAGTGCAGCGGCAGCATGAAGCGCACGGCGTAATAGCAACCAATGACGCCATACGCTCCAGCTCTCAGCAGGATACCACGGACCGCTCACAGCCGTGTGCATTTGGAATTACAGGCATGATGTGTGCTGCTGATGCTGAGCAAGAGCAAAGCAACACATGCTAATTGTTCTTTATTCAATTATTGGCTCCTTTGAGCCTTTATTTAGGTGTTTTGGTGTAGACAGTGACTAGTGACACACACTGTAGATAGCCCCAGGCGGCAGGCCCCCCATTCATGTAACATAATAATAAAACTACAACAAGAACTGGTCTTTCTGTGACTGTTACTAATAGTAACTTACTAGACTTACTAGTTAATCTGAATTCTAAACTTAAAACGAAATCCAGCTACAGCACTGCAGCAGCATTCAGCTGTGTCTGCTTTCCTCTGGGCGCCAGGTTTACAGCTCTGGGCTCGGCTATCAGTCCTGCTGCTGGCAGGGGGCGGGCTTACAGTCAGTCAGACTCAAATGATGATCATCGTTGATCTGTGCGGCGTGCGCTGCTATGGAAACTGCAGTGCCTGGACTCGGAGTCAGAAGAGGATCACGTGAGAGAGGGGGCGGGCGCTGCGCTGCGCAGCATGGATAATTATGGCTCGGGCGGCGAGCGCTGCTTAGCATAAATATTTCTGGCTGTATGCAAACATTTTAAAGGGGCCGCCGCCGAGACGAGTGGGCCCCCTAACTTACAGTGGGCCCCGGCACTTGCCCGGGTTTGCCGGGTTCTGACGCCGGCCCTGCATATAATATACTTATTGTTCTGCCTCCAGCAGAGGGAGATTCATTTTAGTTCATGTCTATTTAATTTCTAATTCATTCTGCTGCAATTTCTGTATTCCTGTAGTTATTAGTTAGCCATCTATTGGTGGTAAAAATGTACTGCACCTTGTTTTCTTGTTAATAAAGATTATTGCTTTGTGGGAGGTGCTAAGCATTGTGGGTAGTGCAAGGCATTCTGGGAAGGAGAAGCCCAGTCTCCAGTCTACATACAGACTACAGGACATCAGCAGAGCTGTTCCATGCAGTTTTCCTTCTTAAACTCCACCATCTTTGTGCAAGTATATCTGGTGAGTGACATCTACCTTTGTTTCAGGGACAGTATGTTATGCAGAGCTGTTCAAGTAGGTATAAGTGTTACTTAGGGAAAGAGGTTATAGCTGTTAGATGCTAGACATGCATTCCTATGTATAGGCAGCCATTTTGGACATAGGCCCAGTGTTAAAGAGGACCTTTCACGATCCTGACATTGTGAACGAAGTATACAGACATGTAGAGTGGCACCCAGGGATCTCACTGCACTTACTATTATCCCTCCGCTCTCCCGTTATGTCCACTGCTATGTTCGGGGACTTGGTTATAGTAGGTGGAGACTTAGGGGACTTGGTTATAGTAGGCGGGTTCTGCTGGGCATCTCCTTCTCCTAGGCTGTAGCGCTGGCCAATCGCAGCGCAGAACTCACAGCCTGGGAGGTTTTTTTCTCCCAGGCTGTGAGCTCTGCGATGCGATTGGCCAGCGCTACAGCCTAGGAGAAGGAGACGCCCAGCAGAACCCGCCTACTATAACTAAGTCCCCGAACATACCAGAGGACATAACGGGAGAATGGAGTGGCGCCCAGGGATAATAGTAAGTGCAATGAGATCCCTGGGCGCCGCTCTACTTGTCTGTATACTTAGTTCACAATGTCAGGATCGGTGAAAGTTCCTCTTTAATGTAATGTTATAATACATGCTGTCCTATGCTTTCTGCTGATACATGTTATGCCTTATACTTATACAAGCCATTTGTATTCTTGTAGTTTTACAAATTCACAATCCTGTTGACCAATAGTGTTGAGCGCGAATATTCGAAAAGTGAATTTTTATCGTGAATATCGGCACTTCAAGAATTTGTGAATATTTAGAATATAATGCTATATATTTGTAAAATCGAATATTCGTTTTTTTTGTTTGTTTTTTTAACACAGTACACATCAGGTGATCATCTCTCCTTTCTTCTAGCTTGTGTGCCAATGAGAAGGCTTTGTCACAGCTTAGCAACATCCCTAGCAACCAACAGAAAAGTTGCCTACCCCACGCCGGTATTTCGCGCACATTACGCGAATAATACATTGCCGATTTTCGCAATCAAGAATATAATCTCAAATTCGCACATTCACGAATATATGATGAATATTCTACAAAATATTCACGCAATATCGCAAATTCGAATATTGCCCCTGCCACTCATCACTATTAACCAATAAACAAGTTAGACTACAGAAAAGAGTCCTCTTTATTTGGAAGACAGGATAAGTTTATGCTGAATATCAGACTGCACACTGTGTGAACGTGTATGAAGACAAAACACTTATAGTTATATTGTAATCCATATTACTCGCAAATTTTCCTTTTTCTCCCAAATATTTAAAATATCTATCTGTCCCTTATATACATCTATACCAGTTAAGCCTATAATCGCATTTATTGGAGCCCAAATGTATGGCTTTTACTTCCTCTGGCTTCCTGTAGTCCTGACCTCAGAATAACCCATATATTCTGTAGTCCTGACCTCAAATTAAGCCATACATTCTGTAGCCCTGACCTCAGATTAAGCCATACATACTGCTACACAGCTACAGCTTGTAGTGTTCTGTTCCATGGCAACGCAGCATCACGTGATCACAATTGCGGTCACGTGACCGTGATTGTGGTCATGTAACCACTCACTGCTCGGCAATACCTCCGGTACCGGCCGGACGCCAATTTAAGACTCATTTTAGCTTATTTCTTATTCTTTGTGGCCAAAGCCAGTTGATATTAAACATTTTATGAGGTTCAGATGTTTTATTTATTGTTTTGAAATAGATTCAAGTTGGGGGTTTTCTGGGTACACTGGGACCGCCCCCCCTCCCCTTTGAACTGATTTTGGCTTTTTTTTTTTTTAAGTGTATGTCTGTATGGTATGTTGTGTATATGCATTGTTTTACCTGAAAAATCAAAATTTTAATACTGAAGCTTTCCTTTCCATCAATGATCAATTTGGCTGGTTCTTTGCGCAGAGGGATGTTATTTTCTGACATGTTTGATCTTCTTGGGGAGTTCAGGCCCCCCTGTTAAAAGGTCTTCCATCTGTGGCTGCATACCAACCTTTCTGGGAAACCGGATTACCTTTGATGAACTCTTACTAGTGTTGTGCCTAAAGTTTGCACAAACCCATAAGATGAGCCTCCACTTTGGAGCTTTTTAAAACATCACTATTTGTACGTTATTACCCTATGGTGCGTTTTTTTGTGTTTACTAGTAGACACTGCCTGTGACATTGACCTTCGGATATTTGTCCTTCATATCCAATTATCCCGCTATCAGTTACTTGTCAAAGCATTAGCGCCATATAAAATCCAGTAGCTCTGAAAATATTATTTTGCTATGAAGAGTGCTTTAGCTAGCGCTTTTGAAAAACAATATGGGAAACTGGCAGATTTA
This sequence comes from Bufo bufo, assembly GCF_905171765.1. NCBI lineage: Eukaryota > Metazoa > Chordata > Amphibia > Anura > Bufonidae > Bufo > Bufo bufo. The sequence goes on along the minus strand of NC_053391.1, from coordinate 416,075,156 downwards.
GTAAAGAAAGATAACATTATTGTGGGTCAGTAATTAGCACTTTTGCCTTTCAGTGTTGGTATTGGTTTCAAATCCAATCCAAGGCAACATCTGTATGAAGGTTTTATATTATTCCTGTGTCTTCCCAGGTAGAGCCAGAGTGAAGGATGAGGGTGGTTGTAGCCATTGCTCCCTAGGCCTGGGGCATTGACAGGAAGGTGCACCCTTTCTTCCCTCTGTGAATTCCCTGCTGTTGAGGCTCCTGCCTCACTGTAGTTGTGGTGCCTTTAATGTGGTAGTTTTTGTCTGGGTGTCTGGCAGGAGGCATAGAGTGCAATGGCCAGTAAACTGTATGGTGTAGAAGTCAGAAAACTAGGGCAGACGTAGAACAATAAAACTTTCTTTTTACTTAAGTGAAAAATGGGAGTTCAAGTACACTGAACAACAATGAAGCACAGTTTTGTCTGTACACAGTGAAAACCCTTTCCCCAGATAGTGAGGTATGGAGGCTGGCAAAGCTGCGAGTTATGGTACTCTTTGTACACTATCTTGATAAAGTCTCCCTCAGTAGAATCTATGGCAGGCAGCAGTACTTTAGCAATAATGGCTGTGGTGTCCACTGTGGGATACAGGGTTTTGAAGGCATGTCTGGCCTGGACATGTCCAAGTGTGAAGGGTGTCTTAACAGTGTACCTCACTTTAGCAAAGACTGAATGGTTGTAATAGAGGTTATCTTGCTGACCTCTATACTCTAAGTTCTCCTCTTTTTCACTCTTTCTGTTGATCTTGCAGTAAATCACACAGAAATCTGTTAGTCTCTGGAACATGAAGCCTGAGTAGATGGAGCATAAGGGCACAGCTTCTTCTCTTCGCAAACTCTCACTATACATTGCTCCCTCTTAGAGGGGCTCAGCCAGGATTGTTCACCCTGTCTGTGCCATCTATACCATACTATGCTGGATAAAATACATGGCATAACATTATATAACATCAAACAACAAACTATTTGCAGATACCCCATGCTGTGATTGTATGGGTTTCCTCCCACACTTCAAGAAAAGTATATTAGCTTCCCATGAAATTGACCCTACTGTGCATTGGTAAGGAACACCTACCCATATGACAGCCACCGACTCTCCTGCACCACAACTATCCTGGTGCTTTAAGTCCCTTGTGTGAAGGATCAAATGTTTTTCCTTGTTATTATTGAAAGGTTAACATTTTCATAAAATTTACCCAATCTTATGGCATCAGAAAATGACCTATTGTTAAAATCAAGTTTTTATGTTAAACATATTTAAAACTTTTTTTATGTTATTTTTTATTTTTCCTGTCGCTATCTATATTTTTTAGAAATCCTAAAATCTTTCTATTTTTGTACTGGCCCCGAAGCCTATAATAGGAACCACTTCTTGGTCTGTACAAATCACTTTTCATCATTATCATCACAGGCAGAATTACAATGACAGATATCACCTTCCATTCATAATAGGTGATTGTCAAAGCTTATCTACTCCTTTCCTTGCACAGGTGATAGAGCAGGCCTAGAAGTCCAGACTATTATGTTTATGGTCCACAGTGGTTGCTGTAAAACATGGCCCTAATGCCGTTAATGACAAATCAGGCAAGTTGGCAGCTCCCATAATGATGTTCAGAAAGTAGAATGAAAACAAAAAATCTAAAATGAAAAATTCAAAACAGAAAAAAAGGATATGTGTTGCTCTCCAATTTTAACTGGCAGAAAAAATGCTAGCTGACAAATTCCCTTTAAAACTGTAGACATACATATCTATCAGCATTTCTAACTCCGATGGATCATTGCCCTGAAGACCCCATTACTGGCTGGATCTCTGCAAAAATGATCCATACTTTTCGAAAGCCAGTACACATGGCATTTCACACTGCTAACTAGAACCCTAACCTGTACACCCTGTACAGAATTATTAGGCAAATGAGTATTTTGACCACATCATCCTCTTTATGCATGTTGTCTTACTCCAAGCTGTATAGGCTCGAAAGCCTACTACCAATTAAGCATATTAGGTGATGTGCATCTCTGTAATGAGAAGGGGTGTGGTCTAATGACATCAACACCCTATATCAGGTGTGCATAATTATTAGGCAACTTCCTTTCCTTTGGCAAAATGGGTCAAAAGAAGGACTTGACAGGCTCAGAAAAGTCAAAAATAGTGAGATATCTTGCAGAGGGATGCAGCACTCTTAAAATTGCAAAGCTTCTGAAGCGTGATCATCGAACAATCAAGCTTTCATTCAAAATAGTCAACAGGGTCGCAAGAAGCGTGTGGAAAAACCAAGGCGCAAAATAACTGCCCATGAACTGAGAAAAGTCAAGCGTGCAGCTGCCAAGATGCCACTTGCCACCAGTTTGGCCATATTTCAGAGCTGCAACATCACTGGAGTGCCCAAAAGCACAAGGTGTGCAATACTCAGAGACATGGCCAAGGTAAGAAAGGCTGAAAGACGACCACCACTGAACAAGACACACAAGCTGAAACGTCAAGACTGGGCCAAGAAATATCTCAAGACTGATTTTTCTAAGGTTTTATGGACTGATGAAATGAGAGTGAGTCTTGATGGGCCAGATGGATGGGCCCGCGGCTGGATTGGTAAAGGGCAGAGAGCTCCAGTCCGACTCAGACACCAGCAAGGTGGAGGTGGAGTACTGGTTTGGGCTGGTATCATCAAAGATGAGCTTGTGGGGCCTTTTCGGGTTGAGGGTGGAGTCAAGCTCAACTCCCAGTCCTACTGCCAGTTTCTGGAAGACACCTTCTTCAAGCAGTGGTACAGGAAGAAGTCTGCATCCTTCAAGAAAAACATGATTTTCATGCAGGACAATGCTCCATCACACACGTCCAAGTACTCCACAGCATGGCTGGCAAGAAAGGGTATAAAAGAAGAAAATCTAATGACATGGCCTCCTTGTTCACCTGATCTGAACCCCATTGAGAACCTGTGGTCCATCATCAAATGTGAGATTTACAAGGAGGGAAAACAGTACACCTCTCTGAACAGTGTCTGGGAGGCTATGGTTGCTGCTGCACGCAATGTTGATGGTGAACAGATCAAAACACTGACAGAATCCATGGATGGCAGGCTTTTGAGTGTCCTTGCAAAGAAAGGTGGCTATATTGGTCACTGATTTGTTTTTGTTTTGTTTTTGAATGTCAGAAATGTATATTTGTGAATGTTGAGATGTTATATTGGTTTCACTGGTAAAAATAAATAATTGAAATGGGTATATATTTGTTTTTTGTTAAGTTGCCTAATAATTATGCACAGTAATAGTCACCTGCACACACAGATATCCCCCTAAAATAGCTAAAACTAAAAACAAACTAAAAACTACTTCCAAAAATATTCAGCTTTGATATTAATGAGTTTTTTGGGTTCATTGAGAACATGGTTGTTGTTCAATAATAAAATTAATCCTCAAAAATACAACTTGCCTAATAATTCTGCACTCCCTGTATAAGAAGCCCTTTACAAGGGGGTGTCTATGGTTTGACTGATAAGGGTACTTTCACACTTGCGGCAGGACAGATCCGACAGGCTGTTCACCCTGTCGGATCCGTCCTTCCGCTATTTCGCTGTGCTGCCGGACCGCCGCTCCGTCCCCATTGATTATAATGGGGACGGGGGCGGAGCTCTGGTGCAGCACGGTAGTGCACGGCAAAAGGCTGCCGGACTAAAATTCCTGGATGTCCGACTTTTTAGTCCGGCGGCCTCTCACGCGAACTGCCGTACTGTGCCGGAGCTCCGCCCCGTCCCCATTATAGTCAATGGGGACGGAGTGGCGGTCCGGCGGCACGGCGAAATAGTGGAAGGACGGATCCAACAGGGTGAACAGCCTGTCGGATCCGTCCTGCCGCAAGTGTAAAAGTACCCTTAGTCATGTTTCAAGGATCTGTAGCGAGCCAGACATTGAATGACAGTGTTAGTCACATAGGTGGCATTAGTGCAGGGGTGCACAACCTGCGGCCCCCGGAGCCAAGGTTTGCGGCCCCCGTCCTGCTGGACAGAAACACAGCTGATCATGCGATCAGCTGTGTTTCTTCCTGGAGCACCACACAGGGAAGGATGACAGCTCTTGCCCCTGTACTATAGCAGGAGTCTGGAGCAGGACGGGTCCCTGGCTATTGGTGAGAGTGGGGGAGCCGAGGAGAAGGCAGGCGCAGTTTATCAGCGCTTCTGCCTTCTTCTCAAGGAGCGCTCTGCAGCAGTGGCGTACTAAGGGAGAGGGCAGTCCACCCCGGGTGCCGCTCTGAGGTGGGTGCCAGAAGCAATGAGCGCTTCCATCAATACAGATGGAAGCGCTCATTGTTGGAGCACAGGGAGCTGCTGTTCTGTCATTCAGCTCCCCGCGCTCCTCCCCTCCTTCAGGCCGGCGGCGCTCTGAATGGTAGAGTAGGAAGACTTCTCCCCGCTCCACCATTCAGCCTGCAGACACGGATCGCGCTGCCAGCCTGTGTGGGCGGAGCCTGCAGCCCGGGAATCTGCATAAGCTCCGCCCACACAGTGCTGGCAGGGTGATCTGTGCCGGCAGAGAAGAGAGGTATGTGAGCTTCCGGAACGGGACAAGGTAAGTAGGTACTGTGTTTTTTTTTTATAGGGGGCACAATGGTCATTGCTAATGTGAAGGGGTCACAATGGTCATTGCTAATGTGAAGGGGGCACAATGGTCATTGCTAATGTGAAGGGGGCACAATGGTCATTGCTAATGTGAAGGCGGCACAATGGGCATTTTTACTCTGGAGGGGGCACAATGGGCATTGCTAATGTGAAGGGGGCACAATGGGCATTTCTACTCTGGAGGGGGCACAATGGGCATTTCTACTCTGGAGGGGGCACAATGGGCATTTATTGTATGGAGGGGGCACAATGGGCTTTGCTAATGTGAAGGGGGCACAATGAGCATTTCTACTCTGGAGGGGGCACAATGGGCATTGCTAATGTGAAGGGGGCACAATGGGAATTTCTTCTCTGGAGGGGGCACAATGGGAATTTCTACTCTGGAGGGGGCACAATGGTCATTGCTAATGTGAAGGGGGCACAATGGGCATTTATATTATGGAGGGGCACAATGGGCATTTCTACTCTGGAGGGGGAACAGAGGGCATTGCTAATGTGAAGGGGACACAATGGGCATTTCTACTCTGGAGGGGGCACAATGGGCATTTCTTCTCTGGAGGGGGCACAATGGTCATTGCTAATGTGAAGGTGGCACAATGGGCATTTCTACTATGGAGGGGCAAAATGGGCATTTCTACTCTGGAGGAGGCACAGAGGGCATTGCTAATGTGAAGGGGACACAATGGGCATTTATACTATGGAGGGGGCACAGTGCACAGAGGGCATTACTACTATGAAGGGGGCACAGAGGGCATTATTACTGTGAAGGGGGCACAATGGGCATTACTAACAGAGAGGGCATTACTACTATTAAGGGGGCACAATGGGGATTTCTACTATGGAGGGGACACAGAGGGCATTATTACCGTGAAGGGTGAACATTGGGCATTATTACTGTGAAGGGACACAATGGGCATTATTACTGTGAAAGGGGACAATGGGCATTACTACTATTAAGGGGCATTATTACTGTGAAGGAGGCACAAAGAGGGTATTACTACTGTGAAAGGGGCACAGAGAGGGCATAACTACTGTGAGAGGGGTACAATGAGGGCATAACTACTATGAAGGGGGCACAATGTTGGCATAACATCTGTACAAAACAATGAGGGCAATACTACTGTGAGGGGTTATGATTTTCTTAAAGTATTTGGGGGGGGTGCCAGAGAAAGGACCCGCCCCGGGTGCCAAACAGCCTAGGCACGCCACTGCTGCTGATCAGATCGTTTGTTGGCTGATTTGCATGTTTTATCAGGATGAAAGACGTACAATTATTGTCAGCATATCTCACCGTGTAATCAGGAATTTGCTGCCAATAATCAACAGAACTGAATGAGGGAGCAGTGACTGTGGTAGTGATTATTCCTCCCCATTTACTTTGCATCAGCCTGTGTAATAGGCTGATGCAAACAAGTGCTGATTAACTTATTTTTTTGCGGCCCCTTGAAATAGAGCAATGTGACAATGCGGCCCCGAGACCAAAAAAGGTTGTGCACCCCTGCATTAGAGAGTCCACGTTAGTCCTTGTTTTGGGGAAGAGCTGTTTTGCATACTTTTACCCTGGATCTTTCCTTATAAGACTCCCTACCGGCTGGAGAATTAGTACTTTCCAGTGCTAACAATTGTCTTTATATATGAGGTCAGCAACATCATTATCCTATAGGGAAACTAGAAACATGCTAGAAGTAATACAGTTTAGGTTAATTAGAATAATATTTCATACATACCTTAGGCTACTTTCACACTAGCATTCCATCCAGCAAAAACGCTTCCGTTACTGATAATACAACCATCTGCATCCGCTATGAACGGATCCGGTTGTATTATCTTTAACATAGCCAAGACGGATCCGTCATGAATTTCGTTGAAAGTCAATAAGGGACGGATCTATTTTCTATTGTGTCAGAGAAAACGGATCCGTCCCCATTGACTTGCATTGTGGGTCATGACGTTTTGCTCCGCATCCCAGGACGGAAAGCAAACCGCAGCATGCTGCGGTTTTCTCTCCGGTATGAGAATGGAACGGAATGCGTTTTGGAGCATTCCGTTCTGTTCAGTTAACTTTTTGTCCCCATTAACAATGAATGGGGACAAAACGGAAGCGTTTTTTTTCCGGTATTGAGACCCTATGAAGGATCTCAATAACGGAAAATATTAACGCTAGTGTGAAAGTAGCCTTATAACTACAGAATTAACAGTCCATTGTATATCAAATATGTGCATGTGTATATACTGTATCTGGTTGTCACCTAATATATGAAATGTTTAGCTCCCATTAATTATAGGAAGGAATCCATAATGAAGTACACTTCTATATATAAACGATTAGGAGCCCAGTCATAGGTTTATAAGCTACCACAAAGCTTTGTGTATTGGTACAGTTTACGTTGCTATTTATTAAATGCTCAATGATAGTGCCACTATGTCACCAGTAAAAGTATTTTATAGTATTGGCTCTTCAGTGATATAGTTTTATGTTTAAACTGTTACTTGCTTATTCGTCACAAATTTAAGATCTTTACTCTCTGACACCTAACAACTTAAAAATCTGCTCAGATTATATTTGCTACTCGGCTAAGAAACATTTACTGGATTTGTAATAAAATGTGAGCATTGGGCCATGTAACACTTCAGTGCCACTTGAACAGCTTTTAAAAAAAAAAAAAAATTAGGATTTGCAATGTAGCTTTTTAAATTCACTCCAAAATTACTAAATGTAAGAAGCCTAACAAATATACTTCATAAAGCACATTAGAGACATTATGAACTGCCTGTAAATGAAGAAAATGCTTACAATGTAGTTCTGATTCAGTTTCTCTTCATTTAAGTTTCATTGGAGGAAAAACATTTATAAATAGGTTTCCTTCTGGGTTTGTGTAATATGACTCATCTGTATAAGGGTACTTTCACACTAGCGTTTTTATTTTCCAGTATTGAGTTCCGTCCTAGGGGCTCAATACCGGAAAAAAACTGATCAGTTTTATCCTAATGCATTCTTAATGTAGAGCATTCCGTTCAGTATGCATCAGGATGTCTTCAGTTCAGTCCCTCTTACATTTTTTTGGCCAGAGAATATTCCGCAGCATGCTGCACCGGAATGCTGGATCCAGCATTAATTTCCATTGAAATGTATTAAAATTGCCGCATTGACGGATCCGTTCTTCCAGTCCACGCATGCGCAGACCTTTAAATCTGTGAAAAAAAGAAATACCTGATCCGTTTTTCTGGATGACACCGGAGGGACAGATCCGGTATTTCAATGCGGATCTGTCTGACAAATGCCAACCGCTTGCGTCCGGATTTGCGGATCCAGCAGGCAGTTCCGGCAACGGAACTGCCTGCTGGAATCCTCTGCCGCAAGTGTGAAAGTACCCTAACAGTAATAATTGGATATAGGCTAACATGCTGATTGTAAAAAAAATCACACCTTGTTCCATTGGCTTCGCTCCCAGCAGCTGTGTCATGACAAATGACTTCTGAGATCCAGTGGGCTATTTAAATCTCATTTCTAGTTTTGCTTTCCTAAGCCTGTTACAACATGGCCACAATTTAGGGTCTATATTATGGGTACAACATCTAAATCCCCACACTTTTACTGACTTGAAGATGGATTACCATAAAACCCAAGAGTGACCTGATGTTTGTTTAGTAAAACCAAAAGAAGTTCTTGTGTTTCTGTCATGGTACTGTTTACTAAAATGCAGCCATATTACTATGCATGTAATGGCAGTGATGTAACTGTACTCTCTAGGTTGTGGCTCCAACTCCTAGAAATCTCTTCTAATTCCAGCTGCTCCTAATACTTTTGTCTATGGTCCATTTTCCTCTCCGATCTTCAAAATTCAGTTTTGTTTCTTCACCATTTGAGTATCGATACATACTTTGTATATCACTACAAATTGTGATAGTGACATCAGGGACAAAGCTAGGGGGATGCTGAGGTAGCATTCCTTCTCAGGCCTTGGCGCCTAATAGGTTCAAAGGTCTCTCTGCCACAAGTGAAGTGAGGGCCTTCAAATGAATGCTGAACTAAACTGGAATTGTCACCTCTTCGGACATGCCTGTTTTAGTAATTACAGGGGTCCCTCAAGATAAGATTGCCTCAGGATGCAATATTTTCAACTTACAATGGTCTTTAGTGGGCCATCGCACATTGAAACAGTTTAGTAGCTCTTTTATACAGTAAAGTGGGGTCATACATATCCTGTACTTCCCTTTGTCTGTACCAGAATAAGCTTTTCCTTTGGATGTCAGATGAAGGAGGCTCCATTTTATATTTTGGTTACAATGTAAATTTTATAGGACCCTGAAGAAGCTCTTGTTCTAATCACAGAAAGTGATTTACTGTTTCCAGCATCTATTCCCAACGGTTAGATGTTAGAACTTGCTTTATCTGTCATAGTTTTCTGCTTATTATTCCTAAATCTTCATCTTCTCTAATATTGGGATGACATTTTGGGGCTTTGGAACCAATCATTAGTTTCCACAGAGTTATGGACTCTAGTTGCAATGGCTTTAACATACAATGAATGTCCAGGAAACAATTAATATTGTAACTAGGGATGAATGAATCGAAGTTGATGCAGTGGAATTCGATCCGAATTTCAGGAAAAATTTGATTCGCACCGAATCCAAATTTCCTGAAACTTCGTGGTAACGAATCAAATTTTCCTAAAATGGCTGCTGCACATGTTAGGACATGGAGCAAAGAACTCTGGGAACGAGGGATCACCCACAATGCTATGCATGCGGCCAATCAGCAGCCAGCCAGCCCCTGTGATGTCACAGCCCTATAAAAAGCCTAAGCCATCTTGGATTCAGCCATTTTCCAGTGTGCTAAGTGCAGGGAAAGATGTTAGCAGGTGCTAGGAAAGACTTTTTTGGGGTGTATTAATTTCCTTTTTATTTATTTATTTCATCTAACAGTATTGTCAGACAGAGAAGTGACAGGCCCTGCACAGGGGAGGGGCAGAGGCCTAAATGTTTCTGGTGCAGGCACAGGTTACAGCAAAGTAAGGGGGAGTGGCAGCAGGGGTCACATTGATAGGACTGAGCTCCCGGTGTCATCTAGCAGTGTACTTGACCAGTAACCCAGTGGTTCTTGAAAGGTTGACTCGGTTATCCACCTCGTCCCAAGTGACATCAGACACACCCAGCCAAGAGTCGGTGGGTTTGTCAGACACAACTGTTAGTTGGCATGGCCTGTGAGCAGGCCCTGTGCCTCAACCTGCCTCTGTCTTTTTCTGTTCCCTCAGCCAGAGAAGTATCAAATGCTGTGGGCTCAGCTCCACTATACAGTGAGGGTGAGCTACTAGAGGACAGTCAGCAGCTACTGCCGAGCCAAGATTTGGAGGAGACATCCGCTGCTTCCTCCGGTAGGCAGGCAAGTAGTGATGAGGAGAGTGGTGTTGGAGCTGGTTCAGAGACCGTTGAGGAGGACATCAGTGTCGTGCAGACATTACTCGATGATGATGTAGCTGATGGCAATTGGGAGCCAGGTGACGAAGGGGCTTCATCATCATCGGGAGAAGAGGGTGGCAGCTTGAACATGAGGCAGTAGTGGAGCCAGCAAGTCGGTAGCGTGGCCAGGAGTCAGAAGGATGGCAGCAGTGATAGGTCGATAGCCAAATGTGCCATGGGTAGGCCACCCGCTTTGCAGGAGCCTACCTGCCCGGAAAGTAGTGGTGCAGGGGTTCACAGAGGCAGCAGTGGTAGCAGTCAGTCAGTCAGTGCAGAAAGTTGGGAGTAAAATCGCCTACTCGGCGGTGTGGCAGTTTTTTTGTTTGTAAACATGGCCATTTGCCGAATCTGTGGGCAGAAGGTGAAGCGTAGCCAGGGTGCCATTTTTGGCACCACTGCCCTGCATCAACATATGCAGCGTCACCATAAAGTAGCCTGGGAGAACCGTCGCTCCAATGTGGTGGTCCAGCCTGCCACAGCAACTGCTGCATCACCCAATGGCACGCACCCGATTTCTGGCAGTCAAGGCTTCACCACCACAGCCGAAGGGAGCTGTCTGTCCTTCCCATCATCTACCGGTCCTAATGCTGCTGCTCCTTGCCCTCCTACTCCTCATCAGTCATTCTTCTAGCAATTGATCACCAAAGCGATTTCCAAGAGAAAACAGTATCCGTGCACTCATCCAACGGCGCAAAAGCTGAACGTGCTCCTGGCCAAGTTGCTGGTGTTGCAGTCCCTCACTTTCCAAGTGGTGGACTCTGCACCTTTCATAGAACTGATGGCTTGTGCCGAGCCGAGGTGTAGAGTCCCAAAAAGGGAGTACTAGCCCTGCACAAATAGAACAGAAGGTGGACCAGTCCTTGAGCCCGTCCACTGCAGGGAGAATTCACAGTGCCCCACCAGCATTCCACATATGCAGAGCACGGCAGTGTCACACTGTTCTGCACCTAGTTTGCCTGGGCGAACCGAGTCACACAGGGAAGGAACTGCATGGCGCACGTATTCAATCTGGTTGTCAAGCGTTTCCTGAAGTCTTCCACCCATCTGCAAGACATCCTAAAAATGGCCAGAAAACTTTGCATGCACTTCAGCCACTTGTATACCGCAAAGCACACCCTCCTTGAGCTGCAGCGGCAGAACGGCATCCTCCAACATAGGCTGATATGCGATGTTTCCACCCATTGGAATTCTACCCTCCATATGTTGGACCGACTATACAAACAGAGAAAGGCCATAAATTATTTCTTGATGATAGAGGCGGACAGAAGTACTCCCCTTTCTAACTTCGATGTTAGCCAGTGGCAGCTCATGCATGACACCTGACATTTGTTCGTGTCCTTTGAGGAGGCCACTTTATTTGTCAGTCGCCAGAACTACGGGAGGAACAATGTCATTCCACTGATTCATGTCCTGGAAAAGATGCTGGTTAATGTGGCTGGTAAGGGGACTGGAGACGTGGCGCCTACATCTCACGGCCACATGAGCACTGTGGGGGCTCAACTGGAGGAGGAGGACGAGGAGGAAATTGGAGCACAAGCAATGGGTGGTTTTTCTACACAGGTGACAGGAGAGGAGGACCAAGAGGGAGATGAGGAAGAGGAGGCAGAGGACCCAGACACACTGTGGCAGTATGCAGTGGAGATAGAGGCAGGGAGTCCCTCCAAGTCACTTGCGCAAATGGCTCGATGCATGCTCAGTTGCTTGCGTAGTGACAGCCAAATTTTCACCATTCGGCAGAGGGATGACTACTGGCTCTCTACCATGATAGACCCTCGTTACCGGTCCAAAATGGGGGTCTTTTTCACACCCGCTGAGAGGGAGGACAGACTGAAGTACTATCGATACATCCTATGTAGTCAGTTGGCCGCTGCCTATCTGCTCCATCATCCATCCTCTCGCAGGTCTGACCGGGGGGCCCTCTGCACTCACGTTCCACTACCATGGCTGCTGTGGCGGGGTGGGGTGGTAGGAGCAGTACCAGCTCCATCAGCAGCAACTTGAGTCTAGAGTCGCTGATCAGCAGCTTTCTTCACCTGCCTAGTGAAGAAACTACCCATCAGTAGGGTTGAGCGAACCCGAACTGTAAAGTTCGGGTTCGTACCGAACTTTAGGATTTTTGGACCCCGGACCCAAACCAGAACTTTTCAGTAAAAGTTCGGGTTCGGTGTTCGGTGAGTTAATGGCGCTTTTTGAAAGGCTGCAGAGCCCTTAGAAGCCATCACACAAATGCCTACTAATGGCATGGCTGTGATTGGTCAGTGCAGCATGTGACCCAGCCTCTATATAAGCTGGAGTCATGTAGCGCTGCACGTCACTCTGCACTGATTAGTGTAGGGATAGGATGCTGCTGCTGTAAGGGAGAGAATAGGACAGAATCTTTAATCAGAAGTGCTTGTGCAATGAGCAGGACACTGGGTCATTGGGGCTGCTATGCAGTGGGTCAGATTTAGGTGTAAATAAGTTCGTGATGCCAGTTTCAGCTTGCGCAGGTACTGTAGAAGGGCCCTTTAAGATGGTATGAGCACACGTACTAGGTTAGGAATGCCAGAGGGGGATATTGTCTCTGTATTGTGTCAACGGTGTCTCCTACCTGTAGTATGGCTGGACTCCTATATCCTGGCTCACAAAATTGAGTGCTGTAAATAGGAGTAATGGAGCAATGATGGAATTCCACACAGAAAATAGGGTCCAACTTGTCTTTACTTGGCGTTATAAGATATGCAGCTTTAGATCCATACAATGTTACAGCAGTAGTCTAGGATCCCAGCAGGAATTGGCAATATGTGGCAGGAATTATATATATATTCTGCAACTGGTACATACGCCTTTAAGAGTCTGGCAGGTATCTATCTTCTGCTCTGTCTTGGGTCTGCTTAGTATGGGCCTGACTAGCTATGGAGGTACTTATCTTCTCCTTGTTCTGGAATCTGTACTTACAGGACTGCTCGCAGGGAATGGTGGTGGCGTCCTGGAGATCTGATAGTTCTGAAGTTTGCTGCTTTCTTGGTCATCCAGCTGAGGTAAGGGACTCAGGCTGGGAAGATTGATCTTGGGCCTCAGCAGAGGCTTGGATCCTTGGTTGGGGTCCCTGTTTCTGGGAGCTCCTATTCACACAGCCTACCCCAACAGGGGGTGGCTGGTACACTGCTAGAACTTTCTTTCCTCCCTCTGAAGTAGGATGTGGGAACATTCCACTCCTCCTCAGATAGGGGGGAGCTAGCCTGGAATGTTCTATTCCAGTCTAGGTATGTTAACTAACTATGTTCTGACTACATATTGCTGCCACCTGCTGGTGTACATGGATATTACAGCAAATATATAAAATACAGACATAGACATGGCAATGCACATTGAGATTACATCAGATGGAAATACATTAACACTGGACATTCTTGTAGCAGGGATACAGAAGTTTAGTGACATACTTCAGGATGTTACATACCCCGTTACTTTAAGTGAAGCCATCCTCGGCGCAAGATAGGCGGGTGAGGAGTGAGCTCTGGGTACTTAATACAAAGTGCTGCGTGACTTACATAGAAATGACATACAAAGACAAAACATTTAACGGTTTCCTCGAGGTTCCTGCCCGCTAGCATAAGGTGTCCAACACACAGTTTCCTTATCTTGGTATAACCAGGTAACCTATAACTGCACAAAGCATGCATCGCTGACTGACTTTGTATGTTCTGGCCATGAACATCAAAGAGAGCATGGGGGTGTCTTTATTCCGTAATCCCACCATTTTTTAATGCAAAGCCCGCAAATAGAAGGGTGGCTTTATCCTGTATTCCCTTCCCTGCACCATAGCCTGAAGAAATTTGGCTTGTAGCACGATCACTATGATGTCTATGAGGAAGCTAGAATATAAGGCTCTAAGGCTTGAGGTACCATACCTTAGGCAAAGGCTCAGAAGGGGAGGTATGCGTCGTCTCCGTGTCTTCTGGCAATGTCACAGGAGGAGGGCTTTTAATCCTGTGCGCTCCTGGAATGAGACACCTCCGGATGGGAACAATCCGGAACATAAAACAAGCGGGAAGGAGCAGCCTAGAGCTTCTAACGATTCCCGAAGCAGCAGGGGTACCTGTATAACTAGACCTGTCGGGACTTACCATTTGGTCCTACCCTGGGTACCTATGGGTATACATCACCGGGTGTAGGCCATTGGTGTACAACATCCGTATGTTGACAGTCCGTATGAAGGGGGGAGAGAACAACAGCTGTGAAAAGGCACACTTTAAGTAAGTTGCTACATTTTTGTTAAGTGCAATGGTATGTGCAATCATTTGAGACAGTGCATAAATTCACATTGTGGCACCTGGAGGGATAATACACACAATGGGCAGGATATCTTGAACATTACATAACATTTGTAAACCAGTTACAATAGTACATGAGAATAAAGTGCAAGCTTTTATGTTGCAATAAAACATTTTTATAAAATAGTGCAATTTTATAAGTGCAAGGATAGGCTCAACAATAACTTGAGTCCTTATTCCTGGAAGTGCTTAAAGTTGTAGAAAAGTTCTTTGCAATCCACAGGGCAAAAGTTAATTGTAATCCAAAGAGTTAAAAGGGTTATAAAATAGCAGCAGGCTATCGGGTAACCTGAGAAAGGGGATAAAACTTTCAACTTGGAAATGAGGGGTTAAGTGCTGATGGGGGGGGTCCTTACTGACATGGCCATCTGGATGAGGACAAACAATGGCAACCTGGAACAAAAATGGTTAAAATACACAACATGCCAACAGGTCCTTACCCGTCAGGCAATCAATCCATGGCGTGGCTCCCAAAACAGTGTCACTGGATTTTCTTTAGGGGAGACACCTTACAAGTAGGTGTCCAGCTCCTCATCAATGCTTGAGCTACTAAAATGCATGAGAGGTAACTCCTGCCTCTGCTGGTAGCTTAGGGTGGTGTTGGTGGTGGTGCGCCAGCGCCCTCTACCGGTTACAGTCGGTATTGGCAGCACTGCCAACCTGGAAAATGTAGCTGTTGCTTGCTGCAGACCGGGATCCACAGCCGGTGCAGGAAGAGGCAGAACTTCTGGCTGCATTGGTGCAGGGAGAGCTGGAACATTGGACGGTGGCTGTTGTGGCTGCTTCCAGCGAAGCATATAGGGTGGCAGGAAACATGGCTGCACCTTAGGATTAAAGGTTAGGACTGAATTATTTATCTGTCCTACCATCAGGGTTGGTGGCGGTGATAGGTCAGGTATTAGAGGTACAGGGGCTGGCTGTGCCTTTTCTTTGAAAACCAGCCGGCCGTCTGGGGTCTCTTGGAGGCATCTGGTACTGGCTGCAGAGCCTGGATCCTCCTGCCAGGTTTCTGGGGTGATGGCAGGGGAGAGCAGTTTCTGCAGAAGGGTGACTCCAGCCGCAAAGAGTCCTTGCATTGACCGCATAGGTGTGTATTCCACCTGATCTCCAAAGTAGAGGTTATGCCTTTCTTGGGGAAGATAATGTCTCTTTACAGACCGGTGGCCTACAAATACCTCTGTGCCAGAGTGATTATCTTGGAGGAATCCCACTCCTCTTTCTACAGAGAACCATAAAACGGTTCCAGTACGTCGGGTCAGGACGGGGTCTCCGGACTGGGGGCTGTCAATGACTTGCTTGACCCACTCCTCTACGGCTGACTTGTACTCCCAGGCCGTCTGGGCAAAGGCGGTTATCTCGTGGGGTACCTCTGGGTTGAGGCTGCTGAGCTGGCTGTAACTGGGCGGTGGAGTGGAATCTCCAGCCGCCTCCACCGCACCAGGAGGTGGCTGTGGCTTGGTAGGCCTGAGGTTAATGGGCGGTGCTGGGGTCTCTGGACGTGGCGGAGGGACGGACACGGACCGGGCCTGGGCCTCAGGGAGCTGGGTTGCTCCTACCTGCTGTCGCGGCCGGGCGGCCGGTTCCGGTGCCTCCTGGTCCCGATCCTGCAGCTCCTTCTTCGTCTGCGCCGCAGACTGGATGCTGGTGACGTCGGTGACTGCCCCTGCGGTGGATGACTCGACGTCCACTTCCATTTGGGTAGGTGCGTAGCCGTCTGCGGGGGTTCCCGAGAGAGTGGAGGGATCCACAGCCTCCTGGTATTCAATCACCAGGTCCGGAACATCGACAGGCGGAACCGGGACTTCATCATGCGTCCGCTCAGGCATCTCCGGTATCTTAGCTAGGGCAGATGCTGCGGGGTTCTTGGGCGCGGAAGTACCCACATCTTCTGGTCTGGCGCCAAGGGCTGAGGGTCCGCGTCTCTGGGTTAGTTGGGAGACCCGGATCTCCATCGGTTGTTCGGGGTAGACATCCTCCCCAGCGATGGACATGGCATTCCATTTGGGATGTGGATAGGCCATCTTCGCTGTGCTCCGGCACACGCTGATTGCTAATACTAGGGGCGCAGAGGGTGGAGCTTTTATCATCTCTGGCCAGGGCAGTGACAAGTTCATAGAGGGCGTTCTCTATCTTTCCCGCTCCTGAAGGGGCGTATTCGACATCTTTGCGCCTTTCTTGAGGGGGTGTCGCTATATTTTCCAGCTTCTGGGGGGTGTAGACAGCATTTTCGCGCTCCTGGGAGGGCGTTTCTTGATTTCTTTGTCTTTTGGCATGAAGATGCAGCGCCATCTTGAAACGAATATGGCGAATCTCTACAATTCCGAATTAACTCTTCAAGTGCTGCAGTGCACGTGCAGCACTTTCCTTGGCACAGCAACACAAGTAAGAAAGTCACTTTTTAGCGATTTTTGTACAATCCTCAGCCTTGCTAATATTATGAAACATGCGGTTTTTAAGTCTGTTTTTGCACACAATTAGATGCGGTTCTGTTGTTAGGGATGGACACACAATATAATCCGATCCTATTCGTGACGCCACTTGATGCAATGAGCAGGACGCTGGGTCATTGGGGCTGCTATGCACTGGGTCAGATTTAGGTGTAAATAAGTTCGTGACGCCAGTTGCAGCTTGCGCAGGTACTGTAGAAGGGCACTTTAAGATGGTATGAGCACACGTACTAGGTTAGGAATGCCAGAGGGGGATATTGTCTCTGTATTGTGTCAGCGGTGTCTCCTACCTGTAGTACGGCCTGTATCCTGGCTCACATGCAACAAAATTGAGTGCTGTAAATAGGAGTAATGGAGGAATGATGGAATTCCACACAGAAAATAGGGTCCAACTTGTCTTTACTTGTTACTTATAAGATATGCAGCTTTAGATCCATACAATGTTAGAGCAGTAGTCTAGGATCCCAGCAGGTATTGGCAATATGTGGCAGGAATTATATATATATATATATTCTGCATTTGGTACATACGCCTTTAAGAGTCTGGCAGGTATCTATCTTCTGCTCTGTCTTGGGTCTGCTTAGTATGGGCCTGACTAGCTATGGAGGTACTTATCTTCTCCTTGTTCTGGAATCTGTACTTACAGGACTGCTCGCAGGGAATGGTGGTGGCGTCCTGGAGATCTGATAGTTCTGAAGTTTGCTGCTTTCTTGGTCATCCAGCTGAGGTAAGGGACTCAGGCTGGGAAGATTGATCTTGGTCCTCAGCAGAGGCTTGGATCCTTGGTTGGGGTTCCTGTTTCTGGGAGCTCCTATTCACACAGCCTACCCCAACAGGGGGTGGCTGGTACACTGCTAGAACTTTCTTTCCTCCCTCTGAAGTAGGATGTGGGAACATTCCACTCCTCCTCAGATAGGGGGAAGCTAGCCTGGAATGTTCTATTCCAGTCTAGGTATGTTAACTAACTATGTTCTGACTACATATTGCTGCCATCTGCTGGTGTACATGGATATTACAGCAAATATATAAAATACAGACATAGACATGGCAATGCACATTGAGATTACATCAGATGGAAATACATTAACACTGGACATTCTTGTAGCAGGGATACAGAAGTTTAGTGACATACTTCAGGATGTTACACTTGTTAACTCAGCGATCTACCTAGATTTTGTTTTGTGGGTGCAGTGAACAATCTTTTTACTCTGCCCTGAGCCCAGTGACACAGAAAAATTATTTATCCATCTGTTAGTTAGGTGGGCGGCGGAGGCCATTTTATGCAAGTTCTGTCCACCAGCACAGCATATGTGCATTTGTGACAGTCAAATAGAAGCTTGAAATACTGCAATCATATTCTGGGTTTAAAAAAATCACCCATCTGTGGCCTTTGCAGCATTTGTCTGTGTGCAATTTAAGCTTGAAACACTGCAATAATTTTCTGGGTTTTAAAAAACACCAATTTTTGGCAATACCCTCCATCTGGGGCCTATGCCGCATTAGTCAGTGTGCAATTTAAGCTAGAAATACAGCAATCATTTTCTGGGTTTTAAAAAACACCCTTTTTGGGCAAATTACTCAATTTTACAGCCCTGGTTGCATCTGTCAGTGTGAAATACAAGCTTTAGATACGGCTGTCATATACTGTTATTAAAAAAACACCCTTTTTAGGCAAAATAATACATTTTACAGTCCTTGTTGCATCTGTCAGTATGAAATACAAGCGTTAGATACTGCTGTAATATTCTGTTATGAAAAAAACACCCAATTTGGCCATAATACAGAATTTTGCAGCCTTTGCTGCATCTGTCATTTTGAGATACACGCGTTAGATTCTGGTGTTCTATTCTCTTATTAAAAAAACACCAATTTTGGGCAAGAACCAAATTTTGCAGCCTTTGCTGCATCTGTCATTGTGAGATACACGCGTTAGATACTGGTGTTCTATTCTGTTATTAAAAAAACACCCATTTTGCGCAAAAAACTAAATTTGCAGCCTTTGCTGTATCTGTCAGTGTGAGATACATGCGTTAGATACTGCTGTTCTATTTTGTTATAAAAAACACCTATTTTGGGCAAAAAACTAAATTTTGCAGCCTTTGCTGCATCTGTCAGTGTGAGATACACGCTTGAAATACAGCAATAATATTGGGGGTTTAAAAAAACACCCATTTTGGGCAAAATACAGAATTCATACGGCTGTCATATACTGTTATTAAAAAAACACCCTTTTTAGGCAAAATAATACATTTTACAGTCCTTGTTGCATCTGTCAGTATGAAATACAAGCGTTAGATACTGCTGTAATATTCTGTTATGAAAAAAACACCCAATTTGGCCATAATACAGAATTTTGCAGCCTTTGCTGCATCTGTCATTTTGAGATACACGCGTTAGATTCTGGTGTTCTATTCTCTTATTAAAAAAACACCAATTTTGGGCAAGAACCAAATTTTGCAGCCTTTGCTGCATCTGTCATTGTGAGATACACGCGTTAGATTCTGGTGTTCTATTCTCTTATTAAAAAAACACCAATTTTGGGCAAGAACCAAATTTTGCAGCCTTTGCTGCATCTGTCATTGTGAGATACACGCGTTAGATACTGGTGTTCTATTCTGTTATTAAAAAAACACCCATTTTGCGCAAAAAACTAAATTTGCAGCCTTTGCTGTATCTGTCAGTGTGAGATACATGTGTTAGATACTGCTGTTCTATTCTGTTATAAAAAGAAACTATTTTGCGCCTTTGCTGCATCTGTCATTGTGAAATACACGCATTAGATACTGTTGTTCTATTTTGTTATTAAAAAAAACACCCATTTTGGGCAAGATCCTAAATTTGAGAAATATGAGGAGAGCATCAAATAAGGGACGTAACCCCGGTAGTGGTGCTGCTGGTAGAGCTCCTGTTGCAGGGAGAGGATGTGGTCGATCTGTGCCAACTACATGCACAAGTAAAACACCTTCCACAGATGCAAGTAGGCGACAGAACCTTCAGCGGAATTTGGTCGGGCCTAATGCGGCTCTACGAATGGTGAGGCCAAAACAAGTACAGGCGATAGTAGATTGGGTTGCTGACAGTGCCTCCAGTTCCTTTACATTGTCTCCCACCCAGTCTCCTGCTTAAAGATCAGAGTTGGCACCTGCAGCTGATGTCCATCAGTCTTTCACCTCACCCCCTTGCAAATCAGCCAAGCAGTCTGAGCCCCAAGTCATGCAGCAGTCTCTTCTGCTTTTTGATGACTCTACTAGCAGGCTTTCCTAGGGCCATCCACCTAGCCCTGCCCCAGAAGTGGAAGAGATTGAGTGCACCGATGCCCAACCACTTATGTTTTAAGATGAGTACATGGGAGGACCACCGCAGCACGTCTCGGATAATGACGAAACACAGGTGCCAACTGCTGTGGCTTTCGAAAGTGTGCAGACCGACAAGGAGGGAAGGGGTGAAGACTGGGTGGAAGATAATGTGGAGGATGATGAGGTCCTTGACATCACATGGAATCAAGGTCATGCGATTGACCTGTGTAGTTCAGAGGAAGAGGCGGTGGTCGCACAGAGCCACCAGCACAGCAGAAGAGGGATTAGGGTGCAAAAGCGGAGCGGAAGTCCCCTAGGCAGTGCGCCTGCTACTGCCCACCGCAGCAAGGGACCGAGCACACCAAAGCCAGCTCCAAGGAGTTCCCTGGCGTGGCAGTTCTTCAGAAAATGTGCTGACGACAAGACACGAGTGGTTTGCATGCTGTGCAATCAGAGCCTGAAGTGAGGCATAAACGTTCTCAACCTGAGCACAACCTGCATGACCAGGCATCTAAGAGCAAAGCACGAGCTGCAGTGGAGTAGACACCTCAAAAACCAAGAAAGGTCTCTGGCTCCTCCTGCTTCCTCTTCTGCTGCAGTCTTGTTTTAAAAGCCTTATAGCCGTGGCTGTCCTACAGTACGTCATGCCCAGCCGCTACTACTTTTCCAGGCGTGCCATCCCATCCTGCACAACCAAGTGGGGGACAAAATCAGGTGTGCACTGCGCAACGCTATCTGTGGCAAGGTCCACCTAACTACGGATACGTGGACCAGTAAGCACGGTCAGGGACGTTATATCTCCCTAACAGCACACTGGGTAAATGCAGTGGCGGCTGGGCCTGAGGCGGATAGCAGTTTGGCGCATGTCCTTCCACCACCAAGGATTGCAGGGCGCTTCAGTTTTCCTCCTGTTGCTTCCTCCTCCTACTCCACTTCCTCATCCAGTCAGCATAACACCTTCACCACCAACTTCAGCACAGCCAGGGGTAAACGACATCAGGCAGTTTTAAAACTTATCTATTTGGGGGACAAACCCCACACCGCGCAGGAGCTGTGGACGGGCCTTGAACAACAGACCGATGAGTGGTTGGTGCCAGTGAGCCTCAAGCCCGGCCTGGGGGTGTGCGATAATGGGCGAAATCTCATAGCAGCTCTGGGACTAGCTGGTTTATCGCACATCCCTTGCCTGGCACATGTGCTGAATTTGGTGGTGCAGAGGTTCCTTAAAAATTACCCCGATATGTCAGAGCTGCGCATAAAGTGCGCGCCGTCTTTGCGTGCTTTCGGCGTTCTCACCCTGCTGCTCGCCTGTCAGCGCTGCAGTGTAACTTCGGCATTGCCGCTCACCGCCTCATATGCGACGTGCCCACAAGGTGGAACTCCCCCTTGCACATGCTGGCCAGACTGTGTGAGCAGCAGCAAGCGATAGTGGAGTTTCAGCTGCAGCACGCACGGTTGAATTGCTCTGTGGAACAGCACCACTTTACCACCAAAGACTGGGCCTCCATGCGAGACCTGTGTTCCTTGTTGCACTGTATCGAGTACTCCACCAACATGGCCAGTGCCGATAACGCTGTTATAAGCGTTACTATTCCACTTCTATGCCTCCTTCAAAAAAAAAAAACGCTGCTGGCGATGATGGAAGAGGATGTGGCATAGGAGGAAGAGGAGCAGGAGGAAGAGGGATCATTTCATAGGGTTTCTGGCCAGTCATTCACAAGTGGCTCCAAGGGTGGGTTCCTGCACCCACAAACGCCAGGTACACAGTTGTCAAGCCAGGGTACAGTTCTGGAGGATGACAAGGTGGAGGATGAGGAGGAGGAGATGGAGGAGGAGGAGGAACCGTGTTCACAGCAGGGTGGCACCCAAACCAGCTCATGGCCATCACTGGTGCGTGGCTGGGGGGATACAGAGGACACAGACGATACACTTCCCACAGAGGATAGCTTTTTGTTGCCTCTGGGCAGCCTGGCACACATGAGCGATTACATGCACCAGTGTCTCCACAACTACCGCCGAGTTGCCCACATTCTAACTTGTGCTGATTACTGGGTGGCCACGCTGCTGGATCCCCGTTACAAGTACAACGTACCGTCCTTAATTCCGTCACTGGAGCGTGATCGTAAGATGCGTGAGTACAAGCACGTGGCCTGAGCTTGCCCTTTACGCCTTGGAGGTGCTGGCCTTCCCTGCAGCTAGTGTATTGTCTGAACGTGTGTTTAGCACGGCAGGGGCGTTATCACAGACAAGCACAAGCGCCTGTCCACAGCCAATGTGGACAAGCTCACGTTCATTAAAATGAACCAGGCTTGGATCTCACAGGACTTGTCCGTACCTTGTGCAGAATAGACATATATACCGGCCTTAACCAGCCATTGTCATACTACAGCGCAATTGCTTGTTGTTGTATTTTGGATATTTCACACTTTTTTTGAGTGTACCCTAATTAAAAAAATAAAAATTAAAAATTAAAACCAAAAACCAGTGTTGGCTACCTCATCCTCCTCCACCGCCGCTTCCACCTACACTGCTATGTACACCGCCTCCTCAAACTCCTACTCCATAATGGACCTCCACCTATTAAATCAAGTAAATTTTTTTTAATTTGTAAGTATTTTATTTTATGTCATTTCACAAATTTGTCTGTTACATTTTCGGGTAAAATGCACCAATTTTTGAGTGTGATATACTACTGCTATACCTAGTAGACAAGTAAAACAATTTAACAAATTTGTCTGTTAAATATTCGGGTGAAATTCACCACTTTTTGGGTGTGATATACCCCGGCTGTACCTAGTAGACAAGTAAAAACATTTCACTAATTTGTCTGTTACATTTTCGGGTGAAATTCACAAATTTTTGGGTGTGATATACCACTGCTATACCTAGTAGACAGATAAAAACATTTCACTAATTTGTATGTTACATTTTCAGGGGAAATTCACAAATTTTTGGGTGTGATATACCACTGCTATAACTAGTAGACATGTAAAGAAATTTCATTAATTTGTCTGTTACATATTCGGGTGAAATTCACCAATTTTTGGGTGTGATATAGCCCTGCTGTACCTAGTAGACAGATAAAAATATTTCACTGATTTGCATGTTTTATTTTTGGGTAAAATTCACAAATTTTTGGGTGTGAAATACCACTGCTATACCTAGTAGACAGGTAAAAAAAAAATCATTAATTTGTCTGTTACATATTCGGGTGAAATTCACAAATTTTTGCATTTGATATACCACTGCTATACCTAGTAGACAGGTAAAAACATTTCACTAATTTGTCTGTTACATTTTCTGGTGAAATTAACCAATTTTTGGGTGTGATATACCCCAGCTGTACCTACTAAACAAGTAAAAACATTTCACTAATTTGTCTGTTACATTTTTGGGTGAAATTCACCAATTTTTGGGTGTGATATACCACTGCTATATCTAGTAGACAGGTATCATTTCACTAATTTGTCTGTTACATATTCGGGTGAAATTCACAAATTTTTAGGTGTGATATACCCCGGCTGTACCTAGTAGACAGGTAAAAACATTTCACTAATTTGTATGTTAAATTTCGGGGGAAATTCACCAATTTTTGGGTGTGATATACCACTGCTATACCTTGTAGACAGGTAAAAAAAAAATCATTAATTTGTCTGTTTCATATTCAGGTGAAATTCACCCATTTTTGGGTGTGACATACCCCTGGCTGTACCTAGTAGACAGGCAAACAAATTTCACTAATTTGTCTGTTACATTCTCGGGTGAAATTCACGAATTTTTGGCTGTGTTATACCCCTGCTATACCTAGTAGACAGGTAAAAACATTTCACTAATTTGTCTGTTACATTCTTGGGTGACATTTGACAATTTTTGCCGTGATTAAACCCCTGCTATGCATAGGTGATAGGGACATAAATTTAGCAAAATCGTCTGTTACACTGTCAAGTGACTTTTTTCCAATTTTGCCGTATACAAACCCCTGTTCTGCATAGGTGACAGGGAATTCAATTTAAAAAATTCTTCTTTAATTGATGCGCGCCCTTTAATTCAATGTTTAAACTTTAACAACTTGTCCCACTTTTGTGCTTCAATAATGTCTCACTTTTCCGCTTGATCATATTTAATTTCAAACAATTAACCTCCCTTGGATGTGGTCTCTCTTTCTCATGCTCCCTCTCCGACGTGGAACCCTGATTCGCCGCTAACCGTGATCAACATGGTAGGCTCGGAAAAGAACATCGAAAGTTGATAGAGCAGATGTCCAATTGGATCGTGGACATCACGGGGACATGCGACATGGTGGAGCAGTACGTGACTGATGGGTCTGCCCACTTCAACTTCTGGGTCTCCAAATTGGGCACATGGCCTGAGCTTGCCCTTTACACCTTGGAGGTGCTAGCCTGCCCTGCACCAAGTGTATTGTCTGAATGTTTGTTTAGCACAGCTGGAGGGGGTTATCACAGGTTATATTTCCCAATGTTTTAGGGTGTACCCTAATTTAAAAAAAATAAAAATGTAAACCAAAAACCAGTGTAGGCTACCTCCTCCCCCACCGCCGTGTCCACCTACACCGCCACATCCACTGCCTCCTCAACCTCCTACTCCATGTAGACCTCGTCCTTCTAGATCAAGATTATTATTTTTTATTTTTACGTATTTTATTTTAAGTCATTTCCCTATCCACATTTGTTTGCAAAGCACTTGACGTGCTCTTAACCACTTTTTGCTGGCCTTTGCAGTCTTTTCCATTACATTTTTAGATCCATTTTAGTGCTTAAAAGTTCGGGTCCTCATTGACTTCAATGGGGTTCGGGTTCGGCGTCAAGTTCGGGTCCCGAACTCGAACTTTTTTGTGAAGTTCGGCCGAACCCGTCGAACCCGAACATCCAGGTGTCCATTCAACTCTACTCACCAGCAGCAGCATCTAGATCTGGAGCAGAACCTGAACCAGCAGGTGGTAGCATACTTGGACAACACCCTGCCACCGCACATTTAAGATCCGCAGGACTACTGGGCTCAAAATGGATTTGTGGCCGCAACTGGCAGAGTTTGCCCTGGAAAAGCTGTCCTGCTCGGCCAGTAGTGTGGCATCAGAGCGGGTGTTAAGTGCTGCGGGGGCCATAGTTACCCCAAGGAAAACTCGCCTGTTTACCCAAAATGTGGAGACACTGACCTTTGTCAAGATGAATCAGGCGTGGATCAGCCAGGATTTCCACCCACCAATGCCTGATGCATCAGATTAGATCATCCATGCTGCCTCACCGAAACCTTGACAAAAGAGACCGTTTTCTTCTGGCTACCTGCCTCAGCTACTATTCTGATGCTGCCACCCGCCTGATGCCACACATCTGATGCCAAGTGCTCCTTCTTACACCCACCATCATCAGCGGGTACTGTTATTGCCACCCACCTCCCCACTCTGTCACGGGGTCACTCTGTGGTCTTCTGATGATGCTGCCATCTCACCACTCAGGTCTCTTCATGCTGCTGCAGCCACCTCCACACTATGCCACCTTGACACTCTGTGGCCTCCTTATGCTGCTGCTGCCATATCCACACTATGTTACCTTGCCACTCTGTGGCCTCCTCATGCTGCTGCTGCCACCTCCACACTATGTTACCTTGCCAGTCTGAGGCCTCCTCATGCTGCTGCTTCTGCCACCTCCACACTATGTCACCTTGCCACTCTATTGTCTCCTCATGTTGCTGCTAACTCAACACTATGTCACTGGGCCACTCTGTGGCCACCTCGTGCTGCTGCTAACTCAACACTATGTCACTGGGCCACTCTGTGGCCTCCTCATGCTGCTGATGCCACCTCCACACTATGTCACCTTGCCACTCTGTGGTCTCCTCATGCTGCTGCTAAATCAACACTATGTCACTGGGCCACACTGTGGTCTCCTCATGCTGCTGCTAAATCAACACTATGTCACTGCACCACGCTGTGGTCTCCTCATGCTGCTGCTAACTCAACACTATGTTACCTTGCCAGTCTGTGGCCTCCTCATGCTGCTGCTGCCACCTCCACACTATGTCACCTTGCCACTCTGTGGTCTCCTCCTCATGTTGCTGCTAACTCAACACTATGTCACTGGGCCACTCTGTGGCCACCTCGTGCTGCTGCTAACTCAACACTATGTCACTGGGCCACTCTGTGGACTTCTCATGCTGCTGCTGCTGCCACCTCCACACTATGTCACTGTCATGCCCCACTCTGACGATGTGTGGAGGTCAGCCAGGATTGCAGCACAAGTCTAGTATTTGTTTTGATGCTGTGCTGGATCCGCCTCGCATCAGGTGCACTGGGTGGAGTCATTAGTTTAAATGGTCTCCAGCTAAGTGCTCTGAGCGGATTATACTGTTCATTATGGTCTGGGAAGTTTGGAGGGAAGGTTGGCTGTTTGTTCCTGCTCTCAGCAGATAAGTGTTGTTTCTTGTTTGGTTGTTTATGTCATCTATCCCATCCAGGTTCTGTGCGAGCAGGCTGCTCCTTTCTCCCCACTTCACCATCTCAGGGAGTTCAGGGTTCTGTTAGTATAGGCTGGAGGACACAGCAAATCTACCTTCAAGGTTTGTCTGTGGGCTGAGCATTGCAGGGAAAGAGGTCAGGGATAAACTAGGAGGTGACCCTTCCCCTGTCTCTCGTCCAGAGCCTGGTTGGTGTGTTATCTGTTTAACTGTGCATGTCCGCCGTGACATTATAATCCGCCATACTGTGACCGCCATTGCTCAGCGTTTATGTGATGGCGTCAATTGATGCACTGGTTGACCGCATGCAGGGTTTGTCCCTGGAGGTTGCGGATCTACATAGTACGGTCACACAGTGTCAGAGGGTGTTGGCTTCTGGTACAGGTCAAATTGTTGGGGAGCCTAAAGTCGCTCTTCCTGAGAAATTTGCAGGGGGTACTGATGATTTTTTCCGTTTCAAGGAATCATGTAAGTTGTACTTTCGATTGTGCCCATTTTCATCAGGTAATGAGGATCAGAGGGTGGGTATCATCATGTCTTTGCTGAAAGGGGACGCGCAATCCTGGGATTTTTCCCTGCCGCCCGGTTCTCTGGCTCTCCGGTCGGTGGAGGAATTTTTTAAAGCCCTGGGATTGATTTACGATGACCCAGATCGAGTTTCGAGGGCAGAGTCAAAATTACGTAACTTACTACAGGGTGAACATACTGCTGAGGTTTACTGCACAGAGTTTAGGAGGTGGGCTACTGAGTCGGGGTCGAACGACCCCGCGTTACGTAGCCAGTTTTGTCAGGGGTTATCTGAAAGGTTGAAGGATGCTCTGGCTTTTCATGAATACCCAGTTACTTTGGAAAACGCAATGTCTTTGGCGATACGTTTGAATAGACGTATCAGAGAGAGGGGTATGGGTCCCTCTGTGCAGGGGATTCCTCCCGCGTGTGGTTTTGTTTCACCAGCTGCCCAGGGTGATATTGCTTGTTATTCTGGGGTAGGGGAGGAACCCATGCAGTTAGGTCAGATATCTTTCCATTCAGATAGTAGAGACTTTCGTAAAGCGCACAATTTATGTTTCTATTGTGGAAAGAGGGGTCATTTTGTTTTTTCTTGTCTGTATATTGAACCACAGGGGAAAGTGATAAAGAAAAAAGAAAAAGAAAAAAAAAACTCCCTCACACTTGGTAGTATGAATGGTGTGGTAGAGCAGACTGGTATGCAAGTTCCCTGCAGTTCCCATTTTCTCCTTTCAGCTATGGTGGCGCTAGAGTCTAGAAATGTGTTTGTTGATGTTTTTCTTGATTGTGGTGCTGGGGTAAATTTAATTGACTTTCTGTTTCTTGACGGTTTGGGACTAAGTATTTGCACGTTAGAGAACGAGATTCGTGTTTTTGCCATTGATTCTTCCCCTCTTTCTCAAGGGAGCCTTACTCACGTTGTTCATGGTATTCATTTAAGGGTGGGTGATTCACATGCTGAGATTATTTCCTGTTTCGTCATGAAGGATTTGCCAGCTCCAATAGTTTTGGGGTTGCCTTGGTTGTCTAAACATAACCCAATTATAGACTGGCAGGCGAGACAAATCATTGGTTGGAGCAAGTTTTGTTCGGATAATTGTCTTGTCACATCTATTTCTGAAGTGTCCGTTACAGCCTTGCCTCAGTATCTCTCAGATTTTTCGGACGTGTTTTCGGAGGGTGGGGCTCAGGAATTGCCCCCTCATCGTGACTATGATTGTCCTGTGAATCTCATTCCGGGGGCTAAGTTGCCTAAGTCTCGGCTCTACAACCTCTCTCAACCCGAGAGAGAGGTCATGCGAAAGTATGTCGCCGAGAGTTTTGCAAAGGGTCATATTAGACCATCTAAGTCTCCAGTGGCTGTAGGTGTGTTCTTCGTGAAGAAGAAAGATGGATCACTGAGACCGTGTTTGGATTTCCGGGAGCTGAATCGTATTACAGTCCGGGATCCATATCCCCTGCCTTTGATCTCTGATCTTTTTGATCAGATTGTTGGAGCCAAGGTGTTCTCCAAGTTGGATTTGAGAGGAGCATACAATCTGATCAGGATCAAGGAGGGGGATGAGTGGAAAACGGCCTTCAATACGCACGAGGGTCATTTTGAGAACCTGGTAATGCCTTTTGGGTTGACGAATGCGCCAGCAGTATTTCAGCGATTCGTCAATGATATTTTTCATCATTTGGTGGGGAGGTTCGTTGTAGTCTACCTAGATGACATTTTAATTTATTCTCCTGATCTGAAGACCCATCAGGATCATGTGAGACAGGTTTTGACGATCCTTCGAGAGAATAAGTTATACGCCAAATTGGAGAAATGTTTGTTTGCGGTGCAAGAGCTTCCATTTTTGGGATACATGCTTTCTGATTCTGGTTTTCGTATGGACCCCGAAAAGGTCTGGGCGGTTCTGGAGTGGGACCGACTGAAGAATCAGAAAGCTTTGATGCGATTTTTGGGGTTTACGAATTATTATAGAAAATTTATTTAGAATGATTCCACGCTAGTCAAACCTCTTACTGATATGACCAAGAAGGGCGCTGATGTCTCGGTCTGGTCGGATGAGGCATTGCAGGCCTTTTCTGCTATAAAGGAGCGTTTTGTGTCTGCTCCCATTCTGGTGCAGTCGGATGTATCTCAGCCATTCGTGGTCGAGGTTGATAAATCAGAGGTGGGGGTTGGGGCGGTGCTTTCGCAGGGTCCTTCTCCTGGCAAGTGGGTCCCGTGTGCCTTTTTCTCCAGGAAGCTCTCGGTCGCCGAGAGGAATTATGATGTTGGAGATAGGGAGTTGTTGGCGATCAAGTTGGCCTTTGAAGAATGGCGTCACTGGTTAGAGGGGGCTTCTCACCCCGTTACTGTGTATACAGACCATAAGAATTTGGCTTACCTGCAATCTGCCAAGCGTCTGAACCCTAGACAGGCCAGATGGTCGTTGTTTTTTACCAGGTTCAATTTCGTGGTTACCTTTCGCCCAGGGGTCAAGAACGTCAAGGCAGATGCCTTGTCTCGTAGCTTCCCTGGGGGAGGTGATTCAGAAGAACCAGCACCGATTTTGGCGGATGGAGTGGTGGTCTCCGCTCTGTACCCTGAATTGGAGATGGAGGTGTTGGGAGCTCAGGAGGGGGCTCCTGGTCGTGTCCCCCAGGGAGGTTGTTTGTTCCTGAGGGCCTACGATACAAGGTGTTCAAGGAACATCACGATACTGTTCTCACTGGACATCCTGGTGGTAAGTCCACCTGTGATCTGGTGTCCCGGAGGTTCTGGTGGCCAGGGTTGTGTAAGAGTATTGTGAATTACGTGACAGCTTGTGAAACCTGCGCTCGGTCTAAGGTTGCTCATACTCGACCGCCTGGTTCACTTCTTCCATTGTCTATTCCATCTCGTCCTTGGACACATTTGTCC
Source organism: Bufo bufo (assembly GCF_905171765.1). Classification (NCBI taxonomy): domain Eukaryota; kingdom Metazoa; phylum Chordata; class Amphibia; order Anura; family Bufonidae; genus Bufo; species Bufo bufo. The sequence goes on along the minus strand of NC_053391.1, from coordinate 416,045,131 downwards.
ATGGACTTTATTACGGACCTACCGAGTTCCTCCGGGAGAACAGTGATTTTGGTGGTAGTCGATGGTTTCAGTAAAATGGCTCACTTTATACCACTAACAAGTCTGCCTAACGCTAAGACTCTTGCGCAGAATTTTGTGGATAATATTGTTAAATTGCACGGTATTCCTTCGGATGTGGTCTCTGATAGGGGCACGCAGTTTGTCTCCAGGTTTTGGAGGGCGTTCTGCTCTCGACTTGGCATTCAACTTTCTTTCTCGTCGGCTTTTCATCCACAGTCGAATGGTCAGACGGAGCGTACCAATCAAAACTTGGAGACCTACTTGAGGTGCTTTGTGGCTGAGAATCAGGAGGACTGGTCCTCATTCTTGTCCTTAGCAGAATTTGCATTGAACAACCGTAGGCAGGAGTCCACGGGTAAGTCGTGATTTTTTGGCGCATACGGTTTCCATCCTCAGTTTGGTACCTTTTCTGGGTCTGGTTCCTCCGGGATGCCAGAGGAGGAGAGATTCTCTTCTGCCTTATCCTCTATCTGGCGGGGGATTCAAGGGAATTTGGAGAGGATGGGTGAGAGGTATAAACGAATGGCTGACAGGAGACGTGTGACTGGTCCGGACCTGTGTGTGGGTGATCTGGTGTGGTTGTCCACTAGGAATATCAAGTTGAGAGTGCCATCTTGGAAATTGGGTCCAAGATTTGTTGGTCCGTATAAGATTTCTGCTGTGATCAATCCTGTGGCATTTCGACTTGATCTGCCGCAGACTTGGAGGATCCACGATGTCTTCCACAAGTCTTTACTAAAAAAATATGTTAAACCGGTGGTACCATCGCCATTGCCTCCTCCTCCTGTTTTAGTCGAGGGAAACTTGGAGTTTGAGATCTCCAGGATTCTCGAGAGTTCTGCGGGGTTCCCTCCAGTACCTGGTTCACTGGAGGGGATACGGTCCTGAGGAGAGGATGTGGGTTCCGGCGTCAGATGTCAACGCCAGCCGTCTGGTGAGGGCCTTTCATAGGTCCCATCCGGATAAGGTTGGTCCAGGGTGTCCGGAGGTCACCCGTAGAAGGGGGGGTACTGTCATGCGCCACTCTGACGATGTGCGGAGGTCAGCCAGGATTTCAGCACAAGTCTAGTATTTGTTTTGATGCTGTGCTGGATCCGCCTCGCATCAGGTGCACTGGGTGGAGTCATTAGTTTAAATGGTCTCCAGCTAAGTGCTCTGAGCGGATTATACTGTTCATTATGGTCTGGGAAGTTTGGAGGGAAGGTTGGCTGTTTGTTCCTTTATTTTTTTTACATTACAACATGGTTTATTGACTTCTAGTATGGAAGAACAGTACAGTTTATAAGTCAGCGATGGGCTTGTGGGGCCAGTAGACATACTTCTCTTTATCCAACTTGGTATCGGGGAAAGCATCATTTACATCTTGAATGGTCATCTGGTCAAAGGGAATCATGTTCTTGAACTTGGCCAGCTCCTTCTCAAACACTGCCATCTTGGCTTTGGATTCTTCAATGTAAGCTAGAGCGGCTTTATTCGATTCCTGCTCCTGGGCATTAATCTTCTCTGTCTGGGTGTCCTTTGGCTCTGGGATAGTAGTGGCATTGAACTTAGTCTCAAACTCATCCACTAAGCCTGCCTTGGCTATTGCAGTGCGGTAAAATGCCCAGTCGATGGTAGGAGGCTTGGTAGGGAGAGAAGTCAACTTTGCGGCTATGGAATCACTGCGAGTCTTCAGTGCGTTGAACATTGCCTTCTGGTTGGGGGGAACTCTTTCTGCAAAAGCCAACCAGTCGACAGCCTTGATTGCAGCTCTTTGACCCGCCATGATTAGGAACTGCCTGCTCACCGACCTCGAACCTCACTTGCCGGGACACTGCAATTTTAACGCAATTCACCGCAAATAAATTTGGATCTAATCTAATCGAACCGGCTGAATCAAATTTTTGAGAAATTTACTCATCTCTAATTGTAACATGAGGGACCACTGTACTTGCATTCCTCATGAAATAACATTTCTAGAGGATATTTTCTTATTACTGTATTTTGTACCATTCCTCTAAATTTATAAATAAATTGTCAACCGAGTGTTACCAGTTGGGGAACGGGGGGCAATGGACAGTGTCAGTTTGTGCAGTGACAAATCCCTATCTGGTAACATCCAGTTGGCGATTTATTCACAAATTTATAGTAGGACTAATAAAAGAAGGGTACAACAGACAGCTATAAGAAATGATTCTCCAGAATTGTCATTTTATGTACTAAAACAGACATGTCAGTAGAGATAACAGGTCATTTTTACAAAGATTATACAACTACTGAAAATAAGTAATAAATAGTCCACCTCTCCATTGTTCCTCCAATCCAGTTTAGATGTTACTGCAGTCTCCCCAATATTTGTTTACAAGCAGTCAGGATATGACAGTGACAGCTAGTCATGGGCCTCTCCGGTCAAATGCCATACTACTAGCATTATGGCTCCGATTGCTGAGCAGTGATTGCATATGCTGTCTGCTTCTAAACAAAAACCCAGGGGTTTGCTGGAGCATCTGCACTGAATCACCATGGGGGTAAGGAATATTTTTTTATTTAGTCATAATTTTTTCCCCAGAAGATTTTAACCTCTTTAAGTTCTCTACGAGATACTTGTCAGCAAAAAGGTTAATTGTAAATTGGTCTCCAAGATGTCCTCTGTATCTGGTTAATGCGCAGTAAGATATAGGTGTCCTGAAAAAGATCATTAGCTCTAATCACAGCTTAACTCATAGTTAAAGAATTTATTATTAAATGAACTGCAGTCATGAGAATTTATTTTATTTTTTGTCCACTTTCAAGCTGAACGCTTCTAATCTCTGGGAGCCAATACTTTCCAATTTGTCTAGACTCATTATTTTTCAGCTTAAATCGACTAATGCTTAAGTAAAGCTTTAAAGGTTTCCAGGTTTCCAGACTTTGACTGAATGTAAGATATTCAACACTGTATTCCGATTTGCTTTGTAGCTTGCTTTAACCAATTATACTACTTTATCAGTCAGGGTTGGGAAAAGAATCCTAAAGTGTGTTTAGATGGGTTGCTGAGCAGTAGTTCTAAAACCTTTTCACTTAAATATAATAATTTTTTCTCATTTACTGTACATTCACTAGATACCTAGTGCTGACCCATGTAGTGAAACCTGCAATAGATCTGCAATAGAAGAAAACCACCTTAACTTGACAAGACAAAGTAGGAGACTTTAAGTGGTATTTCAGTTCAGGTCTTAAAAATAAGCTACTGAGAGCCCCAGCAAACAGGTAATGATGCTGGAGATCTTACATTACCTGTGCAGTGGCCAATACAGGTGAAATGTAGTATTAGTGGCCCTCTTGGATGGCTACATAAGTGCATACAATGCATTAGCAAAATCTTAAACTTTTTTCATATTTTATGTAGTTTTCCCCCCATCAATCTGCATTCAATACTCCATAATAAGAAAGTAAAAGTGAAAACTGAATTTTAAAAATTATTGCTAATTTATTAAAAAAGGAAAAAATAAAATTTTGCATGGATGTTAGTATTCAGACCCTTTACTATAATACTTGAAATTAAGCTCTTGATCATCTTTGAAATGTTTCTGCACCTTGATTGGAGTCCACTTGTGTAAAATTCAGTTCACTGGACATTATTTGCAAAGAAACACCTCTGTCTATATAAGGTTTCACAGCTGATTATGCATATCAGAGCAAAAACCAAACCATGAGGAGGAGAGCTTCGAGACAGCATTGTGTGCATATCTGAAGAAGGGTACAAACATTTTTTGCTGCATTAACAGTTTCCAAGAGCACAGTGGCATTCATAATTCTTAAATGGAAAACGTTTACAACAACTGGGACTCTTCCCAGAATTGGCTGCCCCACCAAACTAAGTAATCAGGGGCGAAGGACCCTCGCTGAGCTCCAAATATCCTATGTGCAGGTGGGAGAAAGTTCCAGAAAGTCAACCATCACTGCACCACTCCACTAATCTGGGCTGTATGGCAGAGTGGCCAGAAAGAAGCACTGTGAGAATGAGATTCTCTGGTCTAATGAAACCAAGCAGGGCCGGCGCTACCATAAGGCAGACCAAGCGGCTGCCTTAGGGCGCGCCCTGCGCAGGGCGGAAAAATGAATGAATGCTTTTTTTTTTGCACTTGACTTACTTAAACCCGCCACGCCCGCCCTGCGTGTTCCGGCCGGCGGCCGCGGCGCTCGTCTAGTCTAGTCAGGGACTCAGGAGTCAGGGCAACAGATAATATATATATATATTCAGCAGAGTCAGACCTTCGGACGGGACAGATGCACACTGGCACTCTGACTCTGGCAGGCGGCAGCCAGCAGCAGCAGCACAGGAGACGGCACTCGGCAGACTTTCAGGACTGGACAGGGGTCAGGACTTGTTAGGGTAGGTTCCAATTGAATTTTTAATGTCATTTTATAATAATTAATATGATCATTTGATTTAAAATTAATTCAAAATGATGAGATGAGCGCCAGGGCCATGAGCGCAAAGCGCTAGGCTAGCTAGCGCACACACTGACTAGCGCCAGAGCAGAGGCGCTCAGGATTAGCACAGCATCAATGATGTGTTTACATTTTTTTATGGGGGGGGGTGATGCCGTGCTAATCCTGAGCGCCTCTGCTCTGGCGCTAGTTTGTGTGACCGTGACACTGACATGATGGAGCCTGGAGCCTCCAGGCTCCATCAGATGTCAGTGTCACGGTCACACAAACTAGCGCCAGAGCAGAGGCGCTCAGGATTAGCACGGCATCACCCTCCCATAAAAAAATGTAAACGCATCATTGATGCTGTGCTAATCCTGAGAGCCTCTGCTCTGGCGCCTGGAGGGAGGGCCGGGGGGGACAATGTAAATGTCTGTACTCTGAGTATGTCACTGTATGTGACATGGGAACGGGGCCAGACCGCCAGGAAGGGTCGGCTGGGGGGGGAAATGATGTGCCATGGGGGGTGTAAAATGTGACGCAATAGGGGGTAATGATGTGATCATGGATGGGGCCAGGGCCATCCGGGCGAGGTGGGTAATGATGTGATCATGGATAGGGCCAGGGCCATCCGAATGGGGGGGGGGGGGGGTAATGATGTGATCATGGATGGGGCCATAGCCGTCCAGGCGGGGGGGGGGGGGGAGAAATGTGACACAATAGCCTATTGTGTGTCACATTTCTTCCCCCCCCCCCCGCCCGGATGGTCCTGGCCCCATCCATGATCACATCATTACCCCCCAATTGAATTTTTAATGTCATTTTATAATAATTAATATGATCATTTGATTTAAAATTAATTCAAAATGATGAGATGAGCGCCAGGGCCATGAGCGCAAAGCGCTAGGCTAGCTAGCGCACACACTGACTAGCGCCAGAGCAGAGGCGCTCAGGATTAGCACAGCATCAATGATGTGTTTACATTTTTTTATGGGGGGGGGGGGTGATGCCGTGCTAATCCTGAGCGCCTCTGCTCTGGCGCTAGTTTGTGTGACCGTGACACTGACATGATGGAGCCTGGAGCCTCCAGGCTCCATCAGATGTCAGTGTCACGGTCACACAAACTAGCGCCAGAGCAGAGGCGCTCAGGATTAGCACGGCATCACCCTCCCATAAAAAAATGTAAACGCATCATTGATGCTGTGCTAATCCTGAGAGCCTCTGCTCTGGCGCCTGGAGGGAGGGCCGGGGGGGACAATGTAAATGTCTGTACTCTGAGTATGTCACTGTATGTGGGTAATGATGTGATCATGGATAGGGCCAGGGCCATCCGAGTGGGGGGGGGGGTAATGATGTGATCATGGATGGGGCCAGAGCCGTCCAGGCGGGGGGGGGGGGAGAAATGTGACACAGCGATACATATGAAAATAGAGCGCTCATCTCTCCCTGTGCCCTGCTGCCGAACCTCTCATGGGCCCCCCTCCTGCACTGTGCCCCTGTGCAGCTCAGCTGAACCAGCTGCACAGGTGGTATATCTGCCCCTGGCACAGGGCCTGGGCTCATACCACCGAACTTTCCCGTTGGTGGTACACTATTCAGACAACACAGGGTGAGGGTAAAATTCTCTCTGGGAAGACATTATTGGATAACAGACAGTTGGCAGCATATAGTACAGTCCCAGTAAGAACACAGGATGGCACATGTGACAGCCATTCACCCTTCTGTTGACTTGCCAGGGATTAAGTCTCTGTGACTTTGGAGAGACCCAGGACCAGCTACCCCAGCCAGTAGCACCCCGCTTTGGGTGGGCACCTACCAAGAGGAAGTAGCGGCAAGCTTACAGAGCCGGCTGTTCATAGTGAGGCATGTGACCAGGTGACCTGATTGTCCCAATCTGGACTCTCCAACTGAACCCATAGGCTTGAGGTTGGGCAGAAGAGCAGTTTTGAAGTCCACCAGTTGGAACCAAAATCCCCAGTCTGACGTCCTGAGCTTTTCTATTACACATTGCTGCACTAATTGGAGTTACAAAGTACTCTAATACTACTGATTTTAGGTTGTTTGCATTCTTTGATACATCAGTAATTCCAGTAATCCTTGATCCAGTTATTGGGGTAAAATTGCAGTCTGATACAATAAGTTTTGGGGTGTTAATTTTGTATCCATACGTACGTACATCCATTTATGATTCTATAGTGAAAGTGCGGTCGGATACAACCTGTTTTGTGGTGTATTTATTTTATATATACCGAAAGTACTTCCATTTATTCTTGATTCTGTAGTGAAAGTGCGGTCTGATACAATTAGTTTTGGGGTATATTTTGTTTATATATAAGTACATCCATCCATCTTTGCATCTGGGATGAAAGAGCGGTCTGATACAATCAGTTTTAGGGTGTATTTATTTTATATATATAAGTACTTCAATTCATCCTTGATTCAGCCCCCAAATATGTGAAGATCACAAATCACCCTCTAAATTCATATACACCCCAGATCAGACCCCAAATTAATTCAGCCTCCTGCCTTCCCCTATAACTCCCACCCCACCTTCCCCTAATTGCAGACCTCACACCTGATAAAAATAATAAAAAAAAATTCTCACCTCTCCTCATGTGCTCCAGGCATCGCTGGCACTGCTTTTTTTTACTGCAGCACTGTTGGGGTGACAGCTCTGCCCGGGGTCCTGTCATTGCACAGCGTCATGTCATAATGTGCGCATATGTACACTACATCCTGAAGCTGTACGCTGTCAGTGCAGTGCTGGTGCTCGGAGAAGAGCATCGGGGAGATGTGAGTAAATCCAGCACTAGTGGTGCTATATTTACTGCTCTCTGGGCCTCCTGTACTAATAAGTGCTTCCACAATGGAATCACTCATTAGTTAAAATTAGAAAGTTAATCATTTTTTTTAGTCAAAAAAAATCTACGCCCCTCGCGATGACTTAGGTAACACCAGACCACATTTTATTAGTAATGATTGCAGAAATTGAATTAATTCCAATGGTTTCACTTACTTTTTCTTTCAACTGTTAAGGTAATTTCCTAGGAACAGAATGGTTATTAATTACAAGCAATGGAAGCACTCGTGAGAAAAAAAACATCAGGGAGTCTCTATATCTATCTCTATAAGTGTCGAGATAAATACCCCCCTCCCCCCTCAGTAAAAGAGAGTTCTGACAGTAACTGAATGTTTTTACGGGTTATGGGTCTTCGTTCAAAGGGTTTTCCCATCTGAACATTTCTGGCATAATACTTGCATATGCCACAAATGTTAGATAAATTTGGGTCCCATCTCTGGGACCCACTCCTATCTCCAGTGTAGTGCAGTGCACTCTTCATTCACTGGTATGGGACTCCTGAAAATCTTCGGAAGTCCCATGGCAGTGAATGGAGAGCAAGATGAACAAATGTGGCCACCCCTCCATTCCCGCCCTATGAGACTGTCAGATACTGTACTAACCCTAAAATGTTCTCACTAACCCTAAAATGTTCTTCAAGTATAAAAATGGTAAAAAGTATAAATCTAAAGGTGTTGGCCCTTTACATAGTAATGAGGGGGGAGTTACAGAGAGTGATGAGGAGAAAGCAAAGCTGTTAAATCTTTTTTTCTCCACTGTATTCACTGAAGAAAATAAACTGTCAGATAAAATGCAGAATGTAAAAGTTAATTCCCCATTAAAAGTGCCCTGTCTGACCCAGGAAGAAGTACAGCGGCATCTTAAAAAGATTAAAATAGACAAATCGCCAAGACCAGATGGCATGAACCCCCGTATCCTAAGAGAAGTAATGCCATAGCCAGACCCTTATTTCTGATATTTAAAGGGAACCTGTCATGTGGATATTTGATTATAATCTAACTAATTATATACAATCATTAACTACTAAAAAGTACCTTAGATGTATTCACTTACTGGTATGACAGATGGTTACCTCATAATATACACACAAAGATGTCACATGCCGCATGCTAATGAGTTGATTTGAGTCCGGCGCGATGTCATTCAGTCCAGCGTATATTTAATTCAGAGCCATAGCCACTCCCCTGCCTACCTGATGCTGGTTCATATGGAAACAAACTGTCATTCAGCAGCAGGTGGGCGGGGAGAGTCTGGAGCTCATGAATATTCAGGACTCATCATTATCAGCTGGAGCTTTTCAATACAAGATGTTGGCAGATTGACTGGGTCAATTAAAGAAAATGACCCAGCATTTTGCTAAGAGAATCAGTCACTTATTTATGTTGCCCTTAGTTAGGACACCATAAAACTGGTGACAGGTTCCCTTTATGGACTCTATACTGACAAGGAGTGTTCCACAGGACTTCTCCAAAGCATTTGACACTGTACCACATAAAAGGTTAGTATATAAAATGAGAATGCTCGGACTGGGAGAAAACGTCTGTAAGTGGGTAAGTAACTGGCTCAGTAATAGAAAACAGAGGGTGGTTATTAACGGTACACACTCAGATTGGGTCACGGTCACTAGTGGAGTACCTCAGGGGTCAGTATTGGGCCCTATTCTCTTCAATATATTTATTAATGATCTTGTAGAAGGCTTGCACAGTAAAATATAAATTTTTGCAGATGACACTAAACTGTGTAAAGTAATTGACACAGAAGAGGACAGTATACTACTACAGAGGGATCTGGATAGATTGGAGGCTTGGGCAGAGAAGTGGCAGATGAGGTTTAAGGCTACATTCACACGTCAGTATTTTTCTATAATCCGATTTTCTGTCCGTTTTTTGCGGATCCGTTGTTCCTGAAAATGTTTCCGTATGTCATCCGTATGTCATCCGCAAAAAATGGAAACATGTATAGATTTCAATAAGCAAATAAAGTTGTTTGGATTTCTTTAAAAAAAAAAATAAAAAATTAAATGTCATTTCCAGGAACGGATTCCGTATAAAACGGATGACATACGTAATGACATCCGAATGTCTTCCGTTTTTTGCGGATCCATTGACTTTGTATTGTACCAGGATCCGATTTTTCAGGAAAAGAATAGGACATGTTTTATATTTAAACGGACATGCGGAACGGAACAACGGAAACGGACAGCACACATTGTGCTGTCCGTTTTTTTCCAGGACCCATTGAAAATGAATGCGTCCAGATCTGGTCCAGATCTGTTCCAGAAAAAACGGAACAGATCAGGAAAGAAAAAACGGACGTGTGAATGGACCCTACCACTGACAAATGTAAGGTTATGCACATAGGAATTAATAATGAAAGTCACCAGTACATACTAAGTGGTAAAACACTGGGTTAGGGCTCGTTCACACAAACATGTGCTGCCCATTGCCGTATTGCGGACTGCATTACAGGGGCACCATTCCGTGTGCATTCTGCATCACGGATGCGGACCCATTCACTTCAATGGGTCCGCAAATCCGGAGATGCGGAACAGAAGCACGGAACGGAACACTACGGAAGCACTATGGAGTGCTTTCTGGGGTTCCGTTCTGTGCCTCCGCACCGCAAAAAGATAGAACATGCTCTATCTTTTTGCGGAACGGAGGGATCGCAGACTCATTAAAGTGAATAGGTCCACGATCCCCATGCGGCTGCCCCACGAACGGTGCCCGTGCATTGCGGACCGCAATTTGCAGTCCACAGAATGGACACGGGCTTTACACGTTTCTTGTGAATGAACCCTAACACTGACATGGAAAAGGACCTAGGAATCTTAGTGAACAGCAAACCAAGGTGTAAAAACCAGTGTCAGGCAGCTGCTGCCAAGGCCAATAAGATGGGTTGCATCAAAAGGGGCATAGATGCCCGTGATGAGACATTGTCCTACCACTTTACAAATCACTAGTTAGACCACACATGGAGTACTGTGTACAGTTCTGGACATGGCAGAGCTGGAGAGGGTTCAGAGGAGGGCAACTAAAGTAATAACTGGGATGGGGCAACTACAGTACCCTGAAAGATTATCAACATTAGACCTCATGCACACGGCCGTTGTTTTGGTCCGCATCCGAGCTGCAGTTTTGGCGGCTCGGATGCGGACCCATTCACTTTAATGGGGCCGCAAAAGATGCGGACACAGCATCTGTTGCTCCGTTCCGTGGCCCCGCAAAAAAAAATATAACCTGTCCTATTCTTGTTCGCGCTTTGCGGACAAGAATAGGCAGTTATATTAAATGGTGTCCGTGCCATTCCGCAAATTGCGGAACGCACATGGACTCCATCCGTGTTTTGCGGATCCGCGGATCACAAAAAATGGAAAGGTCGTGTGCATGTAGCTTTAGGGTTATACTACTGTACTGTATGTATAAATATATCAGGGGGCAGTACAGAGATCTCTCCCATCATCTATTTATCCTCAGGACTGTGACTGTGATGAGGGGACATCCTCTGCGTCTGGAGGAAAGAAGGTTTGTACACAAATATAGAAAAGGATTCTTTACGGTAAGAGCAGTGAGACTATGGAACTCTCTGCCTGAGGAGGTGGTGATGGTGAGTACAATAAAGGAATTCAAGAGAGGCCTGGATGTATTTCTAGAGTGTAATAATATTACAGGCTATAGCTACTAGAGGGGGGTCGTTGATCCAGGGAGTTATTCTGATTGCCTGATTGGAGTCGGGAAGGAATTTCTTTCCTCTTAAGTGGGGAAAATTGGCTTCTACCTCACAGTTTTTTTTTGCCTTCCTCTGGATAAACTTACAGGATAACAGGCTGAACTGGATGGACAAATGTCTTTTTTCGGCCTTATATACTATGTTACTACTATGTTACTATGTATACTGTAGGTGAGCCAGGCCTGACTATTTTGTGAACTCCGATAGCAGTGAATGGAGGGTGACCACACTTGCGCGGCGTCTCTCCTTTCACTTTGGGGGGCCTATTTCTTAAGATTGGAGTGGGTCCCAGAGGTGGGACCAGTACCTACAGTATTTGATATTTGTGGCATATCCCAGCGATATGCCACAGATGTTGAAATGGTAAAACGCCTTTAATGGGGATTTCTTTGGCCTCCTGCACACGACCGTATTTTTTTTCCGTTTCCGTTCCATTTTTTGCATTCCGTTTGTGGTCCGTATGCGTAACCATTTACTTCAATGGGTCAGCATAAATAACGGAAGGTACTCTGTATGCATTCCGTTTCTGTATTTCAAATCACGTTCCGTGGCTCCATTCAAGTCAATGGTTCTGCAAAAAAATGCGGAATGCATACGGAATGCATCCGTATGTCTTCCGTATCCGTTCCGTTTTTGTGGAACAATCTATTGAAAATGTTATGCCCGGCAAAACGGAAAGGAAGCGGAATGCAAACGGAAATACTACTGAAACAAAAAAAATTTACAAACGGATCCGTTTAAAACGGACCACAAAACCATACGGTCGTCTGCAAGACGCCTTTATGTTAGTATGCTAATTAACTGCATTGGTTGTAATGACAAAAACAAATTATAATTCCAAGAACCATACATACCAATTATTTGTATTGCAGACATCTGGTTACACATAAGCCTCCTGCACATCTGCTTAAAATAGTCTACAATACAAAAATTCCCTTGTCCCCACATTAAAAGGTCCTTGCTGTTTTTTATAAAACCGTTGATCTGTATTGAAGACTTAGCATCAGGTTTCTTCACATTTAATGCTCAGTAGTACCCTTTTCTTGAAATCCTGGTCTATACAGTCTTCTGATTTATATTTTTACCGCACACTTATCTAAAAGTACAGAGCTACAGCAGCTGCTGAGCAAAACTCAATTGCATTGTATCAGACTGATCTCACGAGGTCATTTTCTTTTTATCTTTAAGGAATGGTTACATTAGCAGAATAGGAAACAAATATAAAAATAACTCAATAATGCCTCGAAATCTCAGCTCGAGAACAACAATTTAACTGCATCATATCTTGACAGAAAAGATACTTTACATTTACTATACTTGTCGGCAAGCAGCGGCAGCCAGTAGGTGTTAGACACAAGAAATTATTTTGAATGACTTAATAAACTTAAGGATCCCTGGATATTCACCTCCAAACTTGTATCTGATGTGGAAAAACTGAGGATAAAGACAATGCCATTTCTGTAATTTACTGTTAACCTCTCCTGAAAAACAAACATATTTTCAGTGTGACAGATGCTCACGTCAGATACGAGCACTGAAAGGCTTCACACAGGAAATAATCTTCAAATTGTTTTTCACACATAATTGCTTTCATATGGTTTCTGCAGGTTAAGATTCCACAACGCTCATTAAGTGCTGTCGAATTTTCTCAAACTTTTTTTACATGACTGTAAATTATGTAAACAAGTTTCCATATCATGAAATGTATGTTTCACATGGTGTACAGAAGATGCAGTGCAGAGTCTCCCTTGAATATTGCTTACTACTAGTGTTGAGCGATCCGAACTTCAGAAAAAATTAGATTCGCCACAAAGCTGAATTTCCTCATACTTTGTGGTAATGAATCTATTTTTCTGAAATGGTGGCAAAAAAACCCCCAAAACATCATCACCTCATCCAATTGCTTGTGGAGAGGTTGTTGCGGCCATCTGGATTGAAGACACCACGCAAAGATGTCACCACACCAGCGCGAAGGCCGGGCGCGGTGACGTCATCAGTAGAGATGAGCGAATCGAAGTTGACGAAGTGGAATTCGATTTGAATTTCAGGAAAAATTCGATTTGCACTAAATCCGAATTTCCTCACGCTTCGTGGTAACAAATTTTCCTAAAATGGCAGCTGCACGTGTTAGGACATGGAGCAAGGAACTCTGGGAACAAGGGATCACCCATAATGCCATGCCTGCAGCCAATCAGTAGCTAGCCAGCCCTGTGATGTCACAGCTCTATAAGTAGCCTCAGCCATCTTGGATTCAGCCTTTTTCCAGTGTACTTATTGAAGGGAGAGACATCAGCAGGTTCTAGGGACAATGATAGGAAAGACTTCATTGTGCCAAAAAAAAAAAGATTTACAAGTACAGGGAAGGATTAGTCATCGTGTAGGGAAAGGATAGGGTGGAATCATTCCACAGCATTTATGTAGGACAGGGTTCAGTAGGGGAACAATCCTATTACACCTTGCTGCACTGACTGGGGATCCAAATTGCCATTATACAACTCTGTAATTCCAGCAAACCGTTCTTGTTATTTGGGTGCAAGTGCTATTTGATACAGCCATTAACAGGGTTTATTACAAGGAAATATTTCTACGTCTTATTTGCCCTTGAGCAGTGCAGTTATACTGTATGTTCTAAATAATTTTTTGGCTTGTATTAAGGGAAAAAACTGCTTTTTAGCCGTTGTGTAGTGAAGTGAGAAAATAACAGTTCTTTTTGGTGTGTATTAGTGACAAAAAAAAAATATATTATTTGCCGTTCAGCAGTGCAGTTATATGTTCTAAAGCCCTTTTTGGCGTGTATTAGTGGCAAAAAAATATTTATTATTTGCAGTTCAGTGGTGCAGTTATATGTTCTAAAGCCTTTTGTGGAGTGCATAAGTGGAAAAGGGCTTATTAGCTGTTGTGTGGTGAAGTTGGGAGATTGTGGATAAACTCTGCCTGTATAATGTTTATGTTTAAATTGTATTAGAGCTGTCATTTGGCATTCCGGGCACTAGAGGCCACTGTTTTGCAGCACAGTCAGCACGCTCTCGGATCTTCATATGCAAAGCAGATGATGACTCATGCAAGCTGCTTCTGAAAACCAGGAAGTGTGAGCTGATCTGACATGGTGGAAGGATTGTGCTGTGAGGGACTGAATACGATTCCATCCTGGCTTGCAGATGTCCGGCAGTGAATGGACACTAAAAGGAAGGAAACTATCTGTTGTCCCCTTTCTGGATCCAGCTCTTTGAAAGAGAGGTTGTCCCAGGAAGACCAGTTCCAGTCTATGGACAGAAAGCCTTATCATCAAGCAAGGCGGCACGGTTGCTAAGAGCTTGGTGGCCATCCCGGGTAAGCGGCATCCTAGGGCCCAGAATGGACGCAGGTCAGTACACCTGATTACCAATTGTACTTTACTGTTTGGCGCCTAAAGTAACAGAGACTAGCCTAGGTCTTGTATTTGCTAGTTAGATAGGGTTATAGCTTTGTTTGCAGTAATTGACTTGCAGGCTCTGCTGCGTCTGCCACCGGTTAGGTGTGTCCTGTATAGCGGCACAGTAAGACTTGTAGGCTCTGCTGTGCGTGCCAACGGTGACTGTGGGCCTGGGGTATTACTTATACTGTTTGTACTTGTTTTATTACTGTTTCCAAAGTAAAGTTTCTGTTCTTGCATATAAAGCTGGTGTCAGTGTCGCTTTCCTTGTCTGTGACTTTGCTGTATCCTGGGGAGCCCAGTACACGGCTTACAACTTGGCGTAGTCGTCAGGATATAGCGACCGTTATGGACGGGAACGCGGCGGGAGATCATCCCCCCGCGCCATTGGTGCCGGATCAGGACCCAGCCGAGGGTGCACAGGCGCAAGTCCATCTTGCCCCCAACAATATGGCTACCCCAGTTAGATACATCCCTGTAGGGGCACTGCTGTGTCATCTGCCAAAGTATGATGGTAGAAACATGACATTGCAGGACTGGTCTGAAAGGGTGCGAAGTGTGGTTAAAATGTGTAACCTGACCACCGAACTGCGGGCCGAGGTTGCGTTTGGAGCCCTAGAGGGTGACGTCAGGCAGACAGTGATAGTAAGGACTGACTCCGAGAGAGATACCCTAGAGAAGATATTCTCCCTGCTAGAGAGAGCCCAAGGGGGGCGGGTTAAAGTGGTACAGTTACGGAGTTACTTCTTTAACCGACCCCAGCGAGAGGGCGGACGCTGAATGAGATACAACGACGAGACCCTGAGGCCATGGGCGCCTTCCGGGAGTTGGACCAGCTTCTACGAGATCAGTTCATAGTGGGGCTCTCCAATAAATTCTTACAAGATAAATTACAAGAGATGACCCGAACAATGGCCGATATGACATTCTACAGCGTCTACTTAGCCACTGTAGAGAGAGAGGAAGAGCCCATACCTGTGGCAGCGAGAGTGGTGAATAGCACACATGTTACAAGGGACTGGCCGGGATCTGAAGAATCAGAGTCCTTAAAGGATGTGGTCCAGGCCCTGCGGGCGGAATTGAAAGAGCTTCGGCTGGAAGTGTCCCAGATGAAGGCAGAATCGTCCCGGCCTCCAGAAACGGTCCCCGCACCTCGTGCCACTCCACCCAGAACAACCACGGTGAGGGGGGCGGTCAGAAGAAGGCCCCTCTGTTGGGCTTGCCAAAAGTATGGCCATATGGCCAGAGAGTGCCCAGAACAGGTAGCGTCTGAGCCGACTTTAAACTTCTGACCGCTGCAGTAGCTGGGCGTCCTGCGGCGGTGCACCAGAAGTTAAGCCCTCTGCGTGAAGAACGTGATCTGTATGCCAGCAGCCCCGTGTTAGAAGCCGAGTTGGAAGGCCGAAAGGTTTGCTGCCTAGTTGATACAGGGTCAGAGTTCACCCTATTGCCTCTGGAGTTCTTCAAGAGGCACATTTCGGGCATATGATGGAGCCCGAAGACAGGAGCGTCATGAGGCTGACGGCTGCCGATAATAGAGAGATGGATGTTCGAGGGATAGTCTGGATGCGGGTCCGACTGTTTGGGCAAGACATCGGCAAGAAAGGGATCGTGCTGGTGGACTATTCGTCCCGGAAAAGAATGGACGTGACCCTGGGCATGAATATACTGAGAGACCTAGACCTCAACTCTAGTCCAAGGAAAGGCTGAAGTACTGGCAATGGGCCACCACACACCGGCCTACCCAGAAGGTCTTACAACAAATGGTGAGGAGCTGTAGCCTGCAAAAGAGTAACCTGTCCGGACGGGCCATTGGAGACGTGAGGGTGCTACAGAGGACTCCATTGAGGGATCCCACCTCGACAGGAGCAAATATTGATGCTGCCAGTGGGGGCTGGACGACCACTGAATGGACTGGAGGTCCTGATCGAGCCCCCTTATCAAGAAGAAACGCAGATTCGCCCACTGGTAGCCCCGGCCCTCGCCGTTGTGAAAGATGGATGTGTGCCTATACGCTGCTGTATTGTTGAGGACTGCGAATTAACTGACCCCTCAAACACCCTGCTGGCCAAAGTTTATGTGTCCGAAGGGTGTATCGCTCGACAAAGGGGCTTCACGCTGCAGCCGAATAGGAGATCAGCCTGGACCTATGCTGTGGAAATCCATTCAAGGGAAACCCCGACAGCGGAGTGTAACGGTCAAGTGATCATGGCCCGTATGGGGGTGGACTGCAAAACCCTCCCCCGGGGGAACAAAAGCTGCTGGAAGACACCCTCTGGGAATTTCAGGAGGCCTTCTCAAGACATGATGAGGACTTTGGGTGTGCTACTACCATCGAACATGAAATCCCAACTGGTGATGCTGCGCCGATCAGGGAACGTTACCGGCAGATCCCACCTAAGATGTATCAGGAGGTGAAAGATATGGTGGCCAGCATGTTGGAGAACCGGGTGATCCAGGAGAGTCAAAGTCCGTGGGCTGCTCCCGTAGTCTTGGTGCGGAAGAAAGACGGGAGTATTCTGTTCTGCGTTGATTATCGGAAGCTGATGTCACATCTTTGACAGGTCTCAGAAGGTCTGAAAGATTATCTACGCATTAGTGATCTTACAGTCTCTTTTGGTTTCACTTTGTCTGTGTGTTGCTGGTATGTCGGCACCTCCTGTTCAGGTGTGGATCATGTGACCTTTACCTAGCCCTATTTAGTCTGACTTTTCCCATCACTGCTTGCTTGGGATAGCTTCATTTGGTCTTGGAAGAGCTGGAGTGTGGTTCGTGTTGAAGTCCTGTTCATCCTTCATCCTCTGAAGTTAAGTGTTCCGCTTGTCGTGTTTTGTATTCCCCCCCCCCCCGGTTGTTTACTAGGCCTCAGTGAGAAGCTAGTTCCTTTACCAGGGAAGGAACGGGTGGTCTCTGCCCTGTCATTATCTTTAGGGCATCTGAAGGTCACCAGGGTTTTCTAGGTTCCCATGTATGGGTATCTCTACCATCGAGAGGTGCCCATACGCATAGGAGTTAGGGCCAGGAGCAGGGTTTTATAGGTGGTGACCCTTTTCCTTCCCTAGCGGTGAGGCCTAGTGTCTTTCCCCTTCCTTCTTGATTGTCTTTTGGTGTTCTCCCCTACTACATCCGTGACAACTGAATGCTCAGACCGTCCGGGATGCCTACCCCCTTCCGCGGATTGAGGAGTCATTATCAGCCCTAAGCCAAGCACAGTTCTTCTCAACTCTTGACCTGGCTAGTGGGTACTGGCAGGTGCCGATGGCCAAGAAGGACAAAGCCAAGACGGCCTTGATTCTACCTATGGGACTCTACAAGTTCAACCGGATGCCCTTCGTCCTCTCCAATGCTCCGGGGACATTCCAGCGATTGATGGAACACTGTCTGGGGGACCTCAACTTCGAATCAGTATTGATATACAGTACAGACCAAAAGTTTGGACACACCTTCTCATTCAAGGAGTTTTCTTTATTTTCATGACTATGGAAATTGTAGATTCACACTGAAGGCATCAAAACTTTGAATTAACACATGTGGAATTATATACATAACAAACAAGTGTGAAACAACTGAAAATATGTCATATTCTAGGTTCTTCAAAGTAGCCACCTTTTGCTTTGATTACTGCTTTGCACACTCTTGGCATTCTCTTGATGAGCTTCAAGAGGTAGTCCCCTGAAATGGTTTTCACTTCACAGGTGTGCCCTGTCAGGTTTAATAAGTGGGATTTCTTGCCTTATAAATGGGGTTGGGAACATCAGTTGCGTTGAGGAGAAGTCAGGTGGATACACAGCTGATAGTCCTACTGAATAGACTGTTAGAATTTGTGATATGGCAAGAAAAAAGCAGCTAAGTAAAGAAAAACGAGTGGCCATCATTACTTTAAGAAATGAAGGTCAGTCAGTCAGCCGAAAAATTGGGAAAACTTTGAAAGTAAGGGCTATTTGACCATGAAGGAGAGTGATGGGGTGCTGCGCCAGATGACCTGGCCTCCACAGTCACCGGACCTGAACCCAATTGAGATGGTTTGGGGTGAGCTGGACCGCAGAGTGAAGGCAAAAGGGCCAACAAGTGCTAAGCATCTCTGGGAACTCCTTCAAGACTGTTGGAAGACCATTTCAGGGGACTACCTCTTGAAGCTCATCAAGAGAATGCCAAGAGTGGGCAAAGCAGTAATCAAAGCAAAAGGTGGCTACTTTGAAGAACCTAGAATATGACATATTTTCTGTTGTTTCACACTTGTTTGTTATGTATATAATTCCACATGTGTTAATTCATAGTTTTGATGCCTTCATAGTCATGAAAATAAAGAAAACTCCTTGAATGAGAAGGCGTGTCCAAACTTTTGGTCTGTACTGTACCTGGATGACATACAGTAGTAGTGTTCGGGGCTTCCTTTGAAGATCACCTCCAGAAGCTGTGACAAGTCTTGGGACGGCTACGAGACCATGGGCTCAAGATCAAGCCAAAAAAATGCCAGCTGTTCCGACAGCAGATAGAGTACTTAGGACATGTGGTCACCAAGGAGGGGGTAAAACCGGCCCCCAGCAAGGTGGAGGTCGTTCAGAAGTGGCCCGGCCAAGTACGCTACGGGAGGTACGGGCGTTCGTGGGACTGGCCGGCTACTACAGGAGGTTTATACCCAAATTCGCTTATCTGGTGGGCCCGTTAAACGAGTTGCTAAGAGGCATGGCTGGGGGCCCGAAGAAACTCCCCGTCGACTGGGATACCCGGCAACAAGAGGCCTTTGAAGCGGTGAAAGAGGTGCTGACCAATGCCCCGATCCTGGCTTACGCGCGGTTTGATACCCCATTCCTGCTGTATACTGATGGAAGCCTACATGGTCTGGGGGCCGTATAGTCCCAAGTCCAGGATGGACAGGAGAGAGTCATCGCCTATGGTAGCCGATTCCTAAGAGAGTCAGAACGCAACGCTGATAACTATAGCTCCTTTAAACTGGAACTAATGGCACTAGTGTGGCCATGACCGAAAGGTTTGCAGAATACCTGACTGGTGCAAAAGTGACCGTGATGACAGACAACAACCCGTTGGCACACCTGGAGAATGACAAGCTCGGTGCACTCGAGCAAAGATGATTGGCTCGCCTCTCTAAGTATCAATACAGCATCAAGTTCCGGTCCAGTAGGGAGAACGGCAACGCCGATGCACTCTCTCGAGTTCCAGTAGGACAGTCGACTCAGAGAGCCGATGAGGAGCTAGAGGATACTGAAACTCCTGACCTTGGTCGCTTACCTCTGTTCCCGGATGTGGCACATTCAAGCGGGGTGGCGTCTGGAATGACGCTGGTGCTGGGGAAAATGTTGACTGATTGGGAGAGAGTCCAGAATAGCTGCCGGGATTTGTGGAAAGTGAAAGAATGGGTTCGGAACAAGATCTGGCCTCGGCCAAAAGAACGAGCCCGCCTGACCCCAGAGGGTCAGAAGTTGTTAAGGCAGTGGGACAAGCTGACAATTACCCAGGGCCTCCCGTGCTGGATCATATACTTACAGTCAGAGCTGCAATACCGGCAACAGATTGTCATTCCCATGTCGTTGGGACCGGAGGCCGCCAGGGAAGCTCATGAAAAGGGAGCTCATTTTGGAAGCGACAAAACGTTCAAGTGGCTCCAACGGCTGGTATACTGTCCAGATCTGGCCGACATGGTGGCTGCGGCGTGTCTTAAGTGTCGATCCTGTGGGTTGAGTAAGAGTACTGAACAACGGGCTCCTGTGCAGACCTCAGCGCCCCTAGAACTTCTGATGATCGATTATGTACAGATTGGGCACTCTACCTCGGGACACTCGTACTGTCTAGTCATGACAGATCACTTTACCAAGTATGCGGTGGCTGTGCCCACCAGAGACCAAACTGCAGAGTCGGCCGCCAAAGCTGTCTGTAAACACTTTATTCAGGTGTTCGGGTGTCCATGGAGGATACATTCTGACCAGGGAGCATGCTTTCAGGGTACTCTAATGAATGAACTGCACCAACTGTATGGGATTGAACGCTCCCGCACCACTCCATATCACCCACAAGGAAACGAGGCGTGCGAACGCTTCAATCGCACCTTGCTTCAGATGCTGCAGACTCTGGAAGACAGTCAAAAAGCCCAGTGGCCCGCGTACCTACCTGAGTTGATGTGGGCCTATAACAACAGAGTACACAGTACCACCGGATACTCTCCACATATGCTCATGTTTGGACGAGCCGGACGGGTGATTGAAGATCTCCACATGTCCAACAACTGATGGAGCCCCCACCGAGACGAACCACCGCATGGATGCAGGAGCACCGCCGCTGGCTGAGAGCGGTCCACCCAAGACCAGTGCAGAAAGATGGATATGTCCCGGGTGATCGGGTGATGGTCAAAGCCAAACGGCCGTCTGGGAAGTTGGATGGACGGTGGGAGGCAGTTCCATACACGGTGAAGAGAAGGGTAGACCCCGCTATTCCGGTCTATGAGGTAGAGCCAGTAGGGACAGGGGCACCCTCACGGAACTTACACCGTAATATGTTGAGACGTTGCAATTTTGATGAGCCGGTATGCGTGGAGGGGGTGCCTCCTCACGCTCCGAGTATGGAGGAAAGTCCCTCAGTTGAGGAAGAGGAGGAATGGTGGGTTGTCCCTGCCCAGGTGTCCACAGAGGTTCCTGCTATGACAGGTTTGCCACCCAGGTGCAATGCTGAACAGTCAACAGCTCCTCTCTTGTCAAATATGCCTGAGGTCCCCAGTACCTCTGAAACCTTCAATCAGCGAGGCCCAATGCTGGTGTGCCTCCACAGCGCTATGCCCAGGAAGAGTTTGTATGGGGAGAGTTTCCGAGGACGACAACTTTGAGTGGGGTGGCATTTGAGATTGTGGATAAACTCTGTCTGTATAATGTTTACGTTTAAATTGTATTGGATCTGTCATTTGGCATTCCGGGCACTAGAGGCCACTGTTTTGCAGCACAGTCAGCACACTCTGGGATCTGCATATGCAAAGCAGATGAGGACTCATGCAAGCTGCTTCTGAAAACCAGGAAGTGTGAGCTGATCTGACATGGTGAAAGGATTGTGCTGTGAGGGACTGAATCCGATTCCATCCTGGCTTGCGGATGTCCGGCAGTGAATGGACACTCAAAGGAAGGAGAGTATCTGTTGTCCCCTTTCTGGATCCAGCTCTTTGAAAGAGAGGTTGTCCCAGGAAGACCAGTTCCAGTCTATGGAC
Organism: Bufo bufo; assembly: GCF_905171765.1. Taxonomy (NCBI): domain Eukaryota; kingdom Metazoa; phylum Chordata; class Amphibia; order Anura; family Bufonidae; genus Bufo; species Bufo bufo. The sequence goes on along the minus strand of NC_053391.1, from coordinate 416,023,471 downwards.
AGAAAGCCTTATCATCAAGCAAGGTGGCACGGTTGCTAAGAGCTTGGTGGCCATCCCGAGTAAGCGGCATCCTAGGGCCCAGAACGGACGCAGGTCAGTACACCTGATTACCAATTGTACTTTACTGTTTGGCGCCTAAAGTAACAGAGACTAGCCTAGGTATTGTATTAGCTAGTTAGATAGGGTTATAGCTTTGTTAGGCCGTACTGTACTGGACTGCAGAGCAGTAATTGACTTGCAGGCTCTGCTGCGTCTGCCACCGGTTAGGTGTGTCCTCTATAGCGGCACAGGACGACTTGTAGGCTCTGCTGTGTGCTCCAATGGGCTAGGCCTGTCCCTCGGACAGGGACGGTGACTGTGGGCCTGGGGTATTACTTTTTTTGGGGCCTGGGGTAAAAAAAATTTGGGGGTGGTTTAATTTCCTTTTTATTTATTTATTTGATCTAACAGTATGTCAGACAGAGAAGTGCCAGGCCCTGCACAGGGGAGCGGCAGAGGCCTAAATGTTTTTGGCGCAACCACAGGTCGCAGCAGAGAAAGGGGGCGAGGCAGCAGGAGTTGCAGCGAGAGGCCTGAGCTCCCGGTGTCATCTAGCGGTCGTGTCTTGACCAGCAACCCAGCGGTTCTTGAATGGTTGACTTGTTCATCCACCTCTTCCCAAATGACATCAGACACACCCAGCCAACAGCCGGTGGGTTCGTCAGACACAATCCTTAGTTGGCATGGCCCGGGAGCAGGCCATGTGCCCTCAACTGTCCTTTTCTGTTCCCTCAGCCAGAGAAGTATTATATGCTGTGGGATTTGATCCGCTATACAGCGAGGACGAGCTACTAGAGGACTGTCAGCAGCTACTGGCCAGCCAAGATGTGGAGGAGACATTTGCCGCTTCCTCCAGTAGGTGGACAAGTAGTGATGAGGAGAGTGGCGTTGGAGCTGGTGTTGCGATCTCCTGACCCAAAGACGGTTGAGGAAGAACATCAGTGAAGTGCAGACAGTACCCGATGATGATGATGTAGCTGATCGCATTTAGGAGCCGGGTGAATTAGGGGCTTCATCATCATCGTTAGAAGAGGGGGGCAGCTTGCCTGTGAGGCAGCGGCAGAGCCAGCAAGTGGGTAGCATGGCCAGGAGTCAGCAGGGTGGCAACAGTTGGAGGTCGGGAGCCAAACGTGCCTGGGGTAGACCACCTGCTTTGCAGTCAGTGCGGAGTGTTGGGGGTAAAATCACCTACTCGGCGGTGTGGCAGTTTTTTGTTAAGCCGCCGGAGGAGGTGAACATGGCCATTTGTAGAATCTGTGGGCAGAAGGTGAAGCATGGCCAGGGTGACAATGTTGGCACCACGGCCCTGCGTCAACATATGAAACGTCACCATAAAGTGGCCTGGGAGAACCAAGGCTCCGATGTGATCAGTATGTGTGAACTCATCCAATGGTGCAGAAGCTGAATGTGCTCCTGGCGAAGTTGCTGGTGCTGCAGTTCCTCACTTTCCAAGTGGTGGACTCTGCACCTTTCAGAGAACTGATGGCTTGTGCCGAGCCGAGGTGGAGAGTCCCAAGCCATCATTTCTTTGCTAAAAAGGCAGTACCAGCCCTGCACACATATGAAGAACAGAAGGTGGGCCAGTCCTTGAGCCTGTTGGTGTCTGCCAAAGTGCAAGGCAGCACCGACGTGTGGAGCTGTAACTACGGTCAGGGACAATACATGTCCTTTATGGCCCACTGGGTGACTGTGGTTCCTGCACAGCCACACCAGCAATCAAATCAATCTGGTTGTCTAGCGGTTCCTGAAGTCTTCCTCCCATCTGAAAGAGATCCTAAAAATGTCCAGAAAACTTTGCATGCCTTCAGTCACTTGTACACCTCAAAGCACACCCTCCTTGAGCTACAGCGGCAGAATGGCATCCCCCAACATAGGCTGATATGCGACGTTTCCATCCGTAATTCTACCCTCCATATGTTGGACCGACTGTACGAAAAGAGAAAGGCCATAAACGATTTCTTGATGATCCAAGCAGACAGGAGTACTCCCCTGTGTAACTTCGATTTCAGCCAGTGGCAGCTCATGCGTGACACCTGCTGTTTGGTCAGGCCCTTTGAGGAGGTCACATTATTTGTCAGACACCAGGACTACGGGATGAACAAAATCATTCCACTGCTTCATGTCTTGGAGCAGATGCTGGTAAATCTGGCTGTTCAGGGGACTGGAAACGTGGCGCCTACATCTCACGGCCACATGAGCCCTGTGGGGGCTGAACTGGAGGAGGTGGACATTGGAGCACAAGCAATGTGTAGCAAAATAGTTGGTTTTTCTACACAGGTGACAGGAGAGGAGGAGGCAGAGGAGCTACAGGGCGATAAGGAAGAGGAGGCAGAGGACCCAGACACACCGTGGCAGTATGCAGTGGAGATGGAGGCAGGGAGTCCCACCGAGTCACTTGCACAAATGTCCCGATGCATGCTCACTTGCTTGTGTAGTGACAGCTGAATTGTCACTAATCGGTAGAAGGATGACTTCTGGCTCTCCACCTTGTTGGAACCATTGCTACCAGTTCAAAATGGAGGCCTTTTTTTTACACCCGCTGAGAGGGAGGACAAACTGAACTACTATCTGCGCCATCTTCCATCTTCTCGCAGGTCTGAGCAGGGGGCCCTCTGCGCTAACGTTCCTCTGCCATGGCTGCTGTGGCAGGGTGGGGGGGGGGGGGGTAGGAGCATTTCCAGCTCCATCAGCAGCAACTTGAGTCTAGAGTCGCTGATGAGCCGATTTCTTCACCTGCCTAGGGAAAAAATTACTCACTAGTAGCAGCTAGACCTGGAGCAGGACCTGAACCAGCAGGTGGTGGCATACTTGGACAGCACCCTTCACCCCAACATTGAAGATCCTCAGAACTACTGGTCAGCCAAACTGGATTTGTGGCCACAACTGGCAGAGTTTGCCATGGAAAAGATGTCCTGCCCGGCCAGTAGTGTGGCATCAGAGCGGGTGTTTAGTGCGGCGGGGGCCATAGTTACCCCAAGAAGAACTCGCCTGTCCAAAATGTGGAGAGACTAACCTTTGTCAAGATGAATCAGGCATGGATCAGCCAGGATTTCCAACCACCAATGCTTGATGCATCAGACTAAATCATCCATGGCGCCACACCAACACTGACAAAAGTGACCGGTTTCTCCTGGCTACCTGCCTCAGCTACTATTCTGATGCTGCCACTCGCCTGATGCCACACATCTGATGCCAAGTGATCCTTCTTTCACCCACCATCTTCAGCTGGTACAGGTATTTCCCCCCCCCCCCACTCTGTCACCTTGCCACTCTGGGGTCTCCTGATGCTGCTTCCACCTCCACACTATGTCACCTTGCCACTCTGTGGTCTCCTGATGCTGCTGCCACCTCCAGAGTATGTCACCTTGCCACTCTGTGGTCTCCTGATGCTCCTGACACCTGCACACTATGTCACCTTGCCACTCTGTGGTTTCCTGATGCTGCTGCCACCTCCACACTATGTCACCTTGCCACTCTGTGGTCTCTTGATGATGCTGCCACCTGAATACTATGTCACCTTGCCACTCTGTGGTCTCATGATGCTGCTTCCACCTCCACACTATGTCACCTTGCCACTCTGTGGTCTCCTAATGCTGCTGCCACCTTCATTGCATGTCACATTGCCACTTTATGGCCTCCTGATGCTTCTGCTGCCACCTCTACACTGTCATTGTGCCACCCTGTGGCCTCCTCCTGATGCTGATGCTGCCGCCTCCACACTCTGTCATTGTGCCTTTCTGTAGTCTCCTGATGATGCTGCTGCCACCTCCACACTGTTATTGTGCTACTTTGTGGCCTCCTCCTGATGCTGCTGCCACCTCCGTTCTCTGTCATTGGGCTACTCTGTTGTCTCCTCATGCTGCTTCCACCTCTCCACTATGTCATAGGGCTACTCTGTGGACTTCTCATGCTGTTCCCACCCTTCCCACTTCATGACTGGGCCACTATTTTGCCTTTTGGCCTGGCTGACATCATCATTTATTTGACCCTTCTTCTGATCTGTCAGAAGGAAGGAAAAATTAGATCCTGTATGTAACAACTATAAGGCTTGTTTGACATGGTCCCTATTTTGCATCAGAATTGGCTTATGATTTGGTAGCAAAAAGCAGGAGTGGGTACCAAACACAGAAGACATGCAAATATTCCATTCACGTGTCATCTCTGTTTTGGTTCCACTCCTGTTTTTTTGGGCTTTAGCAATACTGATGGATTACTGACCAAATGCAGCAGCAAGTCAACTTTTCAGTTTCACCATGGATTTGACCTATTCCACTGTGTAGAAATAGGTGAAATAAATCCATACAGTTGCAAGAAAAAGTATGTGAACCCTTTGGAATGATATGGATTTCTGCACAAATTGGTCATAAAATGTGATCTGATCTTCATCTTAGTCACAACAATAGACAATCACAGTCTGCTTAAACTAATAACACACAAAGAATTAAATATTACCATGTTTTTATTGAACACACCATGTAAACATTCACAGTGCAGGTGGAAAAAGTATGTGAACCCTTGGATTTAATAACTGGTTGAACCTCCTTTGGCAGCAATAACTTCAACGAAACATTTCCTGTAGTTGCAGATCAGACGTGCACAACGGTCAGGAGTAATTCTTGACCATTCCTCTTTACAGAACGGTTTAAGTTCAGCAATATTCTTGGGATGTCTGGTGTGAGTCGCTTTTTTGAGGTCATGCTACAGCATCTCAATCGGGTTGAGGTCAGGACTCTGACTGGGCCACTCCAGAAGGCGTATTTTCTTTTGTTTAAGCCATTCTGTTGTTGATTTACTTCTATGCTTTGGGTTGTTGTCCTGTTGCAACACCCATCTTCTGTTGAGCTTCAGCTGGTGGACAGATGGCCTTTAGTTCTCCTGCAAAATATCTTGATAAACTTGGGAATTCATTTTTCCTTCTATGATAGCAATCTGTCCAGGCCCTGACGCAGCAAAGCAGCCCCAAACCATGATGCCCCCACCACCATACTTCACAGTTGGGATGAGGTTTTGATTTTGGTGTGCTGTGCCTCTTTTTCTCCACACATAGTGTTGTGTGTTTCTTCCAAACAACTCCATTTTGGCTTCATCTGTCCACAGAATATTTTGCCAGTACTGCTGTGGAACATCCAGGTGCTCTTGTGCAAACTGTAAATGTGCAGCAATGTTTTTTTTTTGGACAGCAGTGGCTTCCTCTGTGGTATCCTCCCATGAAATCCATTCTTGTTTAGTGTTTTACGTATCGTAGATTCGCTAACAGGGATGTTTCGCTAACAGAGACTTTTGTAAGTCTTTAGCCGACACTCTAGGATTCTTCTTCACCTCATTGAGCAGTCTGCGCTGTGCTCTTGCAGTCATCTTTACAGGACTGCCACTCCTAGGGAGAGTAGCAGCAGTGCTGAACTTTCTCCATTTATAGACAATTTGTATTACCGTGGACTGATGAACAGCAAGGCTTTTGGAGATACTTTTATAACCCTTTCCAGCTTTATGCAAGTCAACAATTCTTAATCGTCGGTTTTCTGAGAGCTCTTTTGTGCGAGGCATCATTCACATTAGGCAATGCTTCTTGTGAAAAGCAAACCCAGAAATGTGTGTTTTTTATAGGGCAGGGCAGCTGTAACCAACACCTCCAATCTCATCTCATTGATTGGACTCCAGTTGGCTGATACCTCACTGCAATTAGCTCTTGGAGATGTCATTAGTCTAGGGGTTCACATACTTTTCCCACCTGCACTGTGAATGTTTACATGGTAACATTTAATTCTTTGTGTGTTATTAGTTTAAGCAGACTGTGATTGTCTATTGTTGTGACATAGATGAAGATCAGATCACATTTTATGACCAATTTGTTCAGAAATCCATATCATTCTAAAGAGTTCACATACTTTTTCTTGCAACTGTATTTAAAATATGCAGTTTTTGTGATGATTTCACCATAGTTGTGCTGTAAGGGTGCATGCACATGGTGGTGTAGTTTATGTGGATTTCAATGCATTTCTGTACTAAATCTGCTCTGAAATCCCTATCTGTTACTTGCAGATTTTGGCACCCTGCGATGCAAAGGGTGATTTCTGCATCAAAAATTTGTAAAATTTTACATACCACAGATTTCAAAATTATTATTACAGGTAATTTACTGTGTGGTAAATTTCTCCACCAGGTACATAAGGTTTTGAAAAAAGCCATTACTGTATTAAGCGCTATGTACACGACTATTTTTTGTCCATGTGCAAGCTTCTAAAAATGATAATTTTTGTTGGTCTATGAAAAACAAATGGACAGCACACAGTTGACATCTGTGCATCCATGCTACAAATGATAGAAGCTTCAAATGATAGAACCTGTCCTATTCTTGTCTGTTTTGCGGACAAAAATAGGCTTTTTTTTCAGTTGATCCCATGAAAATTTCAGGATGCACATGGACTGCATCTGTATTTTGCGGATCTGTGATTTGTGGACTGCAAAACAGATACAGTCGTGAGCAGGAGACCATACACTGTGGATTTTCTGTGAGAAAATCTGCATGTAATGTGCATATGGAATAACTAAGCTGTTTTAGGCCATGGTCACACGTGACTGACAAGCTGTGGATTTTCATGCAGCAAATCCGCAGCATTGTACAGTAGCAGCAAATTGGATGAGAATTTCTGAATTCTCATCTACACACTGCATTAAAAAAATGCTGCAGAAAAGTTGCAGTATTAGGCTACTTTTACACTGGCGTTTCTGGGTCCGCTTGTGAGATCCGTTTCAGGGGTCTAACAAGTGGCCTAAAACGGATCAGTTCAGCCCCAATGCATTTTGAATGGATAAGGATCCGTTCAGAATGCATCAGTTTGTCTCCGTTCCGCCTCCATTCTGCTCTGGAGGTGGACACCAAAACGCTGCTTGCAGCGTTTTGGTGTCCGCCTGGCGATGCGGAGCCAAACGGATCCGTCCTGACTTACAATGTAAATCAATGGGGACGGATCAGTTTACACTGACACAATATGGTGCAATTGTAAACGGATCCGTCCCCCATTGACTTTCAATGTAAGTCAGGACGGATCCGTTTGACTTAGGCCTCATGCACACGACCGTTGTGTGCACCCGTGGCCGTTAATCCATTTTCTATGATTTTCTGCGGACCCATTGACTTTCAATGGGTCCGTTGAAAACTCGGAAAATGCACCGTTTGTCATCCGCGGCCGTGATCCGTGTATCCTGTCCGTCAAAAAAATATGACCTGTCCTATTTTTTTGACGGACAACGGTTCACGGACCCATTCAAGTCAATGGGTCCGTGAAAAAACATGGATGCACACAAGATTGGCATCCGTGTCCATGATCCGTGGCCGTAGGTTACTTTCATACAAACGGATCCGAAGATCCGTCTGCATAAAAGCTTTTTCAGAGCTGAGTTTTCACTTTGTGAAAACTCAAATCCGACAGTATATTCTAACACAGAGGCGTTCCCATAGTGATGGGGACGCTTCTAGTTATAATATACTACGAACTGTGTACATGACTGCCCCCTGCTGCCTGGCAGCACCCGATCTCTTACAGGGGGCTGTGATCCGCACAATTAACCCCTCAGGTGCCGCACCTGAAGGGGTTAATTGTGCGTATCATAGCCCCCTGTAAGAGATCAGGGGCTGCCAGGCAGCAGGGGGCAGACCCCCCTCCCTCCCAAGTTTTAATTTCATTGGTGGCCAGTGCGGCTCCCCCCCGGCCCCCCCTCCCTCTATTGTATTAATATCATTGGTGGCCAGTGCGGCCTCCCTCCCTTTATTGTATTATCATTGGTAGCCAGTGTGCGGCCCCCCCGGCCCCCCTTCCCTCCCTTTATTGTATTATCATTGGTAGCCAGTGTGCGCCCCCCCGGCCCCCCTCCCTCCCTTTATTGTGTTATCATTGGTGGCCAGTGTGCGCCCCCCCGGCCCCCCCTCTATTGTTTTAATATCATTGGTGGCCAGTGTGCGGCCTCCCCTCTCTACTTAGCAATATTAGAAGCATCATACTTACCTGCTGCGCTGTCTGTGACCGGCTGGGAGCTCCTCCTACTGGTAAGTGACAGATCATTAAGCAATGCGACGCACAGACCTGTCACTTGCCAGTAGGAGGAGCTCCCAGCCGGTCACAGACAGCGCAGCAGGTAAGTATGATGCTTCTAATATTGCTAAGTAACCATGGCAACCAGGACTGCAGTAGCGTCCTGGTTGCCATGGTTACCAATCGGAGCCCCAGCGATTAAACTAGGACTCCGATCGGAACTCTCCGCTGCCACCAATGATGGGGGGGGGGGGTCGAGGGCAGGCCGCACACTGGCCACCAATGATATTAATACAATAGAGGGGGGCGCACACTGGCCACCAATGATAATACAATAGAGGGAGAGGGGGGGGGCGGGGGGCGCACACTGGCCACCAATGATATTAATACAATAGAGGGGGGCCGGGGGGGTGCACACTGGCCACCAATGATAATACAATAGAGGGAGGGAGGGGGGGCAGGGGGGGCGCACACTGGCCACCAATGATAATACAATAGAGGGAGGGGGGGCCAGGGGGGCCGCACACTGGCCACCAATGATATTCAAACTGGGGAGGGAGGGGGGTCTGCCCCCTGCTGCCTGGCAGCCCCTGATCTCTTACAGGGGGCTATGATACGCACAATTAACCCCTTCAGGTGCGGCACCTGAGGGGTTAATTGTGCTGATCACAGCCCCCTGTAAGAGATCGGGTGCTGCCAGGCAGCAGGGGGCAGTCATGTACACAGTTCGTAGTATATTCTAACTTGAAGCGTCCCCATCACTATTGGAACGCCTCTGTGTTAGAATATAATGTCGGATATGAGTTTCACGATCTAACTCAAATCCGATGGTATATTCTAACATAGAGGCGTTTCCATGGTGATGGGGACGCTTCAAGTTAAAATACACTGCTCAAAAAAATAAAGGGAACACTTAAACAACACAATGTAACTCCAAGTCAATCACACTTCTGTGAAATCAAACTGTCCACTTAGGAAGCAACACTGAGTGACAATCAATTTCACATGCTGTTGTGCAAATGGGATAGACAACAGGTGGAAATTATAGGCAATTAGCAAGACACCCCCAATAAAGGAGTGGTTCTGGAGTGGTAACCACAGACCACTTCTCAGTTCCTATGCTTCCTGGCTGATGTTTTGGTCACTTTTGAATGCTGGCGGTGCTTTCACTCTAGTGGTAGCATGAGACGGAGTCTATAACCCACACAAGTGGCTCAGGTAGTGCAGCTTATCCAGGATGGCACATCAATGCGAGCTGTGGCAAGAAGGTTTGCTGTGTCTGTCAGCGTAATGTCCAGAGCATGTAGGCGCTACCAGGAGACAGGCCAGTACATCAGGAGACGTGGAGGAGGCCGTAGGAGGGCAACAACCCAGCAGCAGGACCGCTACCTCCGCCTTTGTGCAAGGAGGAACAGGAGGAGCACTGCCAGAGCCCTGCAAAATGACCTCCAGCAGGCCACAAATGTGCATGTGTCTGCTCCAACGGTCAGAAACAGACTCCATGAGGGTGATATGAGGGCCCGACGTCCACAGGTGGAGGTTGTGCTTACTGCCCAACACCGTGCAGGACGTTTGACATTTGCCAGAGAACACCAAGATTGGCAAATTCGCCACTGGTGCCCTGTGCTCTTCACAGATGAAAGCAGGTTCACACTGAGCACATGTGACAGATGTGACAGAGTCTGGAGATGCCGTGGAGAACGTTCTGCTGCCTGCAACATCCTCCAGCATGACCGGTTTGGCATTGGGTCAGTAATGGTGTGGGGTGGCATTTCTTTGGAGGAACGCACAGCCCTCCATGTGCTCGCCAGAGGTAGCCTGACTGCCATTAGGTACCGAGATGAGATCCTCAGACCCCTTGTGAGACCATATGCTGGTGCAGTTGGCCCTGGGTTCCCCCTAATGCAAGACAATGCTAGACCTCATGTGTCTGGAGTGTGTCAGCAGTTCCTGCAAGACGAAGGCATTGATGCTATGGACTGGCCCGCCCGTTCCCCAGACCTGAATCCAATTGAGCACATCTGGGACATCATGTCTCGCTCTATCCACCAACGTCACGTTGCACCACAGACTGTCCAGGAGTTGGCAGATGCTTTAGTCCAGGTCTGGGAGGAGATCCCTCAGGAGACTGTCCGCCACCTCATCAGGAGCATGCACAGGCGTTGTAGGGAGGTCATACAGGCAAGTGGAGGCGACACACACTACTGAGACTCATTTTGACTTGTTTTAAGGACATTACATCAAAGTTGGGTCAGCCTGTAGTGTGTTTTTCCACTTTAATTTTGAGTGTGACTCCAAATCCAGACCTCCATGGGTTAAAAATTTGATTTCCATTTTTTTAATTTTTGTGTGATTTTGTTGTCAGCACATTCAACTATGTAAAGAACAAAGTATTTCAGAAGAATTTTTAATTAACTCAGATCTAGGATGTGTTATTTTTGTGTTCCCTTTATTTTTTTGAGCAGTGTATATCATCGGATTGGAGAAAACTCCGATCCTATGGTATATTAACTCCTGACTTTACATTGAAAGTCAATGGGGGACGGATCCGTTTGCAATTGCACCATATTGTGTCAACGTCAAACGGATCCGTCCCCATTGACTTGCATTGTAAGTCAGGACGGATCCGTTTGGCTCCGCACGGCCAGGCGGACACCAAAAAGACTTTTTTTTTTTATGTCTGTGGATCCTCCAAAAATCAAGGAAGACCCACGGACGAAAAAACGGTCACGGATCACGGACCAACGGAACCCCGTTTTGCGGACCGTGAAAATATACTCGTGTGCATGAGGCCTTACACTTAGGACTTAGATTTTTTTTTTTTTACAGAGCAATGCAAACGGATCCATTCTGAACGGATATCAGCGTTTGCATTATAGGTGCGGATCAGTCTGTGCCGATACCATACGGATCCGCAGCTAAACGCAGGTGTGAAAGTAGCCTTAGGCTGGGTTCACAAGGGCGTTGCGGGAAAATGTGCGGGTGCGTTGCAGGAACACCCGCGATTTTTCCGCGCGAGTGCAAAACATTGTAATGCGTTTTGCACTCGTGTAAGAAAAATCGCGCATGTTTGGTACCCAAACCCGAACTTTTTCACAGAAGTTCAGGCTTGAGATCGGTGTTCTGTAGATTGTATTATTTCCCCTTATAACATAGTTATAAGGGAAAATAATAGCATTCTGTTATAAGGGAAAATAATAGCATTCAGAATACAGAATGCATAGTAAACTAGCGCTGGAGGGGTTAAAAATAAATAAATAATAATTTAAAAGATCATGTGATGGATCATGTGATGACCGGAGTGACGTCACCAAAGGTCCTTTACCTGTAATTAATGCTCACCACAGGTTCTGTTCAGCAAAGGAGACAGAAGGAGATGCCGGGCTACGCGATCAAGTGGACTAAGGTGAGTTAAATGTTTATTTTATTTTTTTTTAACCCCTCCAGCGCTAGTTTACTATGCATTCTGTATTCAGAATGCTATTATTTTCCCGTATAACCATTTTATAAGGGAAAATAATAATGATCGGGTCTCCATCCCGATCGTCTCCTAGCAACCGTGCGTGAAAATCGCACCGCATCCGCACTTGCTTGCGGATGCTTGCGATTTTCACGCAACCCCATTCACTTCTATGGGGCCTGCGTTGCGTGAAAAACGCTGACTATAGAGCATGCTGCGATTTTCACGCAACGCATAAGTGATGCGTGAAAATCACCGCTCATCTGAACAGCCCCATTGAAATGAATGGGTCGGGATTCAGTGCGGGTGCAATACGCTCACCTACCGCATTACACCCGCGCGGAAATTTCGCCCGTGTGAACGCAGCCTTAGGGATTTGAAATCCCAAGCATGTCAATTTATTCAGCGGATTTCTCTTGCGGATTTCGCTTTTCTCACTGGAGAGGGTGAAATTTGCTGGCTTTTCCACAACAAAAATTGCATGTAATATGTGCAGTTTTATAGTGTTTTTTTAATTTTTTTGTGGAAACAGAAAAAAAACGCAGTAGATTTTTTGGGTGCCTGCACACAGTGCAGATTTTTGTGCAAAATATCTGGAAGAAATCTGCACCAAAACTTAAAAAAAAAAAACGCACATAAATCCACAGCATTTATCGTGTTTTTATGTGCGTTTCTCAAGCATATCTGCACCAAATTAGACTTATAAGCTAATGGGGCATCAATAAGTGGAAGTGCTTGAGCCTTTGATATGGTTCAGGCACTATAATATGTCCAGTGTTTACCCAAATGTCATAGTGGTTTTGCAGTTACAGTACAACATATCGCGGCATTATGTATCAAAAATTGATTTTATTGTGAGACAAGGCAGTGCTCAGACATATACACTCACCTAAAGAATTATTAGGAACACCATACTAATACGGTGTTGGACCCCCTTTTGCCTTCAGAACTGCCTTCATTCTACATAGCATTGATTCCACAAGGTGCTGATAGCATTCTTTAGAAATGTTGGCCCATATTGATAGGATAGCATCTTGCAGTTGATGGAGATTTGAGGGATGCACATCCAGGGCACGAAGCTCCCGTTCCACCACATCCCAAAGATGCTCTATTGGGTTGAGATCTGGTGACTGTGGGGGCCATTTTACTACAGTGAACTCATTGTCATGTTCAAGAAACCAATTTGAAATGATTCGAGCTTTGTGACATGGTGCATTATCCTGCTGGAAGTAGCCATCAGAGGATGGATACATGTTCTCATTCTGTTTACGCCAAATTCGGACTCTACCATTTGAATGTCTCAACAGAAATCGAGACTCATCAGACCAGGCAACATTTTTCCAGTCTTCAACAGTCCAATTTTGGTGAGCTTGTGCAAATTGTAGCCTCTTTTTCCTATTTGTAGTGGAGATGAGTGGTACCGGTGGGGTCTTCTGCTGTTGTAGCCCATCCGCCTCAAGGTTGTGCGTGTTGTGGCTTCACAAATGCTTTGCTGCATACCTCGGTTGTAACAAGTGGTTATTTCAGTCAACATTGCTTTTCTATCAGCTTGAATCAGTCGGCCCATTCTCCTCTGACCTCTAGCATCCACAAGGCATTTTCGCCCACAGGACTGCCGCATACTGGATGTTTTTCCCTTTTCACACCATTCTTTGTAAACCCTAGAAATGGTTGTGCGTGAAAATCCCAGTAACTGAGCAGATTGTGAAATACTCAGACCGGCCCGTCTGGCACCAACAACCATGCCACGCTCAAAATTGCTTAAATCACCTTTCTTTCCCATTCTGACATTCAGTTTGGAGTTCAGGAGATTGTCTTGACCAGGAGCACCCCCCTAAATGCATTGAAGCAACTGCCATGTGATTGGTTGACTAGATAATTGCATTAATAAGAAATAGAACAGGTGTTCGTAATAATTCTTTAGGTGAGTGTAGATCTTGAGCGGTGCGGTTTCCGACAGGTTGTACACGCTGATGTATAACAAGAGTGCTGACTACTTTTTTTTCAAATAACTAAGTCTGCATACAGATTCTAGATAGATCTTCTTGTAGTTATTCCAGTATGGGACTAAGTCCTTGCGCAGACGCATTGGGTCGGAATTTCGCTTTGTCAGACAAAGTTCGCACGCAGGCGCAGAGATATCAGAGACCTTTAAAATATCTCTAAGATATTGCGCAGCCACACTGACGTTAAGTTGAGCAATCTTAGACTAAGTTTGTATGCAGGCGCATTGAGGGCAGAGAATGTGGTTACATCTCTAAGTCCTTGCGCAGCCGCACTGGAACGGAATAGTGCATTTTCAGACTGACTGCACGCGCAGGCGCATTCAGATCAGCAACTTTGAAAATATTTCCAAGTCCCTGCGCAGCAGCAGTTCAATAGATCGGCGCTTGTAATGGGTAAGTCCGGTCGCAGCTAGGTTTCGGTACTAAGTGCTCACGCAGGCGCACTATGAACTTCCACTCCGATGTCAATTTAAAGTTCCTGCGCAGCCGCATGTCAACATATTGATACATGGAATGGATAAGTTCAGGCGCATATAAGGGTTGCACACCAGCACACCCACAATACACCCACCTATATGACGATGGTTGTTGTCATGGTGGTTGTCATGGTGTCATGGTGGTTGTCATGGTGAAGATTCCCTATTGGCAGCATATTGCCACCCTGCTCTATTCTTCATACCCATTGGTTCTCCAGTAGGTGGTTAAGGTGGAGATACTCTTTATAAAGTCCGGCAGCAGCGTCTCTATTCAATGCTGTCCGGAACCCCTGATGAAGACGGATTAGCTGTCGAAACATGTTGGGGGACAGAGTTTAGTGTTTTTAGCTTCTGATATACCCGTCTGTTCTAAATGAATAGTGCAGCTCAGCGTCAGTACAGTTCAACAAGCGAATAGTGGCTGAATTCCACCAATAAAATACATAGGTCGTCACAGCACTGAGTACTATATAGTTAGCAAGTGTGTGACCTGGGGAGTGCACCCCCATTGGTCATAGCAACTATAGTACATCAAGCTCACTACAGACCAGGCATCAGATAGTTTTAATCCTCTTTAGCTCACAGTTATTTATAAGCAATTCTTAAACACTTTATTAAAAGTTAAGTTTTATTATCTGGGACAAGTGCGGTTATTGGCCGAATCAGGCTTTTGTTTTGATGACTTATGAAACCCTTCCCAGGTAGGGTCATATTTGTACATTATATGACAAGTTATTGAGATATTGACATTTTTTGTGGGGGTATACCCATCGTTGTTGTTGGCTTTTGTTTCAATAAACTGTTTGATATTAGGAAATCACCACTGCATGCTTCTACTTAAATGCCCTACTCTCATGATATAATATCACAGTAGCGGGAATTTTTTACTTTTTCCATAAATTGCACTGAAATCCAAATATCCCTAACTTTTTGTGAGTATTGTACATATTTCTGCTTTATTCACAAGCAAAATACATACAGTAGTAATATAGTCACCAGTAATATGTGTTGGCTTTGAAAAAACATGCATCTCTATTAGTGTTAAACGCGAATATTCGAATTACAAATATTTATCGCGAATATCGCAACTTCTAGAATTCGCAAATATTTTGAATATAGTGCTATATATTCGTTTTTCAAATATTCGTCATTTTTTTTACTCGAAAAATCGGCAAGGTAATGATCGCGTAATATGAGAATATTACGCCATCAATACATGCGTGGGTCAAAAACGAATATATAGTCACAAAACATAATATTTTACCGTCGTTATATTGACGACTTGATCCTGATTTGGGAAGGGGATCTTTTGACAATAAATAGTTTTACAAAACATCTTAACTCCACTAACTGGGGCATAACCTTTTCAGGCACAAGCGATAAGTTTACAGCAGAATATCTCGATTTAGAACTAAGTACAAACAATGGAACAGTCAACACACAAACATTTTTCAAAAAAGTGGACTGTAATAGTTACTTGGAATATTCAAGCGAACATTTTAAAAAATGGAAGAAAAACATTCCGTTTAGCCAATTCAAGCAAATTAGGCGCAATTGCCCCAGAGATGATGACTTCACTACACAAAGCAGGGTAATTAGATCCAGATTTCTACAAAAAGGCTACCCAATAAATATTGTAGACGCAGCCTTTAATAAAGCCAAATCATTCACACAGTCAGAATGTTTATCAGGAACTAAAAGACAAAATGACAAGAAACGTAGCAACACCAATTTTTTAACTACTTACAATAGCAACCAGAGTTCTGTCCAGACACTGGTATATTCTGAAAAAGGACCCTTTTTTGAATACAGAACTAACCAAAGAACCCTCTTTAATTTTTAGAAGAGCGAGAACACTGAAAAATCTGCTAGCCCCAAGGAAATTGAAGAGCAGACCGGAACAAGTAGCCAGACCAGTCAGTTCCAGGATACCGGGGAGCTATAGGTGCAATCAATTGAGATGCTTGTGCTGCAAATCCCTAACTATCACCACATCTTTCATAGGCCCAAATGATAAATCTTTTGTAATTAAGGACGAACTGAACTGCGGATCAACGAATATTATTTACCTCATCACATGCCCATGCAACCTTCGCTATGTGGGGCGCACCATACAAACCTTGCGCAATCAACTCAACAAGCATAGATGTTAAGAAAAAATTCCTACAACACAGCGTCTCTAGACATGCTATCCACCTCTTTTTTCGGGTTTACGATCACTCCGATTGAACAAGTCCGATCAAACGGATATAACGTTATCCAGACTCTGAGAAAACGCGAGATGTTCTGGATAAATAAACTGAATTGCCTTAATCCATATGGCCTCAATGAAGCCTTTGAAATTAATTTATAAATTCCCCTTCTCCCATTGTATTTCCGCTATAATATTTATCTTCACCCCCTTTGAATGCCCCCCCTTTGAATGCCTCCATCTAATACTACCATCCAGTACATATGATGTTCCTTACACCTTCCCCTTAATATGTCCATTTCAAGACATCCACATAGAGTCTATCGATTTGATATAGTATTATCAACAATAAAACCTAACCCAAGAAAGGGTCACCAGAACCACCCCATGAATGCACATCCGACAATGGATCAGTATAAAAAGTATATAAAGTTTATCAGACACACCAACAGACACATTAAAAAATTGTATACAATTAGAACAAAGTGCGGTATGCAGTAAATATTATGTAACCAGCACATACAGGTCCACTGAATTGCCCCACCATAGGCACAAATAATAAAAACCAACATATAATAATATCAATGTGAAGCATGAAGAGAATGTAATATAAGGTGAGATCTCTGAGAATACAAACAGACCTGAATATGGTCACAATGGAGGGGCCAAACCTTCATGAACAGCTGGTGCAGTGGACCTGGAGAAAATGAGAAAGCGCCCAACGCGTATCGCCGGAGCAATCCGGCTTCCTCAGGGGTAGAGAGTAACTGCTTGGGCATCACTTTATATGAGGTAGTAGATAAAACTTAGATGATAATCACCTGTGCAGTAAAATTTCATAAGCACCATGTGTGGGTGTGCAGGACGAGGCATGGTCGGAAACCGGAAGTAGGAAGTCCACATAGTTAATAGGTGGAACGCACATGCGTTCCACCTGTGAAATCACGGCTACATAGAAGAAATAATAAGGGGTGCGCTGGTATCATAACCTACATTATCCTGAGATGAGTAGAGGTGTAGATGATGTTATTATTACCAGTAGGAGCTCCACTTTCTCAAAGATCGTTAAAGGGCATAGTTCACAATATCCATTTGACTGTGGGTGACGCTCATGTTGAGGATATGTCATGTTTCGTCTTAACCCTCCTCTTGTGTTAGGGTCAGAACCGACCCGTTTTCAGGTTTTGAATGTCTATAAGTATCACATAAATTTGTTTATTGCATCAAGATTTTTTTACTTTGTCAGGAACCTCTATTTAAACAATGTAATAGAAAAAGAATCCTTTTCACTAAATTATAAAATACCGTGGTGAAAATTAAGACGTTTATGGTGTTAGGGTCAGTTCTGACCCAGTTATAATATAGGATTATAGGACACTAATAAGTGCTAAACACTCTCTCTGCTTAGTAACACTGACAGCCAATCACCTCTCAACCCTGTGAGCTGTAGTTAGGGAGGGGCATATCTCTTTGCCTGCTTGTTTGCTTCTCTAAATAAAGTAAATATTCTATTGAGGTTTATTTTACCATTTTTTTAATTTGAAAATGAGAGGTATGCTATCAAAAGAAAGGTCTAGAGGGTCACACCAAAAATATTAAAACCAATCTTTTCAAGGATAAAGAAGCCTAACAAGGTAACCAAGAGGTAAGAAACAAATTGGATGATAAATAATTGTTCAGAGGGTATTTTATGGCTGATTTAAGACACGGGTCAAAACCGACCCGTTAACATCATGGATAGTAACAGAAAGCTAACATAAGAGGAGGGTTAAGCGGATTACCTACTCCTCTAGTGTTGGGGCTACCCTGGCTCACTAAACATAACCCCACCATTGATTGGCAAGCAAGGCAAATAAATGGTTGGAGTGAGTTTTGCAGAGAGAATTGCCTCACGGCGTCTCTTTCAGAGGTTTCTACCAAGACTGTACCATCTTTTCTCTCTGAATTTTCGGATGTGTTTTCCGAGAGTGGTGTCCAGGAGTTGCCCCCGCACTGGGAGTACGACTGCCCTATTAATCTCATCCCAGGCGCCAAACTGCCAAAATCACGTTTATACATTCTCTCCCAACCTGAAAGAGTCGCCATGCATACTTATATCTCTGAGAGCCTGAGAAAGGGACACATCCGACCCCCAAAGTCACCTGTTGCCGTTGTTTTTTTTTTTTTTTTAAGAAAAAAGATGGTTCTTTAAGACCTTGTCTGGATTTCAGGGAGCTGAACCATATCACGATTCGTGACCCATATCCGCTTCCTCTGATCCCGGACCTGTTTAACCAGATTGTTGGGGCTAAGGGTTTTTCTAAGTTGGATTTAAGAGGGGCATACAACCTGGTCAGGGTCAGGGAATGGGACGAATGGAAGACGGCCTTCAATACCCCTGAGGGTCATTTCGGGAATTTGGTTATGCCCTTTGATTTGATGAATGCTCCGGCCGTCTTCCAACATTTTGTGAACAGCATTTTTTATCATTTAATGGGGAAATTTGTACTGGTGTTTTTAGATGACATTTTGATTTTTTCTCCTGATTTCAAGACTCATCGAGACCACCTACGTCAGGTCTTGCTGATTCTGCGGAATAATAAATTGTACGCTAAACTGGAAAAATGTGTGTTTGCGGTTCCGGAGAGTCAATTTCTTGGTTTTCTTCTCTCCGCTTCTGGTTTTCGCATGGACCCTGAGAAGGTCAGCGCTGTGCTTGATTGGGAGCTTCCTGAGAATCAGAAGGCGCTGATGCGGTTTTTGGGTTTTGCCAATTATTACAGAAAGTTCATTTTGAATTATTCCTCTGTTGTTAAGCCACTCACTGATATGACTAAAAAGGGGGTAGATTTTTCTTCGTGGTCGGTAGATGCGCTTAAAGCCTTTTCTAGTATCAAAGAGAGTTTTGCTTCCGCTCCCATTTTGGTACAACCTGATGTCTCTCTACCTTTTATTGTTGAGGTGGACGCTTCTGAGGTGGGTGTGGGTGCGGTCTTGTCTCAGGGTCCCTCTCCTGCCAAATGGCGACCGTGTGCCTTTTTCTCAAGGAAACTCTCCTCTGCAGAGAGAAATTACGATGTGGGAGATAGGGAGTTGTTGGCCATCAAATTAGCTTTTGAGGAATGGCGCCATTCGTTAGAGGGAGCCAGACACCCTATTACCGTGTCTACAGACCATAAGAATCTGGCCTACTTGGAATCGGCCAAGCGTCTGAACCCAAGACAGGCCAGATGGTCTTTGTTCTTTTCTAGGTTTAATTTTGTTGTCATGTTCCACCCTGGGGTTAAAAATGTGAAGGCGGATGCCCTGTCACGTTGTTTTCCGGGAGGGGGGAACTTTGAAGACCCGGGTCCCATTTTGGCTGAAGGGGTGGTCGTCTCTGCTCTTTATCCTGATTTGGAGGCAGAGGTTCAGGCAGCCCACTCAGAGGCTCCTGATCTTTGTCCTCCTGGGAGGTTGTTTGTGCCTCTCGCTTTACGACACAAGGTTTTTAAGGAGCACCACGATACTGTCCTTGCTGGGCACCCAGGGAGTAGATCCACAGTGGATCTCATTGCTCGAAGATTCTGGTGGCCGGCTCTTCGTAAGACGGTTGAGGGTTTTGTGGCAGCCTGCGAGACCTGCGCTCGTGCCAAGGTCCCTCATTCACGGCCATCAGGTTCTCTCCTCCCGTTACACATTCCTTCCCGTCCTTGGACGCATCTGTCCATGGACTTCATTACGGACCTGCCTCGTTCCTCTGGGAAGACTGTGATTCTGGTAGTAGTGGACCGTTTTAGCAAAAGGGCGCATTTCATTCCCTTTCCTTGGTTACCCAATGCTAAGACGCTGGCGCAAGCGTTTGTTGATCACATTGTTAAATTGCATGGCATTCCTTCAGACATCGTTTCTGATAGGGGCACGCAATTTGTTTCCAGATTCTGGAAGGCCTTCTGTTCTCGATTGGGGGTTCGGTTGTCGTTCTCTTCTGCTTTTCATCCGCAGTCGAATGGTCAGACCGAACGCGTCAATCAGAATCTGGAGACATATCTGCGCTGTTTTGTGGCGGAGAATCAGGAGGATTGGTGTTCTTTTTTGTCCCTTGCTGAGTTTGCTTTAAATAACCGTCGCCAGGAGTCCTCTGATAAGTCACCATTTTTTGGTGCATATGGGTTTCATCCGCAGTTTGGGACATTCTCTGGAGAGGGGTCTTCTGGTTTACCTGATGAGGAGAGATTTTCCTCGTCTTTGTCATTTATTTGGCAAAAGATTCAGGGTAATCTGAAGAGGATAAGTGAGAGATATAAGCGTCTGGTGGATAAGAAACGTGTGCCTGGTCCGGACCTCAATGTGGGTGATCTGGTGTGGTTGTCTACAAAGAATATCAAACTGAAGGTTCCCTCCTGGAAGTTGGGTCCTAAGTTTATTGGGCCTTACAAGATCTTGTCCGTCATCAATCCCGTTGCCTTCCGTCTTGATCTTCCTCAGACTTGGAAGATCCATAATGTTTTTCACAGGTCCCTATTAAAACCTTATATCCAACCCACTGTACCCTCCTCTTTGCCTCCTCCTCCGATTGTTGTTGATGGTAATCTCTAATTTCAGGTCTCTAGGATTGTGGATTCTCGCATTATCCGCGGTTCTCTCCAGTACCTCGTTAATTTGGAGGGTTATGGTCCTGAGGAGAGGATGTGGGTCGCAGTGGCGGACATTAAGGCCACTCGTCTCATCAGGGCTTTCCATAGGTCTCATCCTGAGAAGGTGGGCTCTGAGTGTCCGGTGTCCACCCGTAGAGGGAGGGGTACTGTCACCGCCAGTTCTGTGAGAAGGTCTGTTAGATGTTCTTCTCTACCTCTTGCATGATGTTCTTTGTTTTGGTTTCACTTTGTCATCTCCTTTCCTTCTCCCAGCTGTCACCTATTTACACTAATTGTCTGCCTTTATATTCCCTCCCATACTGCCTCACTTTGCGGTTAATACTTCTTCCTGGATGAGTTGTTCACTGCTGGAGACTGCTACTGCTGATTCCTCAGATAAGTGTTTTTCCTTTATTTGTGTTTCCTTGCTGGCTTGATTCTAGATGACCCTAACTCCGTCCGTATCAAGTGCAGGGAGCCGTTCGTCGTGTCCCCTCACTATTATAGGTTTTCAGGTGTCACACAGTATAAGGTACGTGGGCATGCAATCGTCTACCATAAAGACCTTTGCATGGGTATAGCAGTCAGGGACAGCTCTAGGGGTTTTATAGGGCTCACCCATATGCTCCTTAGTTTGTGATCAAGCCAGTCGGATGTTTATTTATAAGTTCCAGCTTTCTGCAACACCACCCGTGACAATGACACTGTTATGGTGGGGATCTGTGGATGACACATACAGGGAGTGCAGAATTATTAGGCAAGTTGTATTTTTGAGGATTAATTTTATTATTGAACAACAACCATGTTCTCAATGAACCCAAAAAACTTATTAATATCAAAGCTGAATATTTTTGGAAGTAGTTTTTAGTTTGTTTTTAGTTTTAGCTATTTTAGGGGGATATCTGTGTGTGCAGGTGACTATTACTGTGCATAATTATTAGGCAACTTAACAAAAAACAAATATATACCCATTTCAATTATTTATTTTTACCAGTGAAACCAATATAACGTCTCAACATTCACAAATATACATTTCTGACATTCAAAAACAAAACAAAAACAAATCAGTGACCAATATAGCCACCTTTCTTTGCAAGGACACTCAAAAGCCTGCCATCCATGGATTCTGTCAGTGTTTTGATCTGTTCACCATCAACATTGCGTGCAGCAGCAACCACAGCCTCCCAGACACTGTTCAGAGAGGTGTACTGTTTTCCCTCCTTGTAAATCTCACATTTGATGATGGACCACAGGTTCTCAATGGGGCTCAGATCAGGTGAACAAGGAGGCCATGTCATTAGATTTTCTTCTTTTATACCCTTTCTTGCCAGCCACGCTGTGGAGTACTTGGACGCGTGTGATGGAGAATTGTCCTGCATGTTTTTCTTGAAGGATGCAGACTTCTTCCTGTACCACTGCTTGAAGAAGGTGTCTTCCAGAAACTGGCAGTAGGACTGGGAGTTGAGCTTGACTCCATCCTCAACCCCAAAAGGCCCCACAAGCTCATCTTTGATGATACCAGCCCAAACCAGTACTCCACCTCCACCTTGCTGGCGTCTGAGTCGGACTGGAGCTCTCTGCCCTTTACCAATCCAGCCACGGGCCCATCCATCTGGCCCATCAAGACTCACTCTCATTTCATCAGTCCATAAAACCTTAGAAAAATCAGTCTTGAGATATTTCTTGGCCCAGTCTTGACGTTTCAGCTTGTGTGTCTTGTTCAGTGGTGGTCGTCTTTCAGCCTTTCTTACCTTGGCCATGTCTCTGAGTATTGCACACCTTGTGCTTTTGGGCACTCCAGTGATGTTGCAGCTCTGAAATATGGCCAAACTGGTGGCAAGTGGCATCTTGGCAGCTGCACGCTTGACTTTTCTCAGTTCATGGGCAGTTATTTTGCGCCTTGGTTTTTCCACACGCTTCTTGCGACCCTGTTGACTATTTTGAATGAAACGCTTGATTGTTCGATGATCACGCTTCAGAAGCTTTGCAATTTTAAGAGTGCTGCATCCCTCTGCAGGATATCTCACTATTTTTGACTTTTCTGAGCCTGTCAAGTCCTTCTTTTGACCCATTTTGCCAAAGGAAAGGAAGTTGCCTAATAATTATGCACACCTAATATAGGGTGTTGATGTCATTAGACCACACCCCTTCTCATTACAGAGATGCACATCACCTAATATGCTTAATTGGTAGTAGGCTTTCGAGCCTATACAGCTTGGAGTAAGACAACATGCATAAAGAGGATGATGTGGTCAAAATACTCATTTGCCTAATAATTCTGCACGCAGTGTATATAGCATCTTATATATATCATCTTATATATCTTCCTGTAGTGTGAATGACCCCCAATACAGGGGATAACGGTCACATCTGTTTTTATAATGACAGCATGGCCCGTGCAGTGACTGTATTCTACTACACGGGCCCCGCTCACTGTATATACTGTAATCGTATCTGTAATTGTAGGCACTGTTAATGTATACAAATTCTGGGTAATCAGCGCCTGTATTACGGTACTTACAAGTGCTCAGTAGCAGAGAGGAGGGAGGAGGCAGGCCGGGAGGACAGGCGCTGGCAGTGTGAGTCACTACGTCACTGTTTCATTCATAAAGTAGGCGGCGCAGGCGCGTGACGTAGTGCCTCCTCCTTCCTCTCTGCTACCGAGCACTTGTAAGTACCGTAATACAGGCGCTAATTACCCCAAATTTGTATACATTAACAATGCCTACAATTACAGATACGATTATATACAGTGAGCGAGGCCCGTGTAGTAGAATATAGTCACTGCACGGGCCCCGCTGTCATTATAAAAGCAGATGCTGGCCCCCAGCCCCTCCTCCCTCTCAGCTGATACATCCGCGGCGCGGCATCGCGGCGCGGCGTATCATTGAAAATTCAGCAAAATGCAGCATTCGCCCCATAAGGCGCACTGCTATCCCCACGGGGGGGGAACGTGCGTCTTATAGGGTGAAAAATACGGTATTTGTTTTTTAGTATTTGTCATTTTTTTTCCATCTGAAGTCATGATTCCTTCCTGCTTAAGTTGATTGACAAGCAACTTAAGCAGGGAGGAATCATAACTTCAGATGGAAAAAAAATACAAATATTCTAAAAAACAAATATATAGCACTATATTCTAAAGTGCTATATATTCGTTTTTGACCCACGCCTGTATTGATCGCGTAATATTCGCATATTACGCGATTATTACCTTGCTGATTTTTCACAATAGCAGATAAAAACGCTTCAGTTTTGTCCCCGTTTATTGTCAATGGGGACAAAACTGAGCTAAACGGAATGCTCCAAAATGCATTCCGTTCCGTTTGGTTGCACTCCCATCGCGGACACATTCAGAACAAAACTCAACCCTCTGGAACTTGCAGCTTGGGAGGCATTTGTACTAGTAGTGCAGAACTTCCTTGGGAACAGACGAGCTGCAAACTATGCTAAATTAGTAGACAACATGCTTACAGCATATGAACAACTTGGCTGCCGAATGTCATTGAAAGTGCATTTCTTACATTCCATCTTGACTTTTTCCCACCCAATTTGGGACATGTAAGTGACAAACATGGAGAGCAGTTCCATAAAGATATTTCTACAATGGAGAACAGGTATCATGGCCGCTGGAATCCCAACATGATGGGGGACTACAGCTCGTTTTTGCAACGGGAAAATATGACCATTCACAAACGCAAAAGCAGATGCCTGAAGCACTTTTAACAGTATGGGCCTTGCTCAAGTAAGACTTTTAAACAAGACTTTTTGAAATTTTGTTATTCCATTACATTTTTATACACTGCTTACTACGCAAACTTTGATGTAGATCATGTAATTGTTGGAGTAAAACTCGTTCTTTTCAAAATTATTCAATGCTTTCCAAGTGCTTAATTCATTTAGGCATACTTATGCATAGCAAAATTTCGACGTGTTAGAACAATTCTGACTTCGGATTTGTAATCTGCACACTCGATTTAGTATAGGACAAATGTTTTTTGCCCAGTAGCATATGAAAAGTTTTTTTTTTTTTTGCGTGGTGCATCATATATTGGCTTTTTGATCAGATCTCAGTGTGGTGAAGCTATAGTGCATTGTGTATATGATATTTACATGCTAGCACACAGCTCTTGGGCAGGGCTTTGCTCTTAGCCTGCTGTCTAGCCCTGTCAATCAAGGTAAGGGGAGAGTGTGCAGAGCACAGGGGGTGTCACATAACAGTGCTGAAATGCTTCAGCCCTGCCTTCTGATGCTCGAACATCTCCTTTGTATATGAATAAAATGCAGCTATCTCTGTGGCTACTTAACATACAGACAAAAGAGATGTATAGTTTTTATCAGCATGATGAGCCCGACCAGGCACTTAAATAGGACCTGTCAGTAGTGTTGGGCGAGCATGCTCGGCCGAACCCTTTTTAACTCGCGTGTGCTCAATCGCGATGCTCGAGTCTCCTCCTCGCTTGTTTGTTGGCTGCTACGCAGCCAATAAACATGCACGGAGGTACTGCCACTCACTGTAATGCCGTAGTCATGTTGGCTACTGGCATTACAGTGATTGTCTGGCCAGAACGCATCATCGGGTGCTATATAGCACCCGAAGACGCGTGGTTCGGCTCAGTTTTAGTCAGGGAGAGCTGCAGCAGAAGGGACAGATAGTGTAGGGACAGGAATTGGTTTGTTTTTTAGGCAGGGTGTAACGGTCACGTCCACACACACACAGGGGGAAGGGTAGTGACCACTGCGCTCCACCCTCACCCCTGGCCCTGCCTACTTGCCTCACGAGTCCTGATGACAGGGGACAACTGGACGGCAATCCCTAACTTAGGATATGTGCAGGGAAGACAGACAAGACAAAATACGGAACATGAACGGACCGGGTCAGAACCAAGAGAGCTACGCAGAACAACGGATTAAGCAAAGAATGGTCAGGAGAAGCCGGGGTCAAATACCAGGAGAGTAGCGAAGTACAAGAGGAGTCCTAAGAGAGTAGTCAGGTGGGAGCCGAGGTCACAATACCAGGATGTATGCGCAGTACAGGAGGAGCAGGCAGAGGATCGTCAGGGAACAGGATCAGGTAAATATTCAGTAGTCCAACAAATAGCCAGGAGCCTAGAAATTAACAGGCAACCTGTAGCCAGCAGGCTGCCCGTATTTATAGTGGGGAGTGAGGGTCATGTGACGTGGCCAGCATCACATGACTGACAGACCAACCAGTCGAGCACCGAGTGATCAGCTCGGCACTCAAGGCAGACTAGGAGCAGGGAGCCACCCAGCTAGTAAAGCCGCCCTGGGAATGAGGTCAAACACAGAACCTCATTCCAAAAGCTAAGCAACAGTTCTGCGAGCAATGGGGGACCGAGTGCACCTTCGGAACCCCGTGACAGTACCCCCCCTTTTACGAGGGGCCACCGGACCCAAGACTTCAGGCGATGGCTTTTCAGGGTGTTCTAAATGAAATTTACGAACCAGTCTAGGAGCATGAACCTCCCTGGCAGGTACCAAAGATCTCTCTTCAGGTCCATACCCCTTCCAGTGAATCAGATACTGCAAGGAGTTACGCACCTTCCTGACATCCACTATTTTAGACACGACATACTCGACAGCATCATTAACAAGAACCGGCGGAGGCGAGGCTTTCGATGGTACTACCGGTTCAAAATATTTTTTAAGTAGAGATTTATGGAACACATTATGAATGTGGAATGACTCGGGCAGCTCCAACCTAAATGATACCGGGTTAATCACCTCCGTGATCCTATATGGACCAATAAAACGAGGAGCAAATTTTCTAGAAGCTACCTTGAGAGATAGATTCTTGGAGGACAACCATACTTTATCCCCAACCTGAAAGTTCACCCCCCTTGAACGTCTCCTATCGGCCTTGAGTTTTTGAGAACTTTGAGCCTTTTCTAGGTTCGATTGAACCCGGGCCCAAACTGTGCACAGTTCGGAGGAGAGTTTATCAACTTCAGGGTTAGAGGAGGAGACGGACGACCCAGAATGAAAACGGGGATGAAAACCATGGTTACAAAAGAAAGGGGAGACCCCAGCAGAAGAATTGACACGGTTATTCAGAGCAAATTCAGCCAACGGAAGGAATTTGACCCATAATTGCTGGTCATCAGCAACATACAACCTCAGGAATTGTTCCACAGACTTATTAAGGCGTTCAGTCTGCCCATTACTCTCAGGATGGTAGGCGGAAGAAAAAGACAACGAAATTTTACATCTTTGACAGAAGGCCCTCCAGAATTTGGACACAAACTGCACACCCCTGTCCGAAACAATATTTTCCGGGATGCCATGTAAACGAACAACCTCTCTCACAAAAATAGACGCCAGGGTTTTAGCATTCGGAAGTTTAGACAGGGGAATGAAATGAACCATCTTGCTAAACCTATCGACCACTACCCAAACCACAGTCTTACCCTCCGCCAGCGGTAGTTCAGTTATAAAGTCCATCGAGATATGGGACCAGGGTCTACTGGGAATGGGTAGGGGTCGTAGGTTACCAGCAGGGCGAGTCCTAGGTGTCTTAGACCTGGCACAAACCTCACAGGCTGACACGTAGGACTTGACATCCCTGGTCAGAGTGGGCCACCAATAAGATCTAGAAACCAGATCCTTAGTGCCCTCAATACCCGGATGTCCACAAAAGGCAGAATCGTGACACTCACCCAACAGCTGGAGACGAAATTGTACGGGAACAAACAACTTATCTGTTGGGGTGGATGCCGGTGCCAGATGTTGTTCAGCCTCAATGCGAGCCGAGATATCCTGGGTTAGAGCCGCTAAGAAGATGTTTGCTGGTAGGATGGATTCAGGCGGCGTCTCAGTGGGTTGAAAAGCATGGAAGCTCCGAGATAATGAGTCTGCCTTCACATTTTTACTTCCCGGCCTGAACGTAATGGAGAAATCAAAACGGGTAAAAAACAGAGCCCATCGGGCTTGTCGGGGATTCAACCTCTTAGCGGACTTGAGAAACATTAGGTTTTTATGGTCAGTGACAACAGTTACTCGATGCCTTGCCCCCTCCAAAAAATGTCTCCACTCCTCAAATGCCCATTTAATGGCCAACAGCTCCCTATTCCCTATGTCGTAGTTTCTCTCCGTGGGAGAGAATTTCCTAGAGAAGAAGGCACACGGTCTCAGGTTAGTGAGGCTAGCAGGACCTTGTGAAAGGACTGCTCCTGCGCCGTCCTTGGACGCATCCACCTCCACAATAAAGGGTCTCTCCTGATCAGGCTGGATCAGAATGGGAGCGCTACTAAATGCCTTTTTTAATGTTTCAAATGAAGAAATTGCCTTGGTAGACCAATTCTCCAAATCCGCCCCTTTCTTAGTAAGGTTGGTCAATGGCTTAGCAATTACAGAAAAATTCATGATAAATTTACGGTAGTAATTAGCGAAACCCAAAAACCGTTGTAAAGCCTTTAAGGATGAAGGCCTTACCCATTCCTTTATTGCTAAAACCTTACCAGGATCCATCTTAAAGGCGTGAGGAGTCAAAACATGCCCTAGAAACAGTATCTCCTGTACACCAAAGACACATTTCTCTTGCTTAGCGGATAGCTGGTTCTCCCTCAACACCTCTAATACTTGTTTGACATGGGACACATGAGATTCGAAATCAGGAGAGAATATCAAAATGTCGTCAAGATAGACAATAATAAATTTACCTAAGAACTCCCTAAGAATATCGTTCATTAAGTTTTGGAACACAGCTGGGGCATTGCTGAGTCCAAAAGGCATCACCTGATATTCAAAGTGTCCTATCGGAGTATTGAACGCTGTCTTCCATTCGTCTCCCTCCTTGATTCGGATTAGATTGTATGCCCCTTTCAGGTCAATCTTGGAAAACCAGGTTGCCCCCAAAACCTGGTTAAATAAATCCGGAATCAATGGGAGAGAGTATCTATTTTGGACAGTGATTTTATTTAATCTCCGGTAATCAATACAAGGCCTAAGACCACCATCCTTCTTTTTAACAAAGAAAAACCCTGCTCCCATAGGAGAGACTGAAGGTCTAATATGCCCTTTAGCAAGGCTCTCCTTAATATAATCCTCCATAGCCTTGTGTTCGGGCCCTGAAAGATTATAAATTCGACCTTTAGGAAATTCGGCACCCTCAATTAGCTCTATGGCGCAATCATAAGGTCTATGGGGGGGTAGAACCTCTGGAGTAAGGGACGAGAACACATCAGAATATTCCTTAATAACAGAGGGTAATGTATTAGACCTTACTAAAACCCCAGCCTGGACCACGGACAAGCATGAGTCACACTTAGGTCCCCATTTCACCAACTCTCCTTTGGACCAATCAATTGTGGGGTTATGTAAACGGAGCCAAGGCAACCCTAGTACCACCTCAACCGGTAGGTTCTCCAGGACTAGAAGAGAACATCTCTCAGAGTGGCACACACCCACGGACAGAGAAATTTCAGAGGGACATGACCTCACCGTACCACCAATCAGGGGAGTAGCATCAATAGCCATGACATGGATAGGTGTAGGTAA
Organism: Bufo bufo; assembly: GCF_905171765.1. Classification (NCBI taxonomy): domain Eukaryota; kingdom Metazoa; phylum Chordata; class Amphibia; order Anura; family Bufonidae; genus Bufo; species Bufo bufo. The sequence goes on along the minus strand of NC_053391.1, from coordinate 415,994,160 downwards.
AGCAAACATTGGAATACCCAATTTACAAGCAAACTCAAAGTCAATAAAGCTGGCCGCTGAACCGGAGTCAATAAAGGCCTTACCCGGCCACTTATTAACCCCCAGAGAAATTGTTATGGGTACCAAAAGCTTACCTTTAGAAAAATCAGGGTGTACCTGGTCTTTAGGTTGTCTTGCTTTAGAAGACTTGTCAGAGAGGTCCCTCTTAGGACACTTGTTGATCCAATGGCCAGGATCTCCACAGTAGAAGCACTCTCCGCGTCTGCGATGAAGATTACCCCGGGTCATGCCAACCTGCATGGGTTCCTCGGTGGAGACCTCAGTGTTGTCCCTGGAAAAGGCCTCTGGCTGGACCACCATCTGAGAACTGAACTGTCGTTCTTGTCGTCTCTCTCTAACTCGTCTGTCAAGTCGGACAACTAGGGTCATCATCTCCTCTAAGGTCTCAGGAATTTGGTAATTGACCAATAGATCTTTTAAATTATCAGATAGACCAGACCTAAACTGACTGTTCAGGGCTGGTTCATTCCATCCTGAGGGGACACACCACCATCTGAATTGGGTGCAATACTCCTCCGCAGGGAGATGGCCCTGAACCAGTGCCCTAAGAGCTGTCTCGGCTACCAGGGCCCTGTCTGGTTCGTCATAGAGGGTACCCAGGGCATGAAAAAACCCCTCCACAGAAGTTAGACAACTGGCCCCAGGAGGTAACGAAAATGCCCAGTCCTGGGAATCACCCTGTAGTAGAGAAATGATAATCCCCACGCGTTGGCTCTCGGGACCAGAGGACACGGGGCGCAAACGGAAGTAGAGTTTGCAATTCTCCTTAAAGGAGAGAAACCTCTTCCGGTCTCCAGAAAAGGGTTCTGGGAGCTTGATCTGGGGTTCAAAATATGGACTGGAGGATAGAGGAGTGGAAGAACCTTGCCCTAACTCACAAGAACGGAGTTTCTCTCCTAGCTCCTGCACCCTCTGTGTCAAGTTAGAGACATGGTCAGTCAGGGTAGTAAGAGGATTCATGATACAGTGGTTATTAGGCCTGTTAATCTGTAACGGTCACGTCCACACACACACAGGGGGAAGGGTAGTGACCACTGCGCTCCACCCTCACCCCTGGCCCTGCATACTTGCCTCACGAGTCCTGATGACAGGGGACAACTGGACGGCAATCCCTAACTTAGGATATGTGCAGGGAAGACAGACAAGACAAAATACGGGACATGAACGGACCGGGTCAGAACCAAGAGAGCTACGCAGAACAACGGATTAAGCAAAGAATGGTCAGGAGAAGCCGGGGTCAAATACCAGGAGAGTAGCGAAGTACAAGAGGAGTCCTAAGAGAGTAGTCAGGTGGGAGCCGAGGTCACAATACCAGGATATATGCGCAGTACAGGAGGAGCAGGCAGAGGATCGTCAGGGAACAGGATCAGGTAAATATTCAGTAGTCCAACAAATAGCCAGGAGCCTAGAAATTAACAGGCAACCTGTAGCCAGCAGGCTGCCTGTATTTATAGTGGGGAGTGAGGGTCATGTGACGTGGCCAGCATCACATGACCGACAGACCAACCAGTCGAGCACCGAGTGATCAGCTCGGCACTCAAGGCAGACTAGGAGTAGGGAGCCACCCAGCTAGTAAAGCCGCCCTGGGAATGAGGTCAAACACAGAACCTCATTCCAAAAGTTCTGCGAGCAATGGGGGACCGAGTGCACCTTCGGAACCCCGTGACACAGGGTTTACTGGTGAAAGGTGTTAGAGACCCAAAAGTCCTTTTAAGGACTATTGTTTCATCTGGCTGCCATATATATTATTAGCGCAACCTGCGCTAAATTGCGTGCGAGTGTTTGGCCGCTGCTGACAGTGACACAACCTCTGCTACATCTGTTGTGTTACATTTGCGCTGTGAAATTCAGCACAATTGTTTTTCTGCTGGTGACAGCGACATTACCTGCGCTCAGTGGCATAGCAAGGTTTGCCAGCACTCGGGGCAAGCCAAATATTGCGCCCCCCAACCTGTGGCCACGCCCCTTTTTACAGATAATGTAGTAGATATCACCTGCAGTCCTATGTAACACCACACGGAGATAACTCTCTGTGTACAGATAATGTAGTAGATGGGTGTGAGACCCCAGAATTCAGAACACGAAGTCTGGGGCCGGGCTGCTACAGTGTGAGCCAAATTCTATATCCACCCTCCCATCACTACAGAACATACAGGGTAATACAGCCGCCCATACCTCTTACATCCAGTGACGTCTCCTTTGATGTAGATGTTCTCTTACCTCATCTTCTCCTTTCACACCTTCACCAGACCACAATTTTTCAGCCATTTCTCGTCTCTGCAGGGCCGCGCCACCTGGGGCGATCGCCTAACTTTGCCTAATTGGCGGTGCGGCCCTGCTGGCGCCCCTTAAAATTTTGCACCCAGGGCAAAGGCACCCCGCCCCCCCCACGCTACGCCACTGCCTGCGCTACATCTCCTGTATAACATTAGCGCATCCTAAATATCAGTGACATTTAGTGTCATTTTTTCGCTGCTGGTGGCAGTGACATTACCTGTATAACGTTTGCCCATCCTAAATATCTGTGACATTCAGTCAAATTTTTTCACTGCTGGTGACAGCGACATTACCTGCGCTACATCTCCCGTATAACATTTGCACATCTTAAATATCAGTGACATTCAGTGTAATTTTTTCGCTGCTGCTGGCAGCGACATTACCTGTGCTACATCTCCTGTATAACATTTGCCCATCGTAAATATCAGTGATATTCAGTCTAATTTTTTTGCTGCTGGTGGCAGCTACACTACCTGCGATACATCTCCTGTATAAAGTTTGCGCATCCTAAATATCTGTGACAAAACGCAAACACTTACAAAACCTGCGCTACTGTACGTGTGACATACTTGCAAGCATATATACCATTTAATATGCTGAAGGCAAGCAGTAAGGGACAGGGAAGTGGCCGTGCTGCTGATAGTGCACGCAGAGGCTGTGGCCCTGTGCATTATGAAACTGTGCCTGTTACCAGAGCACAAGAAACACACTCATCCCTGATACCTAGCTTCATGTCGCAGTTTGCAGGGCGGCGCAGGACACCACTCTCGACGTCACACCAGTGCGACCAGGTGATAGGTTGGATTGCAGCAGATAATGCTTCCAGTCGGTTAAGCACCACCCTGTCTTCCTCAAAGTCCAGTCTCAGTAGCCAAGAGACAGGTCAACAGAATCTTCACCCTGATCCTCCTTCCTCCCACCATGCAGAGTTTAGGCAAACAAGTGATCGCACACTCGGATATTCCGAGGAGCTCTTTTCAGCGCCATTCCTTGATTTGGGCCTCTCGCCAAGCCCGCTTGAAGAGGCACATTAGGAGATCTTGTGCACTGATTCCCAAACTATTGAGCATCCACAGTCAGAAGAAGATGACGGTGGGGAACGGCAATTAGTGTTTCACAAGGTGGATGATGATGATGAGACACAGTTGCCAATAAGTCATGGGCAATTAGTGTCTCTAGAGGTTGATGATGAGGATGAGACACAGTTGTCAATAAGTAATTGGCCATAGCACTAACACGCACCTTTTCAAATTGCTGGCCCTAGAAATGTTGCCATTTAGGCTTGTGGACACTGACACTTTCCACAACCTGATGGCGGCGGCCGTCACTCGTTACTTAGTCCCCAGCCGCCACTATTTTTCCCGGTGTGCCGTCCCCGCCTTACACCAGCATGTGTACCGTAACATCACCTGTGGCCTGACCAACGCATTTGGGAATGTCCACTTAACGACTGACACATGAACAAGTGCTTTTGGCCAGGGACCCTATATTTTTCTGACGGCACATTGGATGAACGGGAGCGAGTCGTACCCTGGGATGGCACAGGTGCTACCGACGCAAAGGATTGCGGGCCCTACTTCCATCAGGATTTCCGCCACCACCTATATTAGTTGCTAAAACCCCCCTTCTCCTCCTCTACCTCCTCCTCCACTTCCACCTCTAAATTCTCATCTTGCAGCACCAGTCAGCCATCAGTCAGTAGCTGGAAGAATTGTAGCACTGCAGTTGGGAAGCGGCAACAGGCCGTACTAAAACTAATTTGCTTAGGTGACAAACAGCACATCACTGCAGAGCTGTGGCAGGGTATAATGGACCAAAAAGAGCGGTGACTCTCGCCACTCAACCTAGAACCAGGCATAGTTGTGTCTGATAATGACAGTAACTTTGTGATGTCTTTGGAGCTCGGCAAGCTCACACATATACCATGCCTATCCCACGTGTTCAACTTAGTGGTTCAGCGTGTATTATCAGTGTAACCATCCCACTTCTGTGTCTACTGAAACGCTCGCTGCTCACAATGAAGGCGGATGCTTTGCATGTGGAAGAGGTGCTAATGGGGGAAGACAGTACACAGGGTGATAGCCAGACCACCCTCAGTTCATCCACTTAACGACTGATACATGAACATGAGTTTGTCTACTCAGCGCGAATTGGATGATGATGAGAAGGAGGAGGAGGAGCAGGAGACGGTTGCCTTTGCTACAGAGGGTAGTACCCATAGCAGGTTTATTCGATTTGTTCAGCGTGGATGGGCTGAAGAGGAGGAAGTGGATAAGGAGATTGAGAGTCATCCTCCTGATGAGGACAGCGATGTCTTGTCTGTTGGAACTCGAGAATTTGTGCTCTCCAGTCCATATTTTCTTGATTGCGAAAAACGGCAATGTATTAGAATATTCACGATCAACACTAAGGGGTAGCCAACCTTCCTATTGGTTGCTAGGGATGTTGCTAAGTGCCGATATTTGAGATAAATTCAGAATAAATAGAATAGAATATTCACGATCAACACTATTCGCGAATACAAAGATATAGCACTATATTCTAAATATTCGCGAATTCTCGAAGTGGCGATATTTGCGATTAAAATTTGTGATTCGAATATTCGCGCTCAACACTATCTGGCACACATGGCTGACTTTATGTTATGCTGCCTTTCCCGTGACCCTCACGTTATACACATTTTGGCTAACACCTTGTTGTTCACCCTTCTCGACCCCCGCTACAAAGAGAACTTCTCTTCTCTCATTCCTGTGGTGGAGAGGACTGGCAAAATGGTGCAATACCAAAAGGTCCTTGTGGAAAAATTGCTCCAAAATTTTTCAGCTGACAACGCTGGTGGCAGAGTACGTAGTTTCTTGGGCAACCGAGGAGGGGAGAGGAGGAAACACACAGCAGTTCCAACAGAGGCAAGGCAACACTCTCCAAGGCCTGGGACCATTTCATGACACCCCGCCAGCACCCTCACCCTGATGCGCGGCCTAGTGTCACAAGGAGAGAAAAGTTTTGAAAAATGAGTGGGTATTTAGTGCTGCTGGGGACATAATAACTGATAACCGCATCTGACTGTCAACTGAAATTGCTGACAGGTTGACTCTTATCAAAATGAACAAGGCCTGGATTTCCCCTGACTTCTCTACTCCACCAGAGGAAAGCGGCTGAACATAAAGGTACTTTAAATGTGGCTTTTATGGTGTATTGAATACACTGTATTCCCAAGCACCTCTTCCACCACAAAAAGGGTATATGGTTCAATCTTCCTTTTCTTGTCCTCCTCCTCCTCCATCATATCAACATGCTTATTAGGCTGTCCTCGCTCCTAATGTTTTAGAGGGTCAGCTCAGCAGCAGACCCTCACCCCTAATGTTTTAGAGGGTCAACAGCAGGCCCTCGCCCATAATGTTTTAGATGTCAGCTCAGCAGCAGGCCCTCACCCCTAATTTTTTAGATAGTCAGCTCAGCAGCAGGCCCTCAACCCTAATTTTTTAGATGGTCAGCTCAGCAGCAGACCCTCGCCCCTAATGTTTTAAAAGGTGAGATCAGCAGCAGACCCTCCCCCCTAATTTTTTAGATGGTCAGCCCAGCAGCAGACCCTTACCCCTAATCTTTTAGATGGCCAGATCAGCAGCAGGCCCTCACCTCTAATGTTTTAGATGGTCAGATTAGCATCAGACCCTCACCCCTAATGTTTTAGATGGTCAGCTCAGCAGCAGACCCTCACCCCTAATGTTTTAGATGGTGAGATCAGCATCAGACCCTCACCCCTAATGTTTTAGATGGTCAGATCAGCAGAAGACCCTCACCCCTAATGTTTTAGATGGTCAGATCAGCATCAGACCCTCACCCCTAATGTTTTAGATGGTCAGATCAGCAGCAGACCCTCACCGCTAATTTTTTAGATGGTCAGCTCAGCAGCAGACCATCACCCCTAATTTTTTAGATGGTCAGATCAGCAGAAGGCCCTCGCCCCTAATGTTTTAGATTGTCAGCTCAGCAGCAGAACCTCACCCCTAATTTTTTAGATGGTCAGCTCAGTAGCAGACCCTCGCCCCTAATGTTTTAAAAGGTGAGATCAGCAGCAGACCCTCCCCCCTAATTTTTTAGATGGTCAGCCCAGCAGCAGACCCTTACCCCTAATCTTTTAGATGGCCAGATCAGCAGCAGCCCCTCACCTCTAATGTTTTAGATGGTCAGATTAGCATCAGACCCTCACCCCTAATGTTTTAGATGGTCAGCTCAGCAGCAGACCCTCACCCCTAATGTTTTAGATGGTGAGATCAGCATCAGACCCTCACCCCTAATGTTTTAGATGGTCAGATCAGCAGAAGACCCTCACCCCTAATGTTTTAGATGGTCAGATCAGCATCAGACCCTCACCCCTAATGTTTTAGATGGTCAGATCAGCAGCAGACCCTCACCGGTAATTTTTTAGATGGTCAGCTCAGCAGCAGACCATCACCCCTAATTTTTTAGATGGTCAGATCAGCAGAAGGCCCTCGCCCCTAATGTTTTAGATGGTCAGCTCAGCAGCAGAACCTCACCCCTAATTTTTTAGATGGTCAGCTCAGTAGCAGACCCTCACCCCTAATGTTTTAGATGGTCAGATTAGCATCAGACCCTCACCCCTAATGTTTTAGATGGTCAGATAAGCAACAGACCCTTACCCCTAATTTTTTAGATAGTCAGCTCAGCAGCAGGCCCTCGCCCCTAATGTTTTAGCGGGTCAGCTCAGCAGCAGACCCTCACCCCTAATTTTTTAGATGGTCAGCTCAGCAGCAGACCCTCACCCCTAATGTTTTAGAGGGTCAGAAGCAGGCCCTCGCCCCTAATGTTTTAGAGGGTTACTAGCAGGCCCTTGCTCCTAATGTTTTTGAGGGTCAACAGCAGGCCATCAATCATAATTTTTCAAGGGTGTGTATGGTGCCCTCCTTTATGTGTAATAAAGGGTGTATTGGAGTGCTGGTTCCTTGTAATTTTTGGCAGCCCTTTTACTTAGTGCATAGGCTTTATGAGTTCCACTACCTGAACAATTGCACCACAATGTGAATGAAGCCCTCCTTAATGTGATATACAGGTTGTATCTCAGTGCCTCTTACTTGTAATTTTTGGCAGCATTTGCACTTTATATACAAGTAAATATACAGGAAAGAATGTTTCCTAACAATTTTTCCTCTAAAATAAATTTTTATCTTTGGTTTGGTGTGTATTATTGTCAGTCTGTAAAAGTGGTATACTACTCGGAAAATATCATTCCCAGCAGCGACCTGGGAGTCCAAGATGCATCCAAATAACCTTCCCATGATGTTCCCGAACCATTTCAGTGGTGTTTCCATCAATTTCTGACCTTTTCCTAAGAACCAGACACCCTACCCTCTTCAGAGCAGGGGGTGCCTAGTTTAATGCTCGGGTTCTGCCATTGATTTCCATTGTGCTCTGTAGAGCACCCGAGCATCCCAAAGTGTTCTACTCGAGCACCCGAGCACTTTGGTGCTCGATCAACACTACCTGTCAGCAATCTTGGCATGTCTGTTAAGTAAATCTTTTTCATCACTATAAAATAACAATTTTGGAGCATATTTTCTTATCACTCTGTATTGTACAATTCACTCACCACACAGTTAGCGACACACTCATATGTAATAATGAATTCCTTACAAATATGCTAAATCTCTCTCAGCTTTCAGTTCTTGTTTTTGTTTACTTTGATCTCTAAGGCAGTTTTTGGAGCTGACTTTGAGGCAGAAATGCACCTAAAAACTCTGTGTGAACTGGCCCTTACACAGTGATATAAAGTATATGACCCATAGCTGATGCTTCAACCAGGATGGTGCCCGCCTCAATACACGGTTCGGCGTATTTTCGTCTGGGGGTGGGTCATCAATGCATGACAGTTAATTTAAATAAACTCAAACCAATCAGCTGTTTGCAACAATCACGCTTACTTGGAACAGACTGGTGATGTGGACCTTGCTCCAAACATGCCAGGAACTCCTGGCTATCTCAGTTACACTCCTTAGACTTGCGTGCATAATATCAGTGAAAAGTCATATGACCGCCACACACAGGCACGTTGTGTAAAGACATAGGGCCGGAAGCCAAATAAGTTGGCCAAGAAGCATGTGCACAGCAGTTTGCAACAATAAGCTGTTTGCAACAATCACACTTACCTGGAACAGATTGGCAATGTGGATCATGCTCCAAATATGCCAGGAACTGCTGCCTATCTGCGTCACGTGCCCAAGATTCATGCTTGTGATGTCAGTGAAAAGACACATGACTACCATGCACAGGCACATTGCCGAAAGGCCAAATACAGTCATGTGAAAAAATTAGGACACCCTTTGAAAGCATGTGGTTTTTTGTAACATTTTTAATAAATGGTTATTTCATCTCCGTTTCAACAATACAGAGAGATTAAAGTAATCCAACTAAACAAAGAAAACTGAAGAAAAGTCTTTTCAAGATCTTCTCTAAATGTCATTCTACAAAAATGCCTATTCTAACTGAGGAAAAAGATAGGACACCCTCACATGTATTCCCTCTTAAATTGGCTCAGATCTCACACAGGTATATCACACCAGGTGCACATAATTAGTAGATCGTTACTCTGCATGTTGAATGAGGCTTGCCCTATTTAAACCTCAGACATTTAGTTTGGTGTGCTCCTGACTGTTGAAGTGAGAGTGAGCACCATGGTGAGAGCAAAAGAGCTGTCAGAGGACTTCAGAAAAAAGATTGTAGCAGCCTATGAGTCTGGGAAGGGATTTAAAAAGATCTCAAAAGATTTTGAAATCAGCCATTCCACTGTCCGGAAGATAGTCTACAAGTGGAGGGCTTTCAAAACAACTGCCAACATGCCCAGGACTGGTCGCCCCAGCAAGTTCACCCCAAGAGCAGACCGCAAGATGCTAAAAGAGGTATCCAAAAACCCTAAAGTGTCATCTCGAGAACTACAGCAGGCTCTGGCTACTGTTGATGTAGAAGTACATGCCTCTACAATCAGAAAGAGACTGTACAAGTTTAACTTGCATGGGAGGTGTGCAAGGAGGAAACCTTTGCTTTCCAAGAGAAACATCGAGGCCAGACTGACATTTGCCAGCGATAAAGTTGACAAAGACCAGGACTTCTGGAATAATGTTCTTTGGACAGATGAGTCCAAAATTGAATTATTTGGACACAACAGCAGAGGACATGTTTGGCGTAAACCAAACACAGCATTTCAAGAAAAGAACCTCATACCAACTGTGAAGCATGGAGGTGGAAGTGTCATGGTTTGGGGCTGCTTTGCTGCAGCAGGACCTGGTCAGCTCACCATCATAGAATCCACGATGAATTCTACTGTGTATCAGAAGGTGCTTGAAGAACATGTGAGACCATCAGTTAGAAAATTAAAGCTGAAGCGGAACTGGACCATGCAACATGACAATGACCCAAAACATACTAGTAAATCAACCAAAGATTGGCTGAAAAAGAAGAAATGGAGAGTCCTGGAATGGCCAAGTCAAAGTCCAGATTTGAATCCCATTGAGATGCTGTGGGGTGACTTGAAAAGGGCTGTACGTGCAAGAAACCCCTCAAACATCTCACAGCTGAAAAAGTTCTGCATTGAGGAGTGGGGTAAAATTTCCTCAGACCGATGTCGAAGACTGGTAGATGGCTACAAGAACCGTCTCACTGCAGTTATTTCAGCCAAAGGAGGTAACACTCGCTATTAGGGGCAAGGGTGTCCTATCTTTTTCCTCAGTTAGAATAGGCATTTTTGTAGAATGACATTTACAGAAGATCTTGAAAAGACTTTTCTTCAGTTTTCTTTGTTTAGTCGGATTACTTTAATCTCTCTGTATTGTTGAAACGGAGATGAAATAACCATTTATTAAAAATGTTACAAAAAACCACATGCTTTCAAAGGGTGTCCTAATTTTTTCACATGACTGTAAGTTGGCCAAGGAGCATGTGCAATTCATGTACAATTCATGAGAGTGATATTGACACCTGGTGGTGATATATCAAAATACATTAAGAAAATGAAAATAATTAAATTATGAAAAAACATATGCAAAAACATATAATAATAGTAGCCATTATGTGAAATTATGTGTATATACAGTATAAAACATGGTGCAATCAAAAATACAGGCAGAAAAATACTGATTGTGTGTTTTAGGCTACATGCACACAACCGTTCCGTTTTTTGCGGTCCGCAAACCGCGGATCCGCGAAAAAACGGAATCCGCCCGTGTGCCTTCCGCAATTTGCGGAACGGAATGGGCGGCCCATTGTATAAATGCCTAGTCTTGTCCGCAAAACGGACAAGATCAGGACATGCTATATTTTTTTTGCGGGGCCACGGACCAGTGCTACGGATACGAACAGCACACAGAGTGCTGTCCGCATCTTTTGCGGCCCCATTGAAGTGAATGGGTCCGCATCTTGCGACTCGGATGCGGATCCGAACAACGGTCGTGTGCATGAGGCCTTAAAGGGGTTATCCAAGTTATATTTATTGATGACCTATCCTCAGGATAGGTCATCAATATCAGATCGGCGGGGGTCCGACACCCGGCACCCCCTCCGATCAGCTGTTTGAAGAGAAGGCATGTGCGGTGTCAGCGCTGCCTCCTCCTCATTGTTTACCTTCTAGCCGTTGCATCTGCAGTGGTGAGCAGGTGTAATTACACCCAAGCCGTCCCATTCATTTCAATAGGAAGGCTTGGGTGTAATTACACCTGCTCACCACTGCAGATGCAACGGCTAGAAGGTAAACAGTGAAGAGGAGGCAGCGCTGACACCGCACATGCATTCTCTTCAAACAGCTGATCGGAGGGGGTGCCGGGTGTCGGACCCCCGCCGATCTGATATTGATGACCTATCCTGAGGATAGGTCATCAATAAATATAACTTGGATAACCCCTTTAAGCACATTAATTCAATATATGTTACCTAAGTTAAAAACAAAACAGTTCATCTAAGTAATGCATAATATAATGATGTGTGAAATAAAATAATAATGTGTGAATTGGAAAAATAATGATGATGTAAGATGAATAAAACATATTATGCGTCATATATAAAATAGGTGATAGCACTATGTGTGAAGTGAGATAAAGTAGAAAAGTAAGCAATATGAGAATGAAAAAATACTAGAAAAATTATATAAAATTAAAAATGAACAATAAAATATAAATAAATAACACAATAATAAATTATAATACTATATAAAAAAATTAGAATGTATGAATAAACCATATGCAGCATTTCTAAACAAAGAAAATGTCTTAATTCAGACCTACAAAGTATATCCTGAAAGAACATCCTCATTGTGGTCTTTAAGACAGAGCATTCTTATGTGAGCTGTTTGAAGATTACAGTAAGAGATGAATAAAGTTTTAAAAATTTTGATTCGGTTGCTCTGCCGAATTTCACAAAGAAATTAGCTTTGTGGCACATTTCTTTGTAAGTAGTGTGCGCAATGACAGGGAATGGCGATTTGGCCCCCCCCCATCATTGAACCTCTCAGATGCCGTGATCATAGCTAATCACAGCATCTGACAATAATAGCGTGAGGGCTTTCAGGGGTTAACCCGTTAAAAAAAATACTCACCTTATCCATTTCAGCCTGAAGAGGTTGTGAACAAGATTTCACACAGGATCTTCAATCAAAATGCCCGCAGCTGCCTCTTCATGCTCAAATGGAAGAGGTGAGTATGTTTTTTTACCGCCATTTTGGGGAAAATTGATTTGTTTGAAGCACAAGGAAATTCGGCTTTGTGGCGAATTGAATTTTTCCTGAAATTCAGATCGAAGTCTACTTCAGATGCTTTGATTCAATCAACATTAATTACGGTCTTTAAAGGAGTTGTGTCACATCAGCAAATAGCATTTATCATGTAAATACAGTTAATACATCCACTTACTAATGTTTTATGATTCTTGGTTGTATTTATTTTTCAATCACATTATACACTGCTCGTTTCTATGGTTTCGACCACCCTGCAATCCAGTAGCAGTGGTCGTACTTGCATACTATAAGAAAAATCAATCGGCTATGTGTGCTCCCACGGTCCCAGCCACCAAATAGGTTGGCACTTTTTCCTATAGCGTGCAAGCAAGGCCACCATTGATGGATTGAAGGGTGGTCACAACTAGAGTTGAGCGAACACCTGGATGTTCGGGTTCGAGAAGTTCGGCCGAACTTCCTGGAAATGTTCGGGTTCGCGATCCGAACTTCGTCCCGAACCCGAACCCCATTGAAGTCAATGGGGACCCGAACTTTTGGGCACTAAAAAGGCTGTAAAACAGCCCAGGAAAGAGCTAGAGGGCTGCAAAAGGCAGCAACATGTAGGTAAATCCCCTGCAAACAAATGTGGATAGGGAAATGAATTAAAATAAAAATTAAAAAAATAAAAATGAACCAATATCAATTGGATAGCAGAGAATCAGGCTTCACGTCACCCACCACTGGAACAGGCCACTGTCACACATTTAGGCCCCGGCACCCAGACAGAGGAGAGCGGTCCTGTAACAGAGAATCTGGCCTTATGTCAGCGCAGAATCTGTCTTCATGTCATAGCAGAGAATCAGGCTTCACGTCACCCACCACTGGAACAGGCCACTGTCACACATTTAGGCCCAGGCACCCAGGCAGAGGAGAGAGGTCCCGTAACAGAGAATCTGGCCTGATGTCAGCACAGAATCTGTCTTCATGTCATAGCAGAGAATCAGGATTCACGTCACCCACAACTGGAACAGGCCACTGTCACACATTTAGGCCCCGGCACCCAGACAGAGGAGAGCGGTCCCGTAACAGAGAATCTGGCCTTATGTCAGCGCAGAATCTGTCTTCATGTCATAGCAGAGAATCAGGCTTCACGTCACCCACCACTGGAACAGGCCACTGTCACACATTTAGGCCCAGGCACCCAGACAGAGGAGAGAGGTCCCGTAACAGAGAATCTGGCCTTATGTCAGCGCAGAATCTGTATTCATGTCATAGCAGAGAATCAGGCTTCACGTCACCCACCACTGGAACAGGCCACTGTCACACATTTAGGCCCAGGCACCCAGGCAGAGGAGAGAGGTCCCGTAACAGAGAATCTGGCCTGATGTCAGCGCAGAATCTGTCTTCATGTCATAGCAGAGAATCAGGCTTCACGTCACCCACCACTGGAACAGGCCACTGTCACACATTTAGGCCCAGGCACCCAGGCAGAGGAGAGAGGTCCCGTAACAGAGAATCTGGCCTTATGTCAGCGCAGAATCTGTATTCATGTCATAGCAGATAATCAGGCTTCACGTCACCCACCACTGGAACAGGCCACTGTCACACATTTAGGCCCAGGCACCCAGGCAGAGGAGAGAGGTCCCGTAACAGAGAATCTGGCCTGATGTCAGCACAGAATCTGTCTTCATGTCATAGCAGAGAATCAGGCTTCACGTCACCCACCACTGGAACAGGCCACTGTCAAACATTTAGGCCCCGGCACCCAGACAGAGGAGAGCGGTCCCGTAACAGAGAATCTGGCCTTATGTCAGCGCAGAATCTGTCTTCATGTCATAGCAGAGAATCAGGCTTCACGTCACCCACCACTGGAACAGGCCACTGTCACACATTTAGGCCCAGGCACCCAGGCAGAGGAGAGAGGTCCCGTAACAGAGAATCTGGCCTTATGTCAGCGCAGAATCTGTCTTCATGTCATAGCAGAGAATCAGGCTTCACGTCACCCACCACTGGAACAGGCCACTGTCACAAATTTAGGCCCAGGCACCCAGGCAGAGGAGAGAGGTCCCGTAACAGAAATCTGGCCTTATGTCAGCGCAGAATCTGTATTCATGTCATAGCAGAGAATCAGGCTTCACGTCACCCACCACTGGAACAGGCCACTGTCACACATTTAGGCCCAGGCACCCAGGCAGAGGAGAGAGGTCCCGTAACAGAGAATCTGGCCTGATGTCAGCGCAGAATCTGTCTTCATTTCATAGCAGAGAATCAGGCTTCACGTCACCCACTACTGGAACAGGCCACTGTCACACATTTAGGCCCAGGCACCCAGGCAGAGGAGAGAGGTCCCGTAACAGAGAATCTGGCCTTATGTCAGCGCAGAATCTGTCTTCATGTCATAGCAGAGAATCAGGCTTCACGTCACCCACCACTGGAACAGGCCACTGTCACACATTTAGGCCCAGGCACTCAGGCAGAGGAGAGAGGTCCCGTAACAGAGAATCTGGCCTTATGTCAGCGCAGAATCTGTCTTCATGTCATAGCAGATAATCAGGCTTCACGTCACCCACCACTGGAACAGGCCACTGTCACACATTTAGGCCCAGGCACCCAGGCAGAGGAGAGAGGTCCCGTAACAGAGAATCTGGCCTTATTTCAGCGCAGAATCTGTCTTCATGTCATAGCAGAGAATCAGGCTTCACGTCACCCACCACTGGAACAGGCCACTGTCACACATTTAGGCCCAGGCACCCAGGCAGAGGAGAGAGGTCCCGTAACAGAGAATCTGGCCTTATGTCAGCGCAGAATCTGTCTTCATGTCATAGCAGAGAATCAGGCTTCATGTCACCCACCACTGGAACAGGCCACTGTCACACATTTAGGCCCCGGCACCCAGACAGAGGAGAGGTTCATTCAACTTTGGGTTGCCCCGCAATATAATGGTAAAATGAAATTAAAAATAGTATTGAATGAGGAAGTGCCCTGGAGTAGAATACAGGGAGTGCAGAATTATTAGGCAAGTTGTATTTTTGAGGATTAATTTTATTATTGAACAACAACCATGTTCTCAATGAACCCAAAAAACTCATTAATATCAAAGCTGAATATTTTTGGAAGTAGTTTTTAGTTTGTTTTTAGTTTCAGCTATTTTAGGGGGATATCTGTGTGTGCAGGTGACTATTACTGTGCATAATTATTAGGCAACTTAACAAAAAACAAATATATACCCATTTCAATTATTTATTTTTACCAGTGAAACCAATATAACATCTCAACATTCACAAATATACATTTCTGACATTCAAAAACAAAACAAAAACAAATCAGTGACCAATATAGCCACCTTTCTTTGCAAGGACACTCAAAAGCCTGCCATCCATGGATTCTGTCAGTGTTTTGATCTGTTCACCATCAACATTGCGTGCAGCAGCAACCACAGCCTCCCAGAAACTGTTCAGAGAGGTGTACTGTTTTCCCTCCTTGTAAATCTCACATTTGATGATGGACCACAGGTTCTCAATGGGGTTCAGATCAGGTGAACAAGGAGGCCATGTCATTAGATTTTCTTCTTTTATACCCTTTCTTGCCAGCCACGCTGTGGAGTACTTGGACGCGTGTGATGGAGCATTGTCCTGCATGAAAATCATGTTTTTCTTGAAGGATGCAGACTTCTTCCTGTACCACTGCTTGAAGAAGGTGTATTCCAGAAACTGGCAGTAGGACTGGGAGTTGAGCTTGACTCCATCCTCAACCCGAAAAGGCCCCACAAGCTCATCTTTGATGATACCAGCCCAAACCAGTACTCCACCTCCACCTTGCTGGCGTCTGAGTCGGACTGGAGCTCTCTGCCCTTTACCAATCCAGCCACGGGCCCATCCATCTGGCCCATCAAGACTCACTCTCATTTCATCAGTCCATAAAACCTTAGAAAAATCAGTCTTGACGTTTCAGCTTGTGTGTCTTGTTCAGTAGTGGTCGTCTTTCAGCCTTTCTTACCTTGGCCATGTCTCTGAGTATTGCACACCTTGTGCTTTTGGGCACTCCAGTGATGTTGCAGCTCTGAAATATGGCCAAACTGGTGGCAAGTGGCATCTTGGCAGCTGCACGCTTGACTTTTCTCAGTTCATGGGCAGTTATTTTGCGCCTTGGTTTTTCCACACGCTTCTTGCGACCCTGTTGACTATTTTGAATGAAACGCTTGGTTGTTCGATGATCACGCTTCAGAAGCTTTGCAATTTTAAGAGTGCTGCATCCCTCTGCAAGATATCTCACTATTTTTGACTTTTCTGAGCCTGTCAAGTCCTTCTTTTGACCCATTTTGCCAAAGGAAAGGAAGTTGCCTAATAATTATGCACACCTAATATAGGGTGTTGATGTCATTAGACCACACCCCTTCTCATTACAGAGATGCACATCACCTAATATGCTTAATTGGTAGTAGGCTTTCGAGCCTATACAGCTTGGAGTAAGACAACATGTATAAAGAGGATGATGTAGACAAAATACTCATTTGCCTAATAATTCTGCACGCAGTGTAATATATTGTTAGGGGAGGTAGTTAATATCTAATCTGCACAAGGGATGGACAGGTCCTGTGGGATCCATGCCTGGTTCATTTTTATGAACGTCAGCTTGTCCACATTGGCTGTAGACAGGCAGCTGCGTTTGTCTGTAATGATGCCCCCTGCCGTGCTGAATACACGTTCAGACAAAACGCTGGCCGCCGGGCAGGCCAGCACCTCCAAGGCATAAAAGGCTAGCTCTGGCCACGTGGACAATTTGGAGACCCAGAAGTTGAATGGGGCCGAACCATCAGTCAGTACGTGGAGGGGTGTGCACAGGTACTGTTCCACCATGTTAGTGAAATGTTGCCTCCTGCTAACACGTTCCGTATCAGGTGGTGGTGCAGTTAGCTGTGGCGTGGTGACAAAACTTTTCCACATCTCTGCCATGCTAACCCTGCCCTCAGAGGAGCTGGCCATGACACAGCTGCGTTGGCGACCTCTTGCTCCTCCTCTGCCTTCGCCTTGGGCTTCCACTGGTTCCCCTGTGACATTTGGGAATGCTCTCAGTAGCGCGTCTACCAACGTGCGCTTGTACTCGTGCATCTTCCTATCACGCTCCAGTGTAGGAAGTAAGGTGGGCACATTGTCTTTGTACCGGGGATCCAGCAGGGTGGCAACCCAATATTCCGCACACAATAAAATGTGGGCAACTCTGCTGTCGTTGCGCAGGCACTGCAGCATGTAGTCGCTCATGTGTGCCAGGCTGCCCAGAGGTAAGGACAAGCTGTCCTCTGTGGGAGGCGTATCGTCATCGTCCTGTGTTTCCCCCCAGCCACGCACCAGTGATGGGCCCGAGCTGCTTTGGGTGCCACCCCGCTGTGAACATGCTTCATCCTCATCCTCCTCCACCTCCTCCTCATCCTCGTCCTCCTCGTCCTCCAGTAGTGGGCCCTGTCTGGCCACATTTGTACCTGGCCTCTGGTGTTGCAAAAAACCTCCCTCTGAGTCACTTTGAAGAGACTGGCCTGAAAGTGCTAAAAATGACCCCTCTTCCTCCTGGGCCACCTCCTCTTCCATCATCGCCCTAAGTGTTTTCTCAAGGAGACATAGAAGTGGTATTGTAACGCTGATAACGGCGTCATCGCCACTGGCCATGTTGGTGGAGTACTCGAAACAGCGCAACAGGGCACACAGGTCTCGCATGGAGGCCCAGTCATTAGTGGTGAAGTGTGTCTGATCCGCAGTGCGACTGACCCGTGCGTGCTGCAGCTGAAACTCCACTATGGCCTGCTGCTGCTCGCACAGTCTGTCCAGCATATGCAAGGTGGAGTTCAACCTGGTGGGTACGTCACATATGAGGCGGTGAGCGGGAAGGCCGAAGTTACGCTGTAGCGCAGACAGGCGAGCAGCGGCAGGGTGTGAACGCCGGAAGCGCGAACAGACGGCCCGCACTTTATGCAGCAGCTCTGACATGTCGGGGTAGTTGCGAATGAACTTCTGCACCACCAAATTCAGCACATGCGCCAGGCAAGGGATGTGCGTCAAACCGGCTAGTCCCAACGAGATTTCGCCCATTATCGCACACCACCAGGCCGGGCTTGAGGCTCACCGGCAGCAACCACTCGTCGGTCTGTTGTTCTATACCCCGCCACAACTCCTGTGCGGTGTGGGGCCTGTCCCCCAAACATATGAGTTTCAGAATGGCCTGCTGACGTTTACCCCGTGCTGTGCTGAAGTTGGTGGTGAAGGTGTGTGGCTGACTGGATGAGCAGGTGAAAGAAGAGGAGGAGGAAGCTGAGTAGGAGGAGGAGGAGACAGGAGGCAAAGAATGTTGCCCTGCGATCCTTGGCGGCGGAAGGACGTGCGCCAAACAGCTCTCCGCCTGGGGCCCAGCCGCCACTACATTTACCCAGTGTGCAGTTAGGGAGATATAGCGTCCCTGGCCGTGCTTACTGGTCCACGTATCTGTGGTTAGGTGGACCTTGCCACAGATGGCGTTGCGCAGTGCACACTTGATTTTATCGGACACTTGTTTGTGCAGGGAAGGCACGGCTCTCTTGGAGAAGTAGTGGCGGCTGGGAACAACATACTGTGGGACAGCAAGTGACATGAGCTTTTTGAAGCTGTGTGTGTCAACCAGCCTAAATGACAGCATTTCATAGTCCAGTAGTTTAGAAATGCTGGCATTCAGGGCCAGGGATCGAGGGTGGCTAGGTGGGAATTTACGCTTTCTCTCAAATGTTTGTGAGATGGAGAGCTGAACGCTGCCGTGTGACATGGTTGAGATGCTTGGTGACGCAGGTGGTGGTGTTGGTGGTACATCCCATGTTTGCTGGGCGGCAGGTGCCAACGTTCGTCCAGAGGCGGAGGAAGAGGCCGAGGCGGCGGCAGCAGCAGAAGAGGCCGAGGCAGCAGCAGCAGAAGAGGTAGCATGGGGAGCCTGAGTGACTTCTTTGTTTTTAAGGTGTTTACTCCACTGCAGTTCATGCTTTGCATGCAGGTGCCTGGTCATGCAGGTTGTGCTAAGGTTCAGAACGTTAATGCCTCGCTTCAGGCTCTGATGGCACAGCGTGCAAACCACTCGGGTCTTGTCGTCAGCACATTGTTTGAAGAAGTGCCATGCCAGGGAACTCCTTGAAGCTGCCTTTGGGGTGCTCGGTGCCAGATGGCGGCGGTCAGTAGCAGGCGGAGTCTCTTGGCGGCGGGTGTTCTGATTTTGCCCACTGCTCCCTCTTTTGCTACGCTGTTGGCTCGGTCTCACCACTGCCTCTTCCTCCGAACTGTGAAAGTCAGTGGCACGACCTTCATTCCATGTGGGGTCTAGGACCTCATCGTCCCCTGCATC
Organism: Bufo bufo; assembly: GCF_905171765.1. NCBI lineage: Eukaryota > Metazoa > Chordata > Amphibia > Anura > Bufonidae > Bufo > Bufo bufo. The sequence goes on along the minus strand of NC_053391.1, from coordinate 415,974,758 downwards.
GTCTTCCACCCAGTCTTGATCCCTGACCTCCTGTTCAGTCTGCACACTGCAGAAAGACGCAGCAGTTGGCACCTGTGTTTCGTCATCATCAGAGACGTGCTGAGGTGGTATTCCCATGTCCTCATCATCAGGAAAAATAAGTGGTTGTGCGTTAGTGCATTCTATCTCTTCCACCCCTGGGGAAGGGCTAGGTGGATGCCCTTGGGAAACCCTGGCAGCAGAGTCTTCAAACAGCATAAGAGACTGCTGCATAACTTGAGGCTCAGACAGTTTCCCTGATATGCATGGGGGTGATGTGACAGACCGATGGGCTTGGATTTCATGCGCCATCTGTGCGCTTTCTGCAGAAGACTGGGTGGGAGATAATGTGAACGTGCTGGATCCACTGTCGGCCACCCACCCAATTGACTAATGCCTGCACCTGCTCAGGCCTTACCATCCTTAGAACGGCATTGGGCCCCACCAAATATCGCTGTAAATTCTGCTGGCTACTGGGACCTGAGGTAGTTGGTTCACTAGGACGTGTGGCTGTGGCAGAACGGCCACGTCCTCTCCCAGCACCAGAGGGTCCACTAACACCACCACGACCATGTCCACGTCCGCGTCCCTTATTAGATGTTTTCCTCATTGTTCACCACAATTTTGAGAATGGCAAATTTGGGAATGGTTTTTCAACCCAGAAAAAAAAGTGTGCTTTTACTGTCACTACAAATAACTTGACCAGCTAAAACAGTAGAGATTTGGTTAAATAGAGATGTGAGGCCTGTTTTTTTCTGCGCTGTGTGACAGGTATAGGTTTAATCACAGAATCAGATTTCTATCAGCACGCTAGCGTGTGTCTTAGGTTTTTCTGAATGACACTATCACTAGCTTCAATGTAAGATATTCTTTTTGGGATAGATTTCAAGTAGGCCTCAAATACCAGAAACTAGTTATTTTGAGAATGGCAAATTTGGGAATGGTTTTTCAACCCAGAAAAAAAAAGTGTGCTTTTACGGTCACTACAAATAACTTGACCAGCTAAAACAGTAGAGATTTGGTTAAATAGAGATGTGAGGCCTGTTTTTTTTTGCGCTGTGTGACAGGTATAGGTTTAATCACAGAATCAGATTTCTATCAGCACGCTAGCGTGTGTCTTAGGTTTTTCTGAATGACACTATCACTAGCTTCAATGTAAGATATTCTTTTTGGGATAGATTTCAAGTAGGCCTCAAATACCAGAAACTAGTTATTTTGCAATTGGCAAATTTGGGAATGGTTTTTCAACCCAGAAAAAAAAGTGTGCCTTTATGGTCACTACAAATAACTTGACCAGCTAAAACAGTAGAGATTTGGTTAAATAGAGATGTGAGGCCTGTTTTTTTTTGCGCTGTGTGACAGGTATAGGTTTAATCACAGAATCAGATTTCTATCAGCACGCTAGCGTGCGTCTTAGGTTTTTCTGAATGACACTATCACTAGCTTCAATGTAAGATATTCTGTTTGGGATAGATTTCAAGTAGGCCTCAAATACCAGAAACTAGTTATTTTGAGAATGGCAAATTTGGGAATGGTTTTTCAACCCAGAAAAAAAGGTGTGCTTTTACGGTCACTACAAATAACTTGACCAGCTAAAACAGTAGAGATTTGGTTAAATAGAGATGTGAGGCCTGTTTTTTTTTGCGCTGTGTGACAGGTATAGGTTTAATCAGAGAATCAGATTTCTATCAGCACGCTAGCATGTGTCTTAGGTTTTTCTGAATGACACTATCACTAGCTTCAATGTAAGATATTCTTTTTGGGATATATTTCAAGTAGGCCTCAAATACCAGAAACTAGTTATTTTGAGAATGGCAAATTTGGGAATGGTTTTTCAACCCAGAAAAAAAAGTGTGCTTTTACGGTCACTACAAATAACTTGACCAGCTAAAACAGTACAGATTTGGTTAAATAGAGATGTGAGGCCTGTTTTTTTTTTGCGCTGTGTGACAGGTATAGGTTTAATCACAGAATCAGATTTCTATCAGCACGCTAGCGTGTGTCTTAGGTTTTTCTGAATGACACTATCACTAGCTTCAATGTAAGATATTCTTTTTGGGATAGATTTCAAGTAGGCCTCAAATACCAGAAACTAGTTATTTTGAGAATGGCAAATTTGGGAATGTTTTTTCAACCCAGAAAAAAAAGTGTGCTTTTACGGTCACTACAAATAACTTGACCTGCTAAAACAGTAGAGATTTGGTTAACTAGAGATGTGAGGCCTGTTTTTTTTTGCGCTGTGTGACAGGTATAGGTTTAATCACAGAATCAGATTTCTATCAGCACGCTAGCGTGTGTCTTAGGTTTTTCTGAATGACACTATCACTAGCTTCAATGTAAGATATTCTTTTTGGGATAGATTTCAAGTAGGCCTCAAATACCAGAAACTAGTTATTTTGAGAATGGCAAATTTGGGAATGGTTTTTCAACCCAGAAAAAAAAGTGTGCTTTTACGGTCACTACAAATAACTTGACCAGCTAAAACAGTAGAGATTTGGTTAAATAGAGATGTGAGGCCTGTTTTTTTTTGCGCTGTGTGACAGGTATAGGTTTTATCACAGAATCAGATTTCTATCAGCACGCTAGCGTGTGTCTTAGGTTTTTCTGAATGACACTATCACTAGCTTCAATGTAAGATATTCTTTTTGGGATAGATTTCAAGTAGGCCTGAAATACCAGAAACTAGTTATTTTGAGAATGGCAAATTTGGGAATGGTTTTTCAACCCAGAAAAAAAAGTGTGCTTTTACGCTCACTACAAATAACTTGACCAGCTAAAACAGTACAGATTTGGTTAAATAGAGATGTGAGGCCTGTTTTTTTTTGCGCTGTGTGACAGGTATAGGTTTAATCACAGAATCAGATTTCTATCAGCACGCTAGCGTGTGTCTTAGGTTTTTCTGAATGACACTATCACTAGCTTCAATGTAAGATATTCTTTTTGGGATAGATTTCAAGTAGGCCTCAAATACCAGAAACTAGTTATTTTGAGAATGGCAAATTTGGGAATGGTTTTTCAACCCAGAAAAAAAAGTGTGCTTTTCCGGTCACTACAAATAACTTGACCAGCTAAAACAGTACATATTTGGTTGAATAGAAATGTCAGGTCTATTTTTTAGGCGCTGGGTGACAGGCTCAACTTGCCCCTGATGTAATATATGGCCAAAAAATAACCACACTGTTGATGGTTAAATGCACTTGGGTGACACAGGCTCAGCCTGCACCAGATGTAGTATATGGCTAAAAAATAATCAGACTGTCGATGGTTAAATGCACTTCGGTGACACAGGCTCAGCCTGCAGCTGATGTAGTATATGGCCAAAAAATAACCAGACTGTTGATGGTTAAATGCACTTCGGTGACACAGGCTCAGCCTGCAGCTGATGTAGGATATAGCACAAAATAACCACACTATCGATGGTTAAATACACTTGGTGATAGCTTGTGCTGGCGCACCACAAGTCACAGAATGGCCTCCGATTACGCCAGAAAAAAAGTGATCTAAAAACGCTCTGGGCAGCCTCAAAAAAGTGAGCAAGTCAATAATAGCACTTCAATGATCCACAGCTGCAGATCGATCACAGAATGAAGTCTTTTGGAGGAGTTAATCTGCCTAATCTCACCCTAACGTCGCAGCTGCAACCTCTCCCTATACTGATCATAGCAGAGTGACGTGCGGCGCTACGTGACTCCAGCTTAAATAGAGGCTGGGTCACATGCTGCACTGGCCAATCACAGCCATGCCAATAGTAGGCATGGCTGTGATGGCCTCTTGGGGCAAGTAGTATGACGCTTGTTGATTGGCTGCTTTGCAGCCTTTCAAAAAGCGCCAAGAAAGAGCCGAACACCGAACCCGAACCCAGACTTTTACGAAAATGTTCGGGTTCGGGTCCGTCTCACGGACACCCCAAAATTCGGTACGAACCCGAACTATACAGTTCGGGTTCGCTCATCCCTAGTCATAACCATGGAAACAAGCAGTGCATAATGTGATGGAAAAATTAATCCAGCCAGCAAAGGAGGCAATATGGACAATCACAATGCATTAGTAAGTGACTTGTATTAACTTCTTCTACATAATAAATGATATTTGTTGAAGTGACAAAACCCCTTTAAATATCCATGGAGGAAGAAATTTTGGGATCCAGCATCATATGGGCTACAGTATCTAATCAAGATTTATTTTAAGATGCATAGTAAAAAAGCTATGGTGCACATCCACAAACCTAAAACTTACCTAAAGACTGGATTTTTTTTAGCCATTTGTTGCTGAACCCCAAATTAGTTTCCTCCTGCTATATTCCCAGGTAGCCAGCCTGGCACTTCTCTATGCATCATACTTACTCTCCCTGTAGCCTGTGTACCCAGTGTCCTACACGGTAATGAGGTGATGTCTCTTTCTATTGTATTTCTACATCTTTAGTTAATGATGAGCTGTTAGCTCTCCTGACATTTATCTGTTTTAGTAGAATCTTGTAATATCCATAAAATAACAATTCTGGAGCGTCTCTTCTCAGAGCTCTGCATTGTTCTGTTCCTCTATTATTTCTCTCAGAAATTTAGGAATAGATTGACTACTGGATATTTGACAAGGGGAAATTATAACACCTAGTAGCCATTTATTCATAAAAATTCATAAAAGAAACAATAGAATAGACGCTCCAAATTTAAAGGGAAATATCAGTATTTACTAAAACATCTTAAATGTCCACTCACGGGGCTATATTATTTATCCATGTATAGATCATTGATAGAGCACCCATAGGGGCTATCCTGTACCTCTGTGACACCAATTTTATAACAATGCAAATTATATAGCGTAAATATATTCTTCTAATTGCTTCTACAGGAAAATATAGTGACACATAGAGGCACCAATTGTAATACCATATACGTGGACCCTAAACAGCCCTTCACACTATGTTGCATATTAATTGTATATGCCATAAATGCCTCATTAGTGGTGTCCAACTGCTTGGCTGTTTACAACTTTCTATTCTTCTATTCTCTTACTAGTGGAATGAAAAGTGGGATAGTGGGAAATCCCTCCAAGCATCTAGGAAGAGGACCATATTGTACGATTGCATTCAGATTGTGGGAAGGCTAATGAGACCAATATTGCCGGAATCTGCAAGAATCAGTGTTTATGTCCACCCAGAGGTCATTGTATATCCCAGAATGCTACTTTGTGTACAGGGGAGCATTCATATATTATCTTCACCCTTACTTGGTTTCTTTTCTCTGAGTTTTGATCCATGCTGGAAAAATGAATATCAAGATCTCATTGATGATTCTAGTTTGTCATGGCTGTTTGATTATAGATTTAGTCAAATCATTTTAACTAAATTAGCTTACAGTTTTTAATAGATAGTTTTTACACATTTGATGAATATTTTGGACACATCCATAAATTTGTACTGAAAGGCTAGCCTGCATGACAGGCCTATCGTATCATATAAGACACCATAAGAGCTACTCAGAGTTGCTCTAATTTTGGTTGACTAAGCTCGGCTAACTAATAAATGGTCAGCCATTCATATGAATACAACAGTATGTTTCCCGTGAAGTGGCCAATAGAGAGGCCACACAAAAATGTTATCAGCTTTAACTTTATTGGCATATATATCCTCTTCACAGTAATGTCTAATATTTTTATATGTGTAAAAGTCCATTCACACATCCGTATGTGTTTTGCGGATCCGCAAAACACGGACACCGGCAATGTGGGTTCCGCATTTTGCGGACCGCACATCGCCGGTACTCTCATAGAAAATGTGGACAAGAATAGGACATGTTCTATTTTTTTGCGGAACGGAAGTGCGGATCCACAAATACGGACAGCACATTCCGACCCCATTGAAAATAAATGGGTCCGCACCTGTTCCGCAAAATTGCGGAACAGATGTGGACCCATTTTGCGGACCTGGGAATGGACCCTAATGCTTATTGAAGGGACTAATGCAATATCTTTTGCCAATTCTTATTTTCTGATGGTATCAAAAGAGTTGTGTTCTAGAAAGTCAAAAGTCAAAGTGTATTAACCCGTTTGTGCCACCAATCTGTATGCGATATATACATCCTGTTGATGCACCATAAAGCTAGGATGTATAGGTACATTCACCATTTTAATGACAAATCTCTTGTATATCACCCTGCATTACAGAAATTGGTCTCGCATTTTTTCAGTTGGATTCTGCTGAAGAGACAGGGGGTATAAATTGTCATTTTTGTCACAAAAATTGCCAAGCATAGTGTTCATAGTGGGCCTAAATTCCAATTCCAACTAATGGCGGGAGGTACAAAAGAACAAAAATGGGGACCTTTGCTCTCAGGTATCACAATGATGATGTAGGTTACATAAAATATACTTATTTTATACTTTTATACACAGGATAGGGAGAAAGACATTTTTCTATGACTTTGTTTTGTGAAATTTATTACATTGAGTTACAAATAAAAATATAAGAAAATGTGGGGAAGATTTATCAGAACTGAAGTAAAGGAAAACTGGCATTGTTTCCCATAGCAACCAATCCGATTCCACTTTTCATTTTTCAGCTCCTGTGAAAAAAAAAGATGAAAACTGGTTGTTATGGGAAACTAAGCCAGTTCTACTTTACACCAGTTTTGATAAATCTTCCATTTTTAGCTTTATAGTACTGCCATTTTTTTTTTCATTTTTATCTATATTAAAATAAAAATTAAAAGGAACAAGTATTTTTGGCACTATATGAAAAAAATAAAAAATAAAGTATCAAATAAAACAATATTTACTTGAAAGATTAAAATTTGATATAGGTATTCAGGGATCACAGGCTGTGACCACAAAAGAGCAGAGGTGGTAGCTATATCTTCCCCCACTTCAATATTGACCTTTAATTAGCGATATACTCATCACACCTGTAAAACATGTGACTCAGGGGGTAATTTATCTACGATTGCTGAATACATCTGCATATAATTGCCTTTTGCTTTTTAATGATTATTTTTACGCTTTTTATTGATACTTATGCTTTTATTCATAAGGAGGAATTCTCTGTTTTAAGGCTGCATTCAATACATTTGAATAGGTGATATGTGGTTTAGTTTATTTAGCCATTGATCCAGAATTTGCTTATACCATCCTGTGGCAAAATGCTTGCTAGATCAATAATCCCATTGTATACCGAACTCTGATGCTGACAAGAACTAATAACTATACAGCAGCCAGAAAATGGTACATATATGACAATGCAGAGGCGCTATTCACTATAATTTCTGCTTGACATGGAGTTAAATTGAAAGCTATTGCTGACAATACACTTACCAATGTTTGTGTGAACCTAATAATACATAAAATAGTTTGATTAAGTAGAAAATGGATTTTACACTTCATTAAACACATCTGGGCTGGTAGAGAAAGCATGAAGAGCAAGGGTGCACTGGGTTACTTGGGCCCACCCACAATGCACTTAACCGCTCATTTACATATGGAACTGAATTCTCCAGTAGAGTTGAGCGGACACCTGGATGTTCAGGTTTGACGGGTTCGGCCGAACTTCACAAAAAAGTTAGAGTTCGGGACCCGAACTTGACCCGAACACGAACCCCATTGAAGTCAATGGGGACCCGAACTTTGGAGCACTAAAATGGCTCTAAAAATGTCATGGAACTGGCTAGAGGGCTGCAAATGGCAACAAAATGTGGTTAAGAGCATGGCAAGTGCTCTGCAAACAAATGTGGATAGGTAAATGACTTTAAATAACATAAAATACATAAAAATAAAAAATTATAATCTTGATCTAGGAGGACGAGGTCCATATGGAGTAGGAGGTTTAGGAGGCAGTGGATGTGGCGGTGTAGGTGGAAGCGACGGTGGATGAGAAGGAGGTAGCCTACACAGTTTTTTGGTTTCAATTATTATCATTTTTTTTAAAATTAGGGTACACCCCAAAGCATTGGGAAATATAACCTGTGATAACCCCCTCCAGTCGTGCTAAACAAACGTTCAGACAATACACTGGCTGCAGGGCAGGCCAGCACCTCCAAGGCGTAAAGGGCAAGCTCAGGCCATGTGCCCAATTTGGAGACCTAGAAGTTGAAGGGGGCAGACCCATCAGTCAGTACGTGTAGGCATGTGCACACATACTGCCCCACCATGTCACACGTCCCCATGATGTTCACAATCCAATTGGATATCTTCTCTATCAACTTTCGATGTTCTTTTCTGCGCCTACCATGTTGATCGCGGTTAGCGGCGAATCAGGGTTCCACGCCGGAGAGGGAGTGTAAGAAAGAGAGACCACATCCAAGGTAGGTCAATAGATGCAATTCAATGTTATTGAGCGGAAATGTGGGACAAAGTATTGAAGCAGAAGCTTCTAAGTTAAGGAGGGGGCGTGCGGCAATTACCCACTCCCGACTGGGGAAGGTAGTGACGATAAATAACAATACAGGACTCTTAGGATGCCCTGTTATTGGAATGATTATTAAAAAATTATAGGGAATGTCACTGGGGTATTTTGGATTTGGAAACGTTAGACAGGAGAGGCCCTGCTTCTGCTTTGTTGACTCTAGATAACTTCTGCCTGATCGCACGTCCCCGTGACGTTCACAATCCAATTGGATATCTTCTCTATCAACTTTCGATGTTCTTTTCTGCACCTACCATGTTGATCACGGTTATCGGCGAATCAGGGTTCAACGCCGGAGAGGGAGCGTGAGAAAGAAATACCACATCCAAGGAAGGTCAATGGATGCAATTCAATGTTATTGAGCGGAAATGTGGGACAAAGTATTGAAGCAGAAGCTTCTAAGTTAAGGAGGGGGCGTGCAGCAATTACCCACTCCCGACTGGGGAAGGTAGTGACGATAAATAACAATACAGGACTCTTAGGATGCCCTGTTATTGGAATGATTATTAAAAAATTATAGGGAATGTCACTGGGGTATTTTGGATTTGGAAACGTTAGACAGGAGAGGCCCTGCTTCTGCTTTGTTGACTCTAGATAACTTCTGCCTGATCGCACGTCCCCGTGACGTTCATAATCAAATTGGATATCTTCTCTATCAACTTTCAATGTTCTTTTCTGCACCTACCATGTTGATCACAGTTATCGGCGAATCAGGGTTCAACGCCGGAGAGGGAGCGTGAGAAAGAAATACCACATCCAAGGAAGGTCAATGGAAGAAATTAAATGTTGATCAAGCGGAAAAGTGGGAAAAATTATTGAAGCCGAAGCTTACAAGTAAAGGAGGTGTTGCGGTCAGAGGAGGGAGAGACCGCAGAGCAGGATTCAAGTACAGTACAGCGGACAAGGGGACTGAAGCAAAAACCGGCTTTATTAAAGAACCAGATGTAACTGCCGGAAAATCGGATTAACGGTATAAACAGGTTTACACAGATTACATGAACAAGAGTTATAATAAATGCATTCCACAGTATACACATCAGAGTCCAGGCTACACTCAGCTAGTATACTCCTATCTAGCCCTGCTACCCAGGGGACGCTTCTGCAGCGCACTAAGTCCCTGACTCTATAACCTATCACAGCTAAGCACCGGTGCCACTCACAGTTCTGCAGATTCTCTTGGATCCAATAAGATACAGTCTGGCTCCAAGTCCGGTCGCTTGCTTGTCTGTCTTTCTCTCTCTGGTTACAGCAGATGCAGATCTTCAGCTCTGGCAGGAAGGATCCGGCTGGTCTCTATACACGGTCCCACTCTGGAACACACAGTGAAGTCTCTTTCTCTGGGTCACAACTGCAGCACTTCAGTTCAGAGTCTATCTTGGCCTGTCTCCAGCACAGCCAGCTTCTGAGGACTCCATCAGTCAGGCTCCATGTCCCATCACTAGCCTTTACTTGGCTCCTAACATGGCAGCCATCCTCTCACAGCTCACAGGGAACTCCCACCTCTAGCCAGGACTCAAACCCCAGGAACTTCTGGCTCCTCCTACCTCTTGTGTATCTCAGAAACAGTTCAGCTTTCTCTTTCTCAGAGCCACAGTGGCCTCTAGTGGCTGAAATAAGTAAATAAGTAAATACAGTCTATATAGCACCATATTGTAGATATCCGTGCAAAGAACAGTTATTCTAGGGGCTGACCCTTACATGCCCCCCCACTTTAAAGGCGGCCGTCCTCGGCCTCGCTATATAGTCCATGGAAAACAAAGGGGTTAATGGAACATTTAAACGGCAGTACAACATTGTCCACCATACCTATAGGCAGAACAAATGAACTCATCAGCAGCGTACATGTTTGGTAGAACCCCTGCAGTAGACCTACTGAATCTCTGGAGGTCTTGACTATCTGCTAGGACCTGACTTTCTCCACTGGTAGCTGTTAACCTGGGTTCTTCCTGGACAGGAGATCTGGATGTGTTCGCAGGTTCTTGGGACCGGCATGGCCGTGGCATATTCCTATGTAGAGTCCGTGAGGCAAACTCCTCCTTTTCAACCTGCACTTTGTAAGCCGGACCATCGGGATACACTCCCTTGCTCACTTTGTATGGCCGTACCTCCCAACACTCGCTCAAATCGCCTCTGGGACATTTCTCTTGCGGAATTACCACAGATTGGTGTGCTGGGACTCTCTTCCGGGTCCCACAAAATCGGATCCGCTGTTGAAATGCTGTCTGGGTAGGTTTGTGTGGAGTGGCTCGCTCCCAATAATCCAGAGGTTCTGGGTGTCCAGGCGGCTTACTCCAACACTCTCTGGCGAAATGTCCTATATTTCCACACCGCCAACACTGTACCCTTTGATGGCCCCCTCTCCGCCTGCGTGCGGGAGGTGCCCCTACAACTTGGTGGGGAGGCAACTTAAGGTGAGGATGTTCTGGTGTAGGAACCTGCAGGGTCGCCTGATAGGCTTGTTGTTGGGCCGGATAGGCCGCCTCAGGGAGATAACACGACTCCATCCGTTTTTCCAGGTGCATCAACTTTTCGTGCATTGCACTCAGAGCGCTCTGTAAGTCTTGTACCACTCTGACTAGGACCTCTTCACTCTTTGCAACCCCGAGGGGTGTGACTGTCTGGATCCGTATCACTCCGGACGCATAACTTTCCTCTTTACTCCGTGCCACAGCCTCTGCCAAAATTTTCCGAAAGGTTAGGGCAGCGTCCACCCTGACTCGTTCCCGCAGGGCCTGTCTCAGGGGAGTGCTGTAGAGTCCCAGAATGAATTGTTCTCGCAGTATCCGGTCTACGGGCCCCAGGCCGGTTACTCCGTCTGCCTCTTTTTTCTGTATCTCGGCCAATATTCCCTGTAACGCCATCGCATATTGTGAGACCCCTTCCTCTTCTCGCTGAATCCGGTAAAAAGAACGTTGCCCGGAGGTGCCCCGCACTAGTCGTCTCACCGTATATTTCTTCTAGAAATTGCACAATCTCTTCCAACGTTCTACGGGTGGCTTCTGGTTGTAGGAAAACAGTCTTCTGGGCCTCACCCTCTATAAGGCGGCCAACGCGATTTCCACCTGGAGTTCTGGGCCGACATTGTAAATCCTAGCAGCGCTCCGTAACCTTATCACCCAGTCCGACAGTGACATATTCTGGCCATCAAATTTGGGTAGCAAGTTAAACAACGTGCCCATAGGGAGGGTCCTTGCAGGGGTTCCACCATTGCCTGAGGTGCTTACATTAGCATTATGCACATTGCCTTCAGCCGCCTCCATCTCTGTGACTGTACCTTGTTCGCAGCGCCACTTGTAGCGGTCAGAGGAGGGAGAGACCGCAGAGCAGGATTCAAGTACAGTACAGCGGACAAGGGGACTGAAGCAAAAACCGGCTTTATTAAAGAACCAGATGTAACTGCCGGAAAATTGGATTAACGGTATAAACAGGTTTACACAGATTACATGAACAAGAGTTATAATAAATGCGTTCCACAGTATACACATCAGAGTCCAGGCTACACTCAGCTAGTATACTATCTAGCCCTGTTACCCAGGGGACGCTTCTGCGGTGCACTGATTAAGTCCCTGACTCTATAACCTATCACAGCTAAGCACCGGTGCCACTCACAGTTCTGCAGATTCTCTTGGATCCAATAAGATACAGTCTGGCTCCAAGTCCGGTCGCTTGCTTGTCTGTCTTTCTCTCTCTGGTTACAGCAGATGCAGATCTTCAGCTCTGGCAGGAAGGATCCGGCTGGTCTCTATACACGGTCCCACTCTGGAACACACAGTGAGGTCTCTTTCTCTGGGTCACAACTGCAGCACTTCAGTTCAGAGTCTATCTTGGCCTATCTCCAGCACAGCCAGCTTCTTAGGACTCCATCAGTCAGGCTCCATGTCCCATCACTAGCCTTTACTTGGCTCCTAACATGGCAGCCATCCTCTCACAGCTCACAGGGCACTCCCACCTCTAGCCAGGACTCAAACCCCGGGAACTTCTGTCTCCTCCTACCTCTTGTGTATCTCAGAAACAGTTCAGCTTCCTCTTTCTCAGAGCCACAGTGGCCTCTAGTGGCTGAAATAAGTCATTACAGTCTATGTAGCACCATATTGTAGATATCCGTGCAAAGAACAGTTATTCTAGGGGCTGACCCTTACAGAGGTGGCGCGCGTCAATTCAAGAAGAATTTTTTAAATTTAATTCCCTGTCACCTATGCAGAGCAGGGGTTTGTCTACGGCAAAATTGGTAAAATGTCACCTGACAATGTAAAAGACAATTTTTTTTAAATGTATGTCCCTGTCACCTATGCAGAGCAGGGGTTTAATCAGGCAAAAATGGTCAAATGTCACCCAAGAATGTAACAGACAAATTAGTGAAATGTTTTTTACCTGTCTACTAGGTATAGCAGGGGTATATCACAGCCACAAATTGGTGAATTTCACCCGAAAATGTAACAGACAAATTAGTGAAATGTTTTTACCTGTCTACTAGGTATAGCAGGGGTATATCACAGCCACAAATTGGTGAATTTCACCCGAAAATGTAACAGACAAATTAGTGAAATGTTTTTACCTGTCTACTAGGTAGCAGGGCTATATCACACCCAAAAATAGGTGAATTTCACCCAAATATTTAACAGACAGTTTAGTGAATTTTTTTTACCTGTCTACTAGGTATAGCAGGGGTATATCACAGCCAAAAATTTGTGAATTTCACCTGAGAATGTAACAAACAAATTAGTAAAACATTTTTTACCTGTCTACTAGGTATAGCAGGGGTATATCACAGCCAAAAATTTGTGAATTTCACCTGAGAATGTAACAAACAAATTAGTAAAACATTTTTTACCTGTCTTCTAGGTAGAGCAGGGGTATATCATATCCAAAAATTCGTGAATTTCACCCGAATATGTAACAGACAAATTAGTGTTTTTTTTTTACCTGTCTACTAGGTAGAGCAGGGGTATATCACACCCAAAAATCTGTGAATTTCACCCGAATATGTAACAGACAAATTAGTGATTTTTTTTTTTACCTGTCTACTAGGTAGAGCAGGGGTATATCACACCCAAAAATTGGTAAATTTCCCCCGAATATGTAACAGAGAAATTTGTGAAATTGTTTTACCTGTCTACTAGGTACAGCAGGAGTATATCACACCCAAAAATCTGTGAATTTCACCCAAATATGTAACAGACAAATTAGTGAATTTTTTTTTACCTGTCTACTAGGTATAGCAGTGGTATATTATAGTAAAAAATTGGTGAATGTAACAGACAAATTAGTAAAATGACATAAAATAAAATACGTACAAATGAAAAATAATCTTGATTTATAAGGTGGAGGTCCATATGGAGTAGGAGTTTGAGGAGGCGGTGGATCTAGTGGTGTAGGTGGAAGCAGAGGTGGAGGAGGACGAGGTAGCCAACACTGTTTTTTGGTTTTAATTTATTTTTTATTTTTTTATTAGTGTACACTCCAAAGAGTGGGAAATATCCAAAATACATCAATGAGCAATTGCGCTGTAGTAAAACAATGGCTGGGTAAGGCCGGTATACATGTCTATTCTGCACAAGGTACGGACAAGTCCTGTGGGATCCATGCCTGGTTCATTTTAATGAGCGTGAGCTTGTCCACATTGGCGCCTGTCTGTGATAACACCCCCTGCCGGTCTAAACACACGTTCAGACAATACATTGGCTGCATGGCAGGCCAGCACCTCCAAGGCGTAAAGGGCAAGCTCAAGCCATGTGCCCAATTTGGAGACCCAGAAGTTGAAAGGGGCAGACCCGTCATTCAGTACGTGTAGGCGTGTGCACACATACTGCTCCACTATTTTGCTGAAATGCTGCCTCCTGCTAAGACGTTCCATATCAGCTGGTGGTGCTGGTTGTTGTAGCGTTCTGACAAAGCTTTTCCACATTTCGACCATGATAACCTTGCCTTCTGAGGTGCTGGTGGTGCCCCAGCTGCGTTGGCGACCTCTTCCTCCTCCACTGCCTTCGCCTTGCGCTTCCACTGTGCCCCCGCTGTCAAGTGGGAATGCCACCAGCAGCGGGTCTACCAGCGTGCGCTTGTACTCGCGCATCTTACGATCATGCTCCAGTGATGGAATTAAGGACGGTACGTTGTCCTTGTAATGGGGATCCAGCAGCGTGTCCACCCAGTAATCCGCACAAGTCAGAATGTGGGCAACTCGGCGGTCGTTGCGGAGACACTGCAGCATGTAATCGCTCATGTGTGCCAGGCTGCCCAGAGGCAACGACAAGCTGTCCTCTGTGGGAGGTGTATCATCTGTGTCCTCTGTATCCCCCCAGCCACGCACCAGTGATGGCCATGAGCTGGTTTGGGTGCCACCCTGCTGTGAACATGGTTCCTCCTCCTCCATCTCCTCATCCTCCACCTCGTCATCCTCCAGAACTGTGCCCTGGCTGGACAATTGTGTACCTGCCGTTTGTGGGTGCAGGAACCCATCCTCGGAGCCACTTGTGAATGACTGGCCGGGAACCCTATGAAATGATCCCTCTTCCTCCTCCTCCTCCTGTGCCACATCTTCTTCCATCATCACCAGAAGCGTTTTTTCAAAGAGGCATAGTAGTGGGGTAGTAACGCTGAGAACAGCGTTATTGGCACTGACCATGTTGGTGGAGTACTCGAAACAGCGCAACAAGGAACAAAGGTCTCGCATGGAGGCCCAGTCATTGGTTGTGAAGTGGTGCTGTTCTGCAGAGCGACTCACCCGCACGTGCTGCAGCTGAAACTCCTTTATCGCCTGCTGCTGCTCGCACAGTCTGGCCAGCATGTGCAAGGTGGAGTTCCACCTTGTGGGCACGTCACATACGAGGAGGTGAGCTGGAAGGCCGAAGTTACGCTGCAGCGCTGACAGGCGAGCAGCAGCAGGGTGAGAATGCCAAAAGCACATACAGATGGCTCGCACTTTCTGCAGCAGCTCTGATGACATATCGGGGTAATTTTTAAGGAACCTCTGCACCACCAAATTTAGCACTTGCGCCAGGCAAGGGATGTGCGTCAAACCGGCTAGTCCCAGAGCTGCTACGAGATTTCGCCCATTATCGCACACCACCAGGCCGGGCTTGAGGCTCACTGGCACCAACCACTCATCGGTCTGTTGTTCAGGGCCCGTCCACAGCTCCTGCGCGGTGTGGGGTTTGTCCCCCAAACAGATAAGTTTTAAAACTGCCTGCTGTCGTTTACCCCTGACTGTGCTTAAGTTGGTAGTGAAGGTGTTACGCTGACCGGATGAGGAGGTGATAGAGGATGAGGAAGCGTAGTAGGAGGAGGAAGCAACAGGAAGCAAAGAGAAGTGACCTGCAATCCTCGGTGGTGGAAGGACATGCGCCAAACTGCTATCCGCCTCGGGCCCAACCGCCACTGCATTGACCCAGTGTGCTGTTATGGAGATATAACATCCCTGACCGTGCTTACTGGTCCACGTATCTGTACTTAGGTGGACCTTGCCACAGATGGCATTGTGCAGTGCACACCTGATTTTGTCCCCCACTTGGTTGTGCAAGGAATGGATGGCTCACCTGGAAAAGTAGTGGCGGCTGGGCACGACGTACTGTGAGACAGCCACCGCCATAAGGCTTTTAAAACTCTCCGTCTCCACCAGACGGAATGACAGCATTTCAAAGGCCAGTAATTTAGAAATGCTGGCATGCCGGGCCAGGGATCGTGGGTGGGTGGGTAGGGGGGTACTTCCTCTTCCGCTTCAGTGTTTGGGAGATGGAGAGCTGAACGCTTCCGTGGGACATTGTGGAGATGCTTGGTGACCCAGGTGGTGGTGTTGCTGGCAGATCCTCTGTTTGCAGGGTGGCAGGTGCCACTGTCACTCCAGAGGTAGATGAAGAGGCCGAGACTCCAGCAGAAGAGGAAGCAGGAGGAGTCAGAGACCTTTCTTTGTTTTTGAGGTGTCTACTCCACTGCAGCTCGTGCTTTGCACTTAGATGCCTGGTCATGCTAGGTTATTGCAGTATTTAAAGCTTGTATCTCATACTGACAGATGCAGCCAAGGCCGCAAATTTAGTATTTGGCCCAAAATGGGTGTTTTTTTAAAATAACAGAATAGAACATCAGCATCTAACGTGTGTATTTCACACTGACAGATGCAGCCAAGGCTGCAAATTTAGTATTTTGCCCTAAATGGGTGTTTTTTAAATAACTGAATAGAACAACAGTATCTAATGCTTGTATTTCACACTGACAGATGCAGCAAAGCCTGGAAATTCAGTATTTTGGCCAAAATGGGTGTTTTATTAATATCAGAATAGAACACCAGAATCTAACGCGTGTATTTCACACTGACAGATGCAGCCAAGGCCGCAAATTTGAAAAAAATGGGTGTTTTTTTTAAACCCAGAAAATTATTTAAGTATTTTAAGCTTGTCTTTCACACTGACAAATGTTGCAAAGGCCCCAGATGTAGGGTATTGCCAAAAATGGGTGTTTTTTTAAACACAGAATATTATTGCAGTATTTCAAGCTTGTATTTCCCACTGACAGATGCAGCCATAGAACACCAGAATCTAACGCGTGTATTTCACACTGACAGATGCAGCCAAGGCCGCAAATTTAGTATTTTGCCCAAAATGGGTGTTTTTTTTACACAGAATATTATTGCAGTTTTTCAAGCTTGTATCTCACACTGACAGATGCAGCCAAGGCCGTAAATTTAGTATTTGGCCCAAAATGGGTGTTTTTTTTAAACCCAGAATATTATTGCACTATTTCTAGCTTTTATGTCACACTAACAAATGCAGCATAGGCCCCAGATGTAGGGTATTGCCCAAAATGTGTGTTTTTTTAAACCCAGAATATGATTTCAGTATTTCTAGCTTGTATGTCACACTAACAAATGTAGCATAGGCACCAGATGTAGGGTAGTGCCAAAAATGGGTGTTTTTTTAAACCCAGAATATTATTGCAGTATTTCTAGCTTGTATGTCACACTAACAAATGCAGCATAGGCCCCAGATGTAGGGTATTGCCAAAAATTTGTGTTGTTTTAAACCCAGAATATTATTGCAGTATTTAAAACTTTTATCTCACACTGACAGATGTAGCCAAGGCCGCACATTTAGTATTTGTCCCAAAATGGGTGTTTTTTTAATATCAAAACAGAACACCAGTATCTAACTCGTGTATTTCACACTGACAGATGCAGCCAAGGCCACAAATTTAGTATTTTGCCCAAAATGGGTGTTTTTTTAAACCCAGAATATTATTGCAGTATTTTTAGCTTGTCTGTCACACTAACAAATGCAGCATAGGCCCCAGATGTAGGGTATTGCCAAAAATGGGTGTTTTTTAAGCCCAGAAAATGATTGAAGTATTTCAAGCTCGTCTTTCACACTGACAAATGCTGCAAAGGCATCAGATGTAGGGTATTGCCAAAAATGGGTGTATTTATTTAAACCCAGAATAATATTGCAGTATTTCAAGCTTGTATCTCACACTGACAGATGCAGCCAAGGCCGCAAATTTAGTATTTTGCCCAAAATGGGTGTTTTTTTAAACCCAGAATATTATTGCAGTATTTCTAGCTTGTATGTCACACTAACAAATGCAGCATCAGTATCGAATGCGTGTATTTCACACTGACAGATGCAGCAAAGCCTGCAAATTCAGTATTTTGCCCAAAATGGGTGTTTTATTAATATCAGAATAGAACACCAGAATATAACGAGTGTATCTCACACTGACAGATGCAGCCAAGGCCGCAAATTTAGTATTTTGCCCAAAACGAGTGTTTTTTTAAAACCAGAATATTATTGCAGTATTTCTAGCTTGTATGTCACACTAACAAATACAGCATAAGCCCCAGATGTAGGGTATTACCAAAAATTTTTGTTTTTTTTTAACCCAGAAAATTATTGACGTATTGCAAGCTTGTCTTTCACACTGACAAATGTTGCAAAGGCCCCAGATGTAGGGTATTGCTAAAAATGGGTGTTTATTTAAATCCAGAAAATTATTGAAATATTTCAAGCTTGTCTTTCACACTGACAAATGCTGCAAAGGCACTAGATGTAGGGTATTGCCAAACATTTTAGTTTTTTTTAAACCCAAAAAATTATTGAAGTATTTCAAGCTTGTCTTTCACACTGACAAATGCTGAAAAGGCCCCAGATGTAGGGTCTTGCAAAAAATGGGTGATTTTTTAAACCTAGAAAATTATTGAAGTATTGCAAGCTTGTATTTGAATGTCACAAATTAACATATGCCGTGCTGGTGCATTGAGCTTGCATAAAATGGCTGCTGCTGCCCACCTGCCTAACAGACGGATAAAAGTTATTTTTCTGTGTCACTGGGCTCAGGGCAGGGTAAAAAGATTGTGCACTGCACCCACAAAACAAAATCTAGGTAGATTGCTGAGTTAACAAGCACTTCTGGTTAAAGATTATGTCATATTCTGTCCCTCACAGCAGCAGCATCCTATCCTTACACTAATCAGAGCAGAGTGACGTGCAGCGCTACGTGACTCCAGCTTATATAGAGCATGGCTGTGATGGCTTCTAAGGGCACAAGAGTAAAACGCTTGTTGATTGGCTGCTCTGCAGCCTTTCAAAAAGCGCCATTAAATCACCGAACACAGAACTCGAACCCGAACTTTTACTGAAAAGTTCGGGTTCAGGTCCGGGGTCCAAAAATCCTAAAGTTCGGTACGAACCTGAACTTTACAGTTCGGGTTCGCTCAACCCTATTCTCCAGTGATACCTACATTAATCTGAGCTAATCTTACAGTGTTAACAGTGAATTTTTTGGTAATAAACTCTCTTTTACTGGTCACTTTGGCAAAAGTTTGGTGGATGGCCATAGTTTCAGGGCCATTGCTTGGAGAAGGCGATGTTTATGAATGTCCCCCCTGATATCAGAAGATCAGATAGACTGGATTTCCTAGAATCAAATCAATCAAAATACAGTTTGCAAATATATTTAACTTTCTAAATTTCCAAGGATTTCCTTGCTGTAGACCTTCTTAATATAGTTAAAGGCAGTCACCAAGAAATTCACTATTAAACCAGTCAGTCATACTGCCTTGTAGGGCACCTTTAACTTAGTTATCCGTTGCTTCATTCTGGACAAAAGGTACCTTTAATCCATATGCAAATGAGCAGTCAAGTGCACCGAGGGCGTGTCCAAGCCACCTTGTTCATCCTTGCTCCATCTGCTTCCTCTGCCAGTCCCATCATTTCCTTCTTCATTGACAAATCCAGGGGAGATGGCTATGCAGGAACCTAGGCCTGTCAATCAAGAAATAGAGTGAAGAGTTGACAAAGAAAGCAGGAGAGGCGAGAGTGCACAGAGTGGCTTGGGCCCACCCTCAGTGCACTTAACTGCTCATTTGAATATGCTTTAAACTTACCTTTTCTCTAGAATGAAGCACTGGATCTCTAAGTGAAAGGTATTATGTTCGGCTGAGCTAGCCCTACAAGGCTTTGAGATAGGGCTAACAGCGAATTTCCTGCTGTCAGAACCGCTTCAACTTTTAGCTAAAATGTCACTTACAAATCCTTAACATGTACAAGGCCAACAATTCCAATTGAAAGAAAGAAAACAAAAATCTTAATATCCATGAGCAGAGGATGGAAGTAGCTACCAATTTGGTTTGCACCAGCTTTCATTCTGTGTAGTGTGATTAAACATGGCTGCCTGTAATATAAAATACAGAAAAGTATATTCTGTTTTAGCCATAGTTCCCTTTGATATAAAACTCTATAGCAGTAAGCGCATTGTTTTCTGCTTTTTGCTGATAAAAGCATTACGATTTAGCGTGCCTTTGGCAGCTTCGGTTTGAAGTCTTTTTGTTCATGCAAACAATAGAAAATAATAGCAGGGAATAATCACAATACACGTCCTATTGCAGTCCTGTTTGTAGAAGGCTTTCGGCTGAGCTGAAGCCTTGTCATAGTTTATTTAATATAATAATAGGCTGCATATAAGCCTCGTAAATAACACAGTGTTCATTACTGTTAGCTTCTCTATCCAAAAATATTTTGAATCCATATAGGCCTTATGCAGACTAATATAAAATATTATTGCATACACAGGCAAAGATGGATTTAGTGCCTTGTTCACTTACAGGTGTGAATCCAAGGCATCTTTTAGCAGTCAATTGCCTTTGCAGTCTTTTGAAGTTGAGTACCAATTTACATTTCAGTGCATAACGTGCGTTCCACCCCTCCTCTTGATGAGTGCGGCGTCGTCATTGTGGGCTCGGCGTGCATCATCAGGTATGGAGCGCTCGATATTAGGCACCAGCTGCTGTGATTTCCTATTGAGACCACATGTGTTTGGGATCTATCGGAGATATAAATAGGGGGATATGGCTACACTTTCATTCACCTCCCGATAAAGCTGGGGCAAAACGCGCGTCGAGGTTCCTATCCTGACCGGTGCCTGCTGTTTTCACCCCCATAATGTCTTGTGGTATGCCTTGATTTCTATTAGTAGTTATTTGCTGGGCTCCTCTATATCCTTTATTATAAGGTTTTGTGCATTATTACCCTTTGAGGGTTTAACCTCTCCCTCTATTGCTAGATTCTGGCGTCTGCTTTATTCTTTCTTAACTGTATTTTGAGTTGAGCTTTGCCTGGTGGCTATGTACCAGGGTGATGACCATATACTGTTTACTCAGTGATAAGTGATGGTTACCACCATGGGGTGTAGCGAGGAGGAGGCAAATGGGACAGGGGCTCCAGGCACAGAAGGTTGAGGGTGCACTATGGCAGTTCATTTAGATGGTGAAGCAGGGAGCCACACATCACGATACTGGGTTGTCTAGAAGGACTGGTGCAGACCCGGGAATCAGCCTCCTCCTACATAGCCCAGCAGAGCGATGTGTGTGACCACATTGTGCTACTGCTCAGGAACGCCAGATGTAATCAGATCATCAGTCGAACAGGTGAGTATTCAGGGCTTTTTTTTTTTTACTTTATTAATGGAGCTGGGGGGAGGGCACTAATGAAAGGGGCAGAGTGGGGGCATTACTACTGCAAGGGGCCACAATGAAGGCATTATTACAGTGAGGGGGCACAATGTGTGCTAACTACAGTGAGGGTTCACAATGAGGGCATTACCACTGTGAGGAGGCACTATCTGGGCATATCTACTGTGAAAGAGGCACTGTGTGGGCATTACTACTGTAAGGAGACACAATGTGGGCATAATTACTGTGAAGGAGGCACAGTGTGGACATTACTAGTAGTGATGAGCGGCAGGGGCAATATTAGAATTTGCGATATTTCGCGAATATTTGGGCGAATATTCGTCATAAATTTGCGAATTTGCGAATTCGCCATTATTTTCTTGATTGCGAAAATCGGCAATGTAATATGCGCAATACAGGCGTGGGTAACTTTTGCTCCATTTTTCTAGCTGCTAGAAGTTTCCTGAGACTGGAGAAAATGGTTGGCACGGCAGGACATTACAATAGCTTTATATGCAGATAGAGTGCTCCAATATATTCGCTATTGCGCAAATCGATAGTTAATGAAGCGCATATTTTGTGTATTCTTGTGAACTTGTGACATCACAGCACTATGTCTGTGGAATGTATGTATGGACAGCAGAACCTACAGCTACACTATATCATGATCTAACCTACACTGACTATCTCCCACTAACTATCTGAGGGGGCAGTTTCAGAGAGCAATGAGGAGAAAGCAAAGCTATTAAATATTTTTTTCTCCACTGTATTCACTGAAGAAAATAAACTGTGAGATGGAATGCAGAATGTAATAGTTAATTCCCAATTTAAAGTGCCCTGTCTGACCCAGGAAAAAGTATAGCGGCGTCTTAAAAAGATTAAAATAGACAAATCGCCAGGACCAGATGGCATACACCCCCGTATCCTAAGAGAATTAAATAATGTCATAGCCAGACCCTTATTTCTGATATTTAAGGACTCTGTACAGACAGGGAGTGTTCCACAGGATTGGCACATAGCAAATGTAGCACCAATATTCAAAAAGGGTCCAAAAACAGAGCCCGGAAACTATAGGCCGGTAAGTTTAATATCTGTCATGGGTAAACTGTTTGAAGGTTTTCTAAGAGATGCTAACTTGGAATACCTCAAGGAAAATAAGCAAATAACACCCTATCAGCATGGCTTTATGAGGGATCGGTTATGTCAAATTAATTTAATCAGTTTCTATGAGGAGGTAAGTTCTAGACTTGACAGTGGTGAATCAATGGATGTCATATATCTGGACTTCTCCAAAGCATTTGACACTGTACCGCATAAAAGGTTAGTATATAAAATGAGAATGCTTGGACTGGGATAAAATGTCTGTATGTGGGTAAGTAACTGGCTCATTGCTAGAAGAGGGTGGTTATTAATGGTACACACTCAGATTGGGTCAGTATTGGGCCCTATACTAGTGGAGTAACTCAGGGGTCAGTATTGGGCCCTATTCTATTCAATATATTAATGAATGATCTTGTAGAAGGCTTGAACAGTAAAATATCAATTTTTGCAGAGACACTAAACTGTATAAAGGAATTGACACGGAAGAGGACAGTATACTGCTACAAATGGATCTGGATAGATTGGAGGCTTGGGCAGATAAGTGGCAGATGAGGTTTAACACTGACAAATGTAAGGTTATGCACATGGGAAGCAATAATGCAAGTCACCTGTACATACTAAATGGTAAAACACTGGGTAACACTGACATGGAAAAGGAACAGCAAACTAAACTGTAAAAACCAGTGTCAGGCAGCTGCTGCCAATGCCAATAAGATAATGGGTTGCATCAAAAGGGGCATAGATGCCCTTGATGAGAACATAATCCTACCACTTTACAAATCACTAGTCAGACCACACATGGAGTACTGTGTACAGTTCTGGGCTCCTGTGAACAAGGCAGACATAGCAGAGCTGGAGAGGGTACAGAGGAGGGCAACTAAAGTAATAACTGGAATGGGGGGACTACAGTACCCTGAAAGATTATCAACATTAGGATTGTTATTCACTTTAGAAAAAAGACGACTGAGGGTAGATCTAATTACTATGTATAAATATATCAGGGGGCAGTACAGAGATCTCTCCCATCATCTATTTATCCCCAGGATTGTGACTGTGATGAGGGGACATCCTCTGCGTCTGGAGGAAAGAAGGTTTGTACACAAACATAGAAGAGGATTCGTTACGGTAAGAGCAGTGAGACTATGGAGCTCTCTGCCTGAGGAGGTGGTGATGGTGAGTTCACAAAAAGAGTTCAAGAGGGGCCTGGATGTATTTCTGGAGTGTAATAATATTACAGGCTATAACTACTAGAGAGGGGTCATTGATCCAGGGAGTTATTCTGATTGCCTGATTGGAGTCGGGAAGGAATTTTTTTCCCCTTAAGTGGGGAAAATTGGCTTCTACCTCACAGTTTTTTTTTGCCTTCCTCTGGATAAACTTGCAGGATAAGAGGCCGAACTGGATGGACAGATGTCTTTTTTCGGCCTTATATACTATGTCACTATGTCACTATGTTACTATGTTATACTATGTTACTATGTTATACTATGTTACTATGTTATATATATAAGCTAACTAACTAATATAATGACACAGCAAAGCACAGAGCACAGCAATGACACTGCTGTCTCTCTCAGAACTGCATAAAACTACAGAAAATGGCTGCTGGGGAGTTTCTTATATAGTAAGGGGTAGGCAACTTTTCTATTGTTTGCTAGGGATGTTGCTAAGCTCAGACAAATACATTGCAGCCTTCTCATTGGCCCACAAGAAAGAAGCAGGGAGGGATCATGGGTTCAGATAAAAAAAAAAATCGAGAATATTTGCGAATACGAATATATAGCACTATATTCTAAATCTTCTTAAATTCTAGAGATATTCGCGATTAAAATTCGCAATTCGAATATTCGCGCCCAACACTAATTACTAGTGTGAACAAGGCACAATGTTGGCATTACTTCTGTGAGGGGTACAATGTAGGCATTATCACTGTGAGGGGGCACAATGTGTGCATAACCACTGTGACAGGGCAAAATATGGGCATAACTACTGTGATGGGGCACAATGTAGATATAACTACTGTGATGGGGCACAATGTGGATATAACTACTGTGACAGGTCTCAATGTGGGAATCACTACTGTGAGAGGGCACAATGTGGGCCAAACTACTGTGAGGAGGCACAATGTAGACATAACTACTGTGATGGCACACAATGTAGATATTACTACTATGAGGGGACACAATGTGGCCATTACTACTGTGAGGGGCACAATGTGGACATAAGTACTGGGAGGGATCACAGAAAAAGAAACAAAACATCCTTCACAATATGATAGTAAATATGTGGATGTGCATGGCTTTATTTATACAATCATAGAAAATAATGCACTAAAACAATTGATGCAAACATAATATATGGACTAAGCCCTCACTCTAATAATAAAATCTGAGTCTCTTAGCCAATATATTTTGATCAAAGCACATCTGTTCCCGCCTACCCGCACCAAGGTGGTCTCAGTCAGGCAGGTCCTTCTCTAAACCTACCTATGCCGCATGGACATCTATATTCAGGAGAGCAGATCCTATACAGGGAGTGCAGAATTATGAGGCAAGTTGTATTTTTGAGGATTAATTTTATTATTGAACAACAACCATGTTCTCAATGAACCCAAAAAACTCATTAATATCAAAGCTGAATATTTTTGGAAGTAGTTTTTAGTTTGTTTTTAGTTTTAGCTATTTTAGGGGGATATCTGTGTGTGCAGGTGACTATTACTGTGCATAATTATTAGGCAACTTAACAAAAAACAAATATATACCCATTTCAATTATTTATTTTTACCAGTGAAACCAATATAACATCTCAACATTCACAAATATACATTTCTGACATTCAAAAACAAAACAAAAACAAATCAGTGACCAATATAGCCACCTTTCTTTGCAAGGACACTCAAAAGCCTGCCATCCATGGATTCTGTCAGTGTTTTGATCTGTTCACCATCAACATTGCGTGCAGCAGCAACCACAGCCTCCCAGACACTGTTCAGAGAGGTGTACTGTTTTCCCTCCTTGTAAATCTCACATTTGATGATGGACCACAGGTTCTCAATGGGGTTCAGATCAGGTGAACAAGGAGGCCATGTCATTAGATTTTCTTCTTTTATACCCTTTCTTGCCAGCCACGCTGTGGAGTACTTGGACGCGTGTGATGGAGCATTGTCCTGCATGAAAATCATGTTTTTCTTGAAGGATGCAGACTTCTTCCTGTACCACTGCTTGAAGAAGGTGTATTCCAGAAACTGGCAGTAGGACTGGGAGTTGAGCTTGACTCCATCCTCAACCCGAAAAGGCCCCACAAGCTCATCTTTGATGATACCAGCCCAAACCAGTACTCCACCTCCACCTTGCTGGCGTCTGAGTCGGACTGGAGCTCTCTGCCCTTTACCAATCCAGCCACGGGCCCATCCATCTGGCCCATCAAGACTCACTCTCATTTCATCAGTCCATAAAACCTTAGAAAAATCAGTCTTGAGATATTTCTTGGCCCAGTCTTGACGTTTCAGCTTGTGTTTCTTGTTCAGTGGTGGTCGTCTTTCAGCCTTTCTTACCTTGGCCATGTCTCTGAGTATTGCACACCTTGTGCTTTTGGGCACTCCAGTGATGTTGCAGCTCTGAAATATGGCCAAACTGGTGGCAAGTGGCATCTTGGCAGCTGCACGCTTGACTTTTCTCAGTTCATGGGCAGTTATTTTGCGCCTTGGTTTTTCCACACGCTTCTTGCGACCATGTTGACTATTTTGAATGAAACGCTTGATTGTTCGATGATCACGCTTCAGAAGCTTTGCAATTTTAAGAGTGCTGCATCCCTCTGCAAGATATCTCACTATTTTTGACTTTTCTGAGCCTGTCAATTCCTTCTTTTGACCCATTTTGCCAAAGGAAAGGAAGTTGCCTAATAATTATGCACACCTAATATAGGGTGTTGATGTCATTAGACCACACCCCTTCTCATTACAGAGATGCACATCACCTAATATGCTTAATTGGTAGTAGGCTTTCGAGCCTATACAGCTTGGAGTAAGACAACATGCATAAAGAATATGATGTGGTCAAAATACTCATTTGCCTAATAATTCTGCACGCAGTGTAGTGTGCTGCTCCTAGTTACCTCTGTGTGCATCAAGCAACCAATGAGAGGAGGAGCATGCATGAGATGAGTTTGCATCTATTGTTTTAGTGCATTATTTTCCCTGATTTTATAAATGTAGCTATGCACATCCACGAAAAAGCGTCGTCCTTAATTGTGAGCAGCGAGTGTTTGAGTAGACACAGAAGTGGGATGGTTACGCTGATAATAGCGTTACCACCGCTCACCATCTGTGTTGATTCCTCAAAGTTTCTTAAAACCTCACAGAGGTCAGACATCCATGCCTTCTTCTCGCTTGTGAATAGCGGAAGTTGACTGGAAAGGCGATGACCATGTTGCAGCGATTATTCCACTACTGCCCTCTGCTGCTCACAAAGCCTGGCCAACATGTGAAACGTCAAGTTCCAGCGTGTGCTCACGTCACACAACAGCTAGTGAGCTGCCAATTTCCTGCGCTGCTGCAGTGTTGACAGACCGGCTGAAGCTGTCGATGACTTGCGGAAATGTGCACACATGCGGCGCACCTTCACCATTAGCTCTGGCAAATTGGGGTAGGTTTTGAGAAACCACTGAACCACTAAGTTTAAGACGTGGGCTAGACATGGGATGTGTGTAAGCTTGCTGAGCTCCAAAGCTTTCCAAGTTACTGACATTATCAGACACAATCATGCCTGGTTCAAGGTTGAGTGGCAAGAGCCACAGCTCAGTCTGGTCTCTTATCCCCTTCAACAGCTCTGCCGCTATGTGCTGTTTGAAACCCTGATTGACGTAGGACCCGCAATCCTTGGCGTCGGTAGCACCTGTGCCATCCCTGGGTACGACTCGCTCCCGGCCTCCACAACGTTCACCCAGTGTGCCGTCACTGAAATGTAGCGTCCCTGGCCGAATGCACTTATCCATGTCTCCTTGGTTAAGTTGAACTTCCCAGTAACTACGTTGGTCAGGGCACGTTTGATGTTGCGGGACACATGTTGGTGTAAGGCGGGCATGGCACACCTTTAATAATAATGGCGGCTCGGGACTGCATTACGCGGGACGGCTGCCAACATTAGGCTGTGGAAGGCCTCAGTGTCCACAAGCCTAAATTTCCAGGGCCAGTCATTTGGAAAGTTACGCATTTAGTAGGCTGGGTATTTAGGAGGCTGGGTATTTGCACTTGCGTTCAAATGCCTGGGTTAAGGACATTTGTACGCTGCGCTGGGACACAGAAGTGGATGTGCAAGCTGATGGTGCTTGGGAAGGTCCAGGTGCAGGGCGGGGGGCATCCGGGCCTGCGTCTTGGACAGGGGATTGGCCAACACGTAACACAGGGGAAGAGGAGACAGTGGTGTGACCCGCAGACACTGATTGTGGACCCAGGCATTAAGTCCACCTATTAGGGTACTTTCATGCCATGTGGCGGATCATGCTGGTGGTGGTAAGGTTACTAGTGTTCACGCCTCTGCTCATTTTGGTACGGCACAGGTTGCAAATAAAAATTATTTTATCGTCCGCACTTTTCTCAAAAAAGCGCCATACTGCGGAACACCTACCCCTTGGCAAGGGAGGTTGCCGCAAGGGGTACTCCAGGAAACAGTTGCGTGCCTGTTTGGTGTGGCCCGCCTTCTCCCTTTTGCCACCCCACTGCCTCTTCCAGCCTGTTGTGGTGCAGCAGATCCCTCCCCCTCTGTACTGCTGTCCTCGCTAGCGTGTGTCTTAGGTTTTTCTGAATGACACTATCAATAACTTCAATGTAAGATTTTCTTTTTGGGATAGATTTCAAGTAGGCCTCAAATACCACAAACTAGTTATTTTCAGAATGGCAAATTTTGTAATGCTTTTTCAACCCAGAACAAAAAGTCTGCTTTGACGGTCACTACAAATAACTTGACCAGCTAAAACTGTGCAGATTTGGTTGAATAGAGATGTGAGACCTGTTTTTTTTTGCGCTGTGTGACAGTTATAGGTTTAATCACAGAATGACACTTCTATCAGCACGCTAGCATGTGTCTTAGGTTTTTCTGAATGACACTATCAATAACTTCAATGTAAGATTTTCTTTTTGGGATAGATTTCAAGTAGGCCTGAAATACCACAAACTAGTTATTTTCAGAATGGCAAATTTGGGAATGCTTTTTCAACCCAGAACAAAAAGTCTGCTTTGACAGTCACTACAAATAACTTGACCAGCTAAAACTGTGCAGATTTGGTTGAATAGAGATGTGAGACCTGTTTTTTTTTGCGCTGTGTGACAGTTATAGGTTTAATCACAGAATGACACTTCTATCAGCACGCTAGCGTGTGTCTTAGGTTTTTCTGAATGACACTATCAATAACTTCAATGTAAGATTTTCTTTTTGGGATAGATTTCAAGTAGGCCTGAAATACCACAAACTAGTTATTTTCAGAATGGCAAATTTGGGAATGCTTTTTCAACCCAGAACAAAAAGTCTGCTTTGACAGTCACTACAAATAACTTGACCAGCTAAAACTGTGCAGATTTGGTTGAATAGAGATGTGAGATCTGTTTTTTTTTGCGCTGTGTGACAGTTATAGGTTTAATCACAGAATGACACTTCTATCAGCACGCTAGCGTGTGTCTTAGGTTTTTCTGAATGACACTATCAATAACTTCAATGTAAGATTTTCTTTTTGGGATAGATTTCAAGTAGGCCTGAAATACCACAAACTAGTTATTTTCAGAATGGCAAATTTGGGAATGCTTTTTCAACCCAGAACAAAAAGTCTGCTTTTACGGTCACTACAAATAACTTGACCAGCTAAAACTGTGCAGATTTGGTTGAATAGAAATGTCAGGTCTATTTTTTAGGCGCTGTGTGACAGGCTCAACTTGCCCCTGATGTAATATATGGCCAAAAAATAACCACACTGTTGATGGTTAAATGCACTTGGGTGACACAGGCTCAGCCTGCAGCTGATGTAGTATATGGCCAAAAAATAATCAGACTGTTGATGGTTAAATGCACTTGGGTGAAACAGGCTCAGCCTGCAGCTGATGTAGTATATGGCCAAAAAATAACCAGACTGTTGATGGTTAAATGCACTTCGGTGACACAGGCTCAGCCTGCAGCTGATGTAGGATATAGCACAAAATAACCACACTATCGATGGTTAAATACACTTGGTGATAGCTCGTGCTGGCGCACCACAAGTCACAAAATGGCCGCCGATCACCCCAGAAAAAAAGTGATCTAAAAACGCTCTGGGCAGCCTCAAAAAAGTGAGCAAGTCAATAATAGCACTTCAATGATCCACAGCTGCAGATCGATCACAGAATGAAGTCTTTTGGAGGAGTTAATCTGCCTAATCTCACCCTAACGTCGCAGCTGCAACCTCTCCCTATGCTTGAATCAGCAGAGTGACGTGCAGCGCTACGTGACCCAAGCTTATATAGAGGCTGGGTCACATGCTGCACTGGCCAATCACAGCCATGCCAATAGTAGGCAAGGCTGTGATGGCCTCTTGGGGCAAGTAGTATGACGCTTGTTGATTGGCTGCTTTGCAGCCTTTCAAAAAGCGCCAAGAAAGCGCCGAACACCGAACCCGAACCCAGACTTTTACGAAAATGTTCGGGTTCGGGTCCGTGTCACGGACACCCCAAAATTCGGTACGAACCCGAACTATACAGTTCGGGTTCGCTCATCCCTACCCATGACACATCCATCAAGTGGTACAGGACAGCCAATTGAGACATTTCAGCAGATGGACATACCCCCTACCTTATAAATAGACTTGATCTGGCCGCCATTTTACATTCAGTGTTTTGCCAGTGTAGGGAGAGGTTGCTGTGTAGAGCAGGGACAGACTGTTAGGGACACCAAATGCTAGCTAATAGGGCCACAAAAGTCTTTTTAAGGACTGGTATAGGTGTGCTATCGATAGGTGTGATACACAGAGGGGTGCGATATGCTTATAATTTACTTTTATAATGAGTCAAAAACACATAGATCTATATAGTGATCACCTGGAAGTCAGGGGCCTAGGGGCTAGGGGCTTACTAGGGCCACTTTTATCTAGGGTAAGGTTCCAGACGGGGGCGCTCTTATCAGGGCGGGTGGTCTGTGGTTAGGCTATCAGGGCCAGAATAGCAACCCCCTGTAGGGCAATATCAGGGACAGTTCTTTGCCCACCCTGTCCTTCAATACCACATCATCATCTAGCCCAGGGATGGATGTTTTTTGCTTTCCCTCCGGGATTCATGGATGTGCACTGGAACCCCCCGGATTGTGGTAGGACATATGGTTTCTGATTTAGTGCCGCCGAGCACTTGTTATTGCCTACCACATCTATGATTTTTGCTTAACTTTAATAATTACATTTATTTTCATTTTGAGGGATATCTTTTCCATTCACACGTCCGCAAAATGGGTCCGCATCCGTTCCGCAATTTTGAGGAACATGTGCAGACCCATTCATTTTCAACGGGGCCGGAATGTGCTGTCCGTATTTGCGGATCCGCACTTCCGCATCCGTGCTTCCGTTTCCTCCAAAAAATAGAACATGTCCTATTCTTGTCCGCAATTGCAGACAAGATTAGGCATTTTCTATTATAGTGCCGGGGATGTGTGGTCCGCAAATTGCGGAATGCACATTGCCGGTGTCCGTGTTTTGCGGATCCGCAAAACACTTACGGACGTGTGAATGGACCCTCATAGTAACATTATTAAAAGTTACGTTTTATCTTTATGTATATTCTAATGGATTGCCTTCCTTGTACAATGTTATAATATACTTTCTATGTTATATTGTATTGTGCGGCAGTTGTGTGCGGTTCTGCTGCGATACCGCAGCTATATAGAGGGACAAATGTTATTGGAACAAATAATTTCTACTGGAGTGATATACCAGACCCCCCCAAAAAACTGATTGAAGCGGGGTGTTATATACCAATATACTTTCTTTATAGTGCATTTGGGTACTGTATAGTGCATTTGCGCATGCGCATACGCGAAAATTATATTGCAGATATTTTGCATTGAAAAAAATTATGAATGGAGATCGCAAAATTCTAATAATACATCTGGTATGTCACTGTCCATGTTGTGTGACTATTTGTGCACTTCTAGCAACTAGTTCTTGGCTGCAAATATCATCTGAAGGTTTTTCAGGTTCGCCTGCCATTAAAATGAATGGGACCTGCCGCGAACTTGCGGTTCGCGAACATTTGATCGCGTTTGCGCGTTTTATTCGCGAACAGTCCTGGCAGATGTCTGTCCATCACTATTGATGACCTGTCCTTAGGATATGTGATCAATATCAGATCTGGGGGGGTCCCACACCCAGCATCCCCATTGGTCAGCTGTACTCAACAGCCACTAGCATTGGAAAAAACATAGCAGACTAGGCCAGGAGCGAAAAGCTCTGTCCACTGTGTAGTGGCCATGTCGGTGTACTGCAGTTCAGCTCACATTTACTTAAAGGGAACCTGCTATCAACTTTATGATGACCTCACTGAGGGCAGCATAAATTAGTGACAGAAATGCTGATCTCAGCTGTGTGTCACACATCAGCTAAAAGTAAGTGGTGGCTGAGAACCAGCATCATAATCATTGCAGCCCAGGCCTTGAAAAGAGTCAAATCTACCTGAGAAGAGTTGTGGTTATTCATAATCTCCTGCTCTCCCGCCCACCTGCTGATGTTTGTCAGTTCTCTCCTAGAGAGAAAGGAAGAAAACTAGGTAGAAAACTGTCAGTCATCAGCAGGTGGGCAGGAGAGCAGGAATTCATGAGTAACCATGACTCTTCTCAGGTGGCTTTGACTCTTTTCCAGGCCCAGTCTGGAATGATTGTGATGTTGGTTCTCGGCAACCAACATACTTTTAACTTATAAATGACAGACTGCTGAAATCAACTAACCTGTCTCTACTTTATTCTTCCATTATTATGGGCAACATAAAGTTGATGACAGGTTCCCTTTAAATTTGAGCCGTAATAACCCAGCATGGTTATGGTCGTGACTTCTGGATTCGCATGCAGTTGCCTGCGGTTTGGTTTTATTGTCAACCATATGGTGAGGGCTGCTGTTATGTTGCCTCACATGTGGTTGCCGCTGGCAACAGGTTTGTACTTGGCAGTATAGCAGCCTGAGCTGTTGCTAGGCAGCTTGCTGTCAAGTGCATGCGGTTGCACCTGGTTCGGTGTGTGTGTGCATGTCTGCACTTTCCATGTTTGGTGTGCACGGGGTTGTTTGTGTGTTCACTTCCCCTTTAAGTTGCTGTCTTCCCTTGTCTGGTGTGAGAAGGGTTAATTCCCTTCCTAGACTGTGAGCACTGGGTGTGTCTGTGTGGGTGTGGCTACTTGGGCCACTTGGGCCTATATAGCCTCTGCTGAGAGCAGTAGTCAGAGGGGTACTTCAGCCATGGTCTGCTGGAGTCATCCTCATACCTTATACCATCTGCCAGTGAGGGCCACCCTTGTGGTCATAGCAAATGTCATGTGATGTTTAGTCGATGTTGTTTTCCTTCTGTTATTTAATGCAGCTATGGATCTGGGTTCCTGTCTGTATGTGTGTTGGCTGTGTCCTTTTAAGTATGGTGTGGACGTCAGCGTGTCAGCACAGGGATCCAGTCAGCAAGGCTGTGGCAGGTAGGTGGAACTAGTGCAGTTCACCTGCCATATCCATAGGTCTGTTTTTGTATCCCTTTTCCTTGCAGCTTGGCCAGTGAGACTCCTGTTCCTCCGTGTCCAGGAGGAATGGGCTGTCTACCCAGTTCCTAGCTCAGGGATTGGCGGAGGGTCAGTAGGGATCCGAGGTTCCTGAGTATGAGCCCTCCTACCTTCAAGGTCGGCTCATGCAGCTAGGAGTCAGGGTCAGATTAGGGAAGCTCTAGGAGGTGACCTGCTCCCTATTTCTGTCATCCTGGTCGAGCAGCCATTAACATCTTCTGGCATCGCACGGCTGAGGATTTCCCCCATCCTCAGCCGTGACAGCATGGCCACTACACAGTAGCCGGAGCTATTCTACTTCTGACTGTAATATGTCTCCAAGTGAAAAATATTTATGGATGAAAAATATTTATATTAAATACCAATTAATACCAATTAATATTATATCAAATATTATTTAAAATTTCCCCCTCTTGAGGGTGAGATAATATTTTCGAACCCACAACATCAAATTTTACAATTATCTTGGACACTTGATTCTTCTTTTCTTCTTTATAAATTAATGGTCCTTCAATTATTTATTTGACAACAAAATAATAATATTTGCTGAACATATGGTAAACTGTGATTGAATACCAATGAAATAAATTTAACAGCTAATCTAATATCTATTAGGCATCTTTTTCTCTTCATCATCTTCCCCTGGTCTCGTCATGGTCTTGATACTGTAATTTCACTTATTCATCTTAAATTTGAGTCACATAAAGTCTATGATAAGATTGATAGAACTGTATGTAGATGATGTGCCGTCCTTAACCCCTTAACGACCCAGCCATTTTTCACCTTATGGACCAGGCCATTTTTAGCAAATCTGACGTGTCACTTTATGTGGTAATAACTTTAAAACGCTTTTACTTATCCAGGCCATTCTGAGATTGTTTTCTCGTCACATATTGTACTTCATGACAGTGGTAAAATTAAGTAAAAAAAAATTCATTTTTATTTATAAAAAAAATACCACATTTACCAAAACTTTGGAAAAATTAGCAAATTTGCTAATTTCAATTTCTCTACTTTTATAATAGATAGTAATAACTCCAAAAATATTTATTACTTTACATTCCCTATATGTCTACTTCATGTTTGGATTATTTTGTGAATGCCATTTTATTTTTTGGGGACATTAGAAGGCTTAGAAGTTTAGAAGCAAAACCCACTTTTTAAGGACCAGTTCAGATCTGAAGTCACTTTGTCAGGCATACATAATAGAAACCACCCAAAAATTACCCCCTTTTAGAAACTACACCCCTCAAGGTATTCAAAACTGATATTACAAACTTTGTTAACCCTTTAGGTGTTCCACAAGAATTAATGGAAAATGGAGATGAAATTTTTGAATTTCACTTTTTTGGCAGATTTTCTATTTTAATGAATTTTTTTCCACTAACAAAGCAAGGATTAACAGCCAAACAAAACTCAATATTTATTGCCCTCATTCTGTAGTTTATAGAAATACCCCATATGTGTTCATAAACTGCTGTACGGGCACACGGCATTGCACAGAAGGAAAGGAACGCCATATGGTTTTTGGAAGGCAGATTTCACTGGGATAATTTTATGCTGTCATGTCACTTTGAAGACCCCCTGATGCATTCGTAGAGTAGAAACTCCAAAAAAGTGATCCCATTTTATAAACTACACCCTTCAGGGTATTCAAAACTGATTTTACAAACTTTGTTAACCCTTTAGGTGTTACACAAGAATTAATGGAAAATGGAGATGAAATTTCAGAATTTCACTTTTTTGGCAGATTTTCCATTTTAATAAATTTTTATCCACTAACAAAGCAAGGGTTAACAGCCAAACAAAACTCAATATTTATTGCCCTCATTCTGTAGTTTATAGAAATACCCCATATGTGTTCGTAAACTGCTGTACGGGCACACGGCATTGCACAGAAGGAAAGGAACGCCATATGGTTTTTGGAAGGCAGATTTCACTGGGATAATTTTAAGCTGCTATGTCACATTTGAAAATCCCCTGATGCACTCCTAGAGTAGAAACTCCAAAAAAAAGACCCCATTTTGGAAACTACGGGATACGGTGGCAGATTTTTTGGTACTATTTTAGGGTACATATGATTTTTGGTTGCTCTATATTTCACTTTTTGTGAGGCAAGGTAACAAAAAATAGCAGTTTTGGCACAGTTTTCATTTTTGTCATTTACAATGTTTATATGACATGTAAGATCATGTGGTATTTTTATAGAGCAAGTTGTTATGGATGCGACAATACCAAATATGACACCTTTTTTGGGTTGTTTGTTTCAGTTTTACATAATAAGCATTTTTGAAAAAAAAATCTTTTTTAGTGTCTCCATATTCTGAAAGCCATAGTTTATTTTTTGGGCAAATTTTTTTTGGTATGAGATGACGGTTTGATTGGTACTATTTTAGGGTGCATATGATTGCTTGCTACTACACTTTTTGTGATATAAGGTGAAAAAAAATGGCTTTTTCTACACCGTTTTTTTTATTTTATTTTTTTACGGTGTTCATCTGAGGGTTAGGTCATGTGGTATTTTGATAGAGCAGGTTGTTACGGATTCGGCGATACCTAATATGTCTACTTAAAAAAATAATAATAATGACATTTAACACAACATAAGCATTTTTGAAACAGAAAAAAATCATGTTTTAGTGTCTTCATAGGCTGAGAGCCATAGTTTTTTTTTTTGGGGGGCGATTGTCTTAGGTAAGGGCTCATTTTTTGCGGGATGAGGTGTTGGTTAGATTGGTACTATTTTGAGGGGCATACGCCTTTTTGATCGCTTGGTGTTGCACTTTTAGTGATGTAAGGTGACAAAAAATTGTTTTTTTAGCACAGATTTAATTATATTTTTTTGATGGTGTTCACCTGAGGAGTTAGGTCATGTGGTATTTTTATAGAGCCGGTCGATACAGATGCGTCGATACCTAATATGTCTACTTTTCATTTTTTACCTATTGTTTACACATTTTTTTTTTACTTTGTTTTGGGAAAAGGGCACTTTTTTATTTTTTTACTTGAAACGTTAATTTTTTTTTTAACTTTCTTTTTTTAACTTCTTTTTTCACTTTATTTTTTGTCCCACTATGCAACAGGGTCTGATCCCTGTTTCAATACAGCACAATACATCTGTATTGTGCTGTATTGAACTGTCAGTGTCTTACACTGTAAGACGCTAACAGTTGCCTAGGAGACCCAGCCCTGGTGCTGGATCTCCTGGGCTTCCATAGCTGGCAGTCCCGATGCCTGTTCAAGGCATCGGGGCTGCCATAGCAAACCTTGGTTCCCCGTCACCGCAGCACGGGGACCCGATGGGGATGTACAAGCTGCCGCAAACCCCCTGTATGCTGCGGTCAGCGTGACAGCTGCATACAGGGGGTTAATCCGCCGGCATCGGTGTTTTCACCAATGTTGGCAGATACAACAGGGGCCCGGCTGTCAGTATTAGCCGGGCCCCTGCTGCTGATCACGGCAGCAGTCGTGGTGCAGCGCGTTAACCCTAGAGAAGAACTTTACAAGGAATTTTAAGTAACTGTCCATTCAACCTCATATGAAGAATTTCACGCTCTCAGCATGATTCTTGACAATCAAGTAAAATTAATGTAGTCCTTTAACAAAGCTTTTAACTTTAGTATCACAAGTACCTGAACTTCACAGAGGTGTTTATGGCAATCCAATAAATTAGCTTTTATTTTTCCAGAAAAAAACAAACACACTAGGCCCATAGGTGCTAAAATATCTCACTTCTGGAAACCCTAACTATTCTAACTCTAAATCACTTACTAAAGCTCTTCAGCACTCGCTCTTCTTGAGCTTAATTCTCCATTTTGGATGCCAGTCCTTCTGTCACAGACCTCCTTTCTGTGTGGACAGAACGTTCTTTCTATGAACTTTACCTCTGGAGTTGTCTATGGACAGGTGTGCTTCAGGTGCTCTTCACCCTTGTCTTGGGTCACTCTCCAGTGCCCCTAATCTTCACACCTTTCCCAGAATTTTCCTGGGACTCTGTGCACATCAGTCTTTATGTTTATAGACTTCATGAATATCATAGTCTCTAGAAAACATTACATTTCCTGTTGACTTTAGTCTTGATTGAATATATCTTCTTCTTTCCTATTACTACACCAAAGTTAGTGATTATAGCTGACCTATATTATCACAGTGTACCATACCATTCATTTATTGCCATATTATATTTCAACACATTATAGATGTTTATATATTATTGAAAATATTATCCTAATACAAAATCCTTTATGCAAGTGTAGCCTTTTTATCTTTATTCCTTCAGTCCTATATCTTTGTGGAATTTTTTATAAATAAAAATTATATTGATTAATTTTATTGACCACACAAAATATTTCTTTCTACAGTAAAACCAAATCTTTACCTTTTTTTTTCTTTTCTTTTCAACGTTCTTTTTATTGAAATATAATTGTGAGAAGCAATAGTAGCAGAAAAACATGGTACACAATGGCAAAAAGAGGGAAACTGGGCATACAATAATGACAGTTGCTGGAGCGTAAGCACCAGGAATCACTGTGTTCAGGTTACATAAAACATAACAGATGTTGGAGGTCATCAGAGTGAACCAGGCTATATGTGTGTACCGAGTTGAGTAGCAATAACATAAAGATTAATAGGGTTTCCCATTGAATGTTTCATTAAAACAGCAGAACAACAATTAAAGAGGAAGGGGGGGGGGAGGACAGATGGGAAGCTGGGCACAAGGAAGGGAGGGGGGGTGCACTGTTTAGTCCAGTACAGATTGATAACACTTCTTGTTCACCACCTACCTAAAATAAATAGCCAAGGTGCGGAGGGGGAGGTTGGAGGGAGTATCGTATCAGGGCCTAGAAGCGGTGTGCAGACCGGTTCATCCTATGTTGTAAGTTTTCGAAAAGTCGCCCAGCAGCTCCATATTTTCTGGAATGTATTGTGACTTTTTGCCTCCCAGCCAGCTAATTCCTCTAGTCGGAATAAGGAGTCTACTCTTTTAACCCACTGCTCCAACGAAGGAGGGGAAGTTGATTTCCAATAAGTTGGCACTAAAATTCTAGCAGCAGCTAAAAGATGCTTAATTAGCTTCAGAGTATATTTAGGGATTTTCACAGGAAAAAGATGTAGAAGGCAAGACTCAGGACATATAGGAATATTCATATTGGTAATGCTATTAATTTGGGAAATTACTGAGGACCACTACGGACCAATAAGAGGGCAAGTCCACCACATATTCATAAATGTGCCCTTATGCAGGCAACATCTCCAGCAGGTGGGACTATAGTCAGGATTAAATGTATGCAACTTAGCCGGTGTGAGGTACCTTCTAGTGAGAACTTTATAACCCGATTCTTGCATCCTAATACACCTAGATACCTGTTTGGGAGCTATAAAGAGTCTGTTTAGGTCGTCTGCTGAGAATTCCTTACCTAGGTCGTTCTCCCATACCCTGATGAAGGGAAGTTTCTCTTCTACAGTCTGGGCAGATAAAAGTTTGTTGAGGGACGAGACTACTTTTTTAGGTTTTTTTTGTTGAGAGATGAAAGATTCAAATTTTGTCATTGGTCTATGTAATGAGTCGTC
Source organism: Bufo bufo (assembly GCF_905171765.1). NCBI lineage: Eukaryota > Metazoa > Chordata > Amphibia > Anura > Bufonidae > Bufo > Bufo bufo. Next base: position 415,935,988 of record NC_053391.1, on the reverse strand, counting down.
TTGGAAAAGTTGTTTGACTGAGAGAAGGAACTTGTTGTATATCAGTGGGGAAATAGATGTACAATCTAGTTGTGTAGCTAGTTCTTCTCTAGCAGGTAATACGCCGCCAGCTAAAATTGAGTCGACCAGAGTGCAATTAAGTTTAAGTTCCTTTGGGATCGTGTTATTATGTTCTGCTTCCGCATTCACTATTATATCTAAGACTCGGAGTGGGGGGGAAGGGAAAGGCGAGCATTGAGAACGAACGCCTCTCATATTCCAGATCCTGTACGTTTCAGCTATAATGTTGTTTGGAATTGTAGGGATTTTGGCATTATCTGGATTCGAAAAGATGACGTGGCGTAGCGGGAAGCATAATAAATCTTCTTCAATAGGAATCCAAAGTTTATGTGCCGGTTTCCTTATCCAATCTACTATTCTATTTAAGTGCACTGCTGTGACAAAAGATTTAGGTGCTGGGAGTTCTATGCCACCATGTTTTTGTTGGAGCTGAAGTGTGGAATATTTTATTCTGGGCTTTTTATGATTCCAGATGTATTTAGAGAAGATCCGGTTTAGTTTGGCATAAAAGGTGTTGGGGATGCGTATTGGTAACGCTTGAAGAAGGTATGTTACTTTCGGCCAAAGTATGCATTTAGCTACGTTTTTACGTCCAAACCACCATAAATATGGCGTGGGCCATTCCGCTATGATTTTTGATAATGCAGACAACAAGGGTACAAAGTTATTTTTATAAAGTTAAGAGTGCTTAGGGGAGATATTTATTCCTGAGAATTTGATAGATGGTTGTGACCAGTCAAAAGGCGAGGAACGAGCCAGTTTGGAAGACAGACGTTGAGAGTGGGATATATTTAAGGCTTGGGACTTGCTCATATTTATCTTGAAATTGGCAACAGTTCTGAAATCTTTGAAAAGGATTTCGATGGCAGGGAGAGCGATCTCGGGGTCTATGAGCATTAGCAACAGGTCGTCGGCATATGCAGCTGCTCTGTGCTCTCTACCTCCACATTTGATACCATGGATCTTAGGGTCTTGCCTTATCTTTTGCAGTAAAGTCTCCATTGCTAATACAAAAAGAAAGGGAGACAACGGGCAGCCTTGTCTGGTGCCGTTGGAAATAGAGAACACAGGAGACAGCATTTCGTTTACCTTTACCCTAGCAGTCGGGTTGGCATACATGGTGAAAATAGCGTTTACGAAAGGACAAGGTAGACCGAAAGCCGCTAGGGAGGCTTTCAAGTATGACCAATGCATTCGGTCAAACGCTTTTTCAGTGTCGGTACTTAGTTATATAAACAGGGTTTTAGTTTGCTGGGCGTATGTTATTAAGTGAAGAACTCTATATATATTGTCCCTCCCCTCCCGCCCTGGGACAAAGCCGACCTGGTCCGGGGCAATAAGTGAAGGCAGGATTTTCTGCAATCTTTGTGCTAAGATTTTTGCAAATACCTTTAAATCAATGTTTAGTAAGGAAATTGGCCTGTAATTGCTGCATAGTGATGGGTCTTTACCTTCCTTGTGTATGATGGAGATTTGTGCCATAAGAGTCTGTTTATGAAAAGGTACTCCCTTAAGGGCCGCGTTGTATAATTTACATAAGTGTGAAGTTAGGTCATCAAGAAAGGTATTATAGTAGAAAGACGTTAGTCCGTCGGGGCCTGGGCATTTGTTCTTGGGCAGCGATAAGATGGCATCTTTAATTTCTTGATGTGAGTTATCAGAGCACAATGTTTCAGCCTGTGTGGCGCTAATTTGTGGGAGACATAAGTCAGAAAGATATTTAGTCGTAAGTTCCTCTTTCTGCTGGGTCCTAGCCTCATCCTGTGAAGCATTAACATTGTTTAGAGAGGTGTAGTATTTGGCAAACTCCCTAGCGATTTCCTCAGTTTTTTGTACCATAATGTTTGTAGAGTCTCTCAAAGCGGCGATATAAGATTTGTTTTTTCTAGCCTTAATTTGTGCTAGCATGAATCTTGTCGGCTTATCACCCTGTGCGTATTGTTTGTATTGTGCAAAAAGATAGGCTTTAGCTGAATACAGCTTTAGAGCGTTTTTGAGTGTCTCGCGCAAGGTAGTTAATTCTTGTAAATGGGATGACAACAAGGATTGTTTGTGGAGGCATTCTAGTCTTGAAATCATTTGTTGTAAATCCAGTACGTATTTGGATTTTTCTCTGTGCTCATAAGCAGCCAATGAAATTAATTCACCTCGTATATAAGCTTTGTGGGATTCCCACAATGTCTGAATAGAGACTTCTCCGTTGTCATTCCGTTCAAAGAAACCCTCAAGGAGTTACTTGATTTTTTTGGTGTTTTGAGGAGATTTAAGTAGGAGGTCATTTAATCTCCAATCTCGGTAAGGTGTTGGAGTTGACGGAATTGTATATATCAGTTCGACAACAGAATGATCTGATAAAACTTGCGATTTAATGTCTGCAGAATGACAAAATTGAATATGGCTAATTGGGATAAAAATATAATCGAGGCGCTGATAGGAGTTATGTGGGGGGCGAGAAGTGTATGAAGTCTTTCACAGTTGGATTTAAGGTGCGCCATGAGTCAGATAAGTGTAAAGCGGATAGGACTCGTTTAAATTTCGCCAGTGCACGGTAACTAATGGCCGATTTCCCATTAGAGGTATCGATCAGTGGGTTGAGAGTGATGTTAAAATCTGCTCCTAGAACTAGTGTACCTTCAGCAAAACTAGAGAATTGTTTTAACGTTGTGAGGAGCCACGGGATTTGGGCTGTATTGGGGGCATAAATATTCCCTATTGTGAACATAGTGTTGCAAATCCTGCCCTTTAAAAACAGATAACGACCATAAGTGTCTACGATTTTGTCTAGTACCGAGAATGGGACAGATTTGCTGAAACCAATGCTCACTCTTCTGGCTGCGCCACTGTCTGAACTTGCATGGACCCATGTAGAGTAGTGAGATTTATTCATATTTGGGATCTTACCGTTTCTAAAGTGGGTCTCTTGCAACAAGCAGATGTCTGATTTATTTTTCTTAAGGAAGTAGAGTACCTGACCTCTCTTAGATGGTGCGTTCAAACCGCGTACATTGTAGTAAGACTTTAATGCGAGTCATCGTGACTTTGGTGTGAGAAGAGTCTACATCTGACGAAGTCACAAGTGGTCAGCAGTTCTGCGGGAGGAGGAGGGGAGGAAAGAGCAGGAGAAGAAGGTAAGGGGAAGATACGGGTAGCAGCAACGTAACTCTTACTGCTTGAAAATATAGAAACATGGTGAACAAATGACATTCTAATATAAAAAAGGCAAATATCAAATGTAAGCACAGCAGTTATGCAATTTATGAATGGGTGGCGATGCCACAGTTTAGGTTGCAAACGCAAACCTTTCAGATACGAATGCCTAAGTGGCATATCAATTATTTGTGTCGTAGAGAACATGTACAACGGTAATGTCACGGCTCGGAGACCCAACTGGGCCGTGACCTGAGTCTATGTTAGAGCATTGGAGAAAGGTGAATATAAGAGAGGGGTATATGGATCTACAGAGAGGAAAGGGCAGTGAGAAGGTATGAAGGTCCTAGTATACAGGATCCTGAAGAAACTAGTTTCCTGTAAGCATTAAGAATAATGTATAAGGTTTAAGGAGAAAGAAAACAGTACATTTGCTCAGAGACGAGCAGAAAGAACAAGTGAGGAAATGTAAAGATCACTACACGTGGAAAGAAGCAGGGACAGCTGAATTACATAAAATCCAAGAAAGCGTCCCACTTATCAGATAATGAAGGTTGCGGAAAACACGGGTTCCACTGATGTAAGGAGGCATCTCAAGTGTTGTCTGTCGTGCAACCATTGGATGGTCTCTTGTCCTCCCTCTTCTTGGATTTCGCTGAACGGCCTTGATGTACTTCCGTCCAGGGAGTTGGCGGTTGGATGCTGGGCAAGGAGTCCATGTCCCGTACTACCGCCCAGTCAGGAATCTTTAGGTCTAGTACATCCAGTGCTTTGTATGCACCTGGGAGATCGTTAATAGATCTAATCAAGAATTGCTTATTCCCCCAGGAAAACATAAGGCCAAAAGGAAATTTCCAGCTATATTGGATCTTTCTAGCTGTGAGTACTGTATTTCTGTTAAGGGTTTCAGGATACGTCTCTTTTGTAAAGTTTGCAGAGATAAGTCCTGGTAGATGAATATTTGTGCGTCTTCGTAGGTCACTTGTGGAGAGGTTCTAGTGCGGCGAAGGATGTCTTCCTTGACTTTGTAGTTAAGGAGCCGGCACACTACATCTCTTGGTGGGTCTGAATCTCTGGGTTTCCTCCACAGGGCTCTATGTGCATGTTCTATACTTATTTCCTCCCTGTATGAGCTCCCCAGGATAGAGCTGAATATGTTTTGAACTACGGAATGGAGAGTTGAGGGTTGAACTGATTCTGGTAGTCCTCTTATTCTGAGATTGCTCCTGCGGCCTCTATTTTCCTGGTCTTCAATGGCGTCGAAGGCTGCATTTAGGTAGTTTTGGCATGTGGCAAAGGTGGAAGCGATCGCCGAGTTGAATCCGCAAATGACGGCGTGCGAGGTTTCTAACTGCTCCACTCTCCCCCCAATGTCTCTCAAGTCTTGCTTGATGTCATGTAAGTCTTTTGATAGGGGGTCTAGGGCTTTTGCTAGTGCTGTATCCAGCGAGTTTTGCAGAAATGAACGTGAAATTGGTAGTGAGTCTTGGTTAGGCGTAACCTCGGTGTCACTATCACAGTCGCCACTGGCTTCCGAATTCGGTTCTGGGAAGCGATCTTTATGAGGTGCGGATTTTTTCTGTGAAGTTAAGGAGTTCTTTTTAGACATGAATTTATCCATATCGCTTTGGGAGATCGTGTTCTTTCCTGAAGTATTGGGTTCTCTTAAAGCGGCATTCCCAGTTTTCACCATTTCTCCTGTGAATGGAGCTAAGAAGGAGTTTGGTCTCACATGAGCCAGGAAGGGGTTACATCAGATTTCTGTGGGTGCTGTTGTAGCAGGTAATAATGGCTTATGCCCCTGTAGTGACTAGGACCAGCTTCTTCTCAGTGATATTGCTTAGAAGCTAGTTAAGTAGATCTGGTCTTGTCACAGTCCAGAGAACTTGGAGTGAAGCTCCCAGGATAAATGCTTAGAAGAAGGAGGAGGGGGGTGGAAGTGAGAGTTTGGAGTTGCACTTGTGCAGTCCTCCCACACTGCACTGCAACTGTGGCAGGCTAAGGCAAAACCTCCAAGCGTTAAAATTGTAGACTTGCACTTGGCGTAAATCGCCAGATTCCCGGCCCTTATAAGTATGCCCGACACTATGTCCTTTCCGGACGTGCGGACGGGTCTATCCGTACGGTCACCCGTGGGCCCTAAGTTGTATGAGCCGCACTGACCTGGATCACCACTAGTGGTGGAGGAGAATCCGCACCTCGCCGCGTCCAAGATGGTGCTCATACCAGCAGGTGTTGGCAGAACGTTGGGTCGTGGACCAGAGGGAAGCAGGTAGGTCCTTTGCTTTCGTAGGGAGTCCTGTGTATGCCGCGATAGTGTGGCCTTGCAGTGATATAGGCTGTGTGGGGAGCTTGCCATAAAGTCTCTGCGCCGCGTCCAAGATGGAGCCCGGTCTCTCCTTGAGCTTACAGCCTCTGCTAGCGGAATTCAGCAGCCTGTTGAAATATCAGTCCGGGGAGGCAGACGACTCCTCTGCAGTTGCTAGAAACCCCATGTAAGTCGTGCTGGTGTAGCAGTTGGTTGTTCGCCACCAGGTTAAGCAGAGCACACGCGGCAGACTAGGCACGGTCTGGCTAGCTGAGTCTCACTCTGTCGGTCGTTCGTTCTGGTACGGGCTGAATTCGTCAGTACGGGGCTCAATCTGTGCCTCTTGACTTGCTGATTAACGGCAGGCACCTGTTTAGGTCTGTGAGGACCTTTTTTAGGGCGATGGTTGTGGATTAAGGAGATGCTAAGCGGAGCTCTAGAGAAAGGCAGTCATCTTCTTCAACTTCCGGGCACGCCCCCCAAATCTTTACCTTTTTAATAAATTGATTGTGAATATTATATCGCAATATTGCTAAAAACTCATCACCAATTCATCAATGGATCTAAATGTCTGGAAGGATAACGGTCAGCCGGACCTCTAGTAGTATAGAATGTTCGCAATGCGAATTGGATCAATCTGATATATGACAACCCGAAAGTCTTCTAAGAACCAAATCAATGTGCCAGGTAATTTCCAGTCTCAAGCGCAGTCGAGCGCTAACAACATATAGAGCGGTGTCCCGCTCACTTAACATGAACAGTGGCGTCCCGCTGTATTATCCAGATAATGCGATCACTTAGTATGAATGAGGGTTTCCTCCGTATGGCGAAAGTTGTCTGCGCAGCTTGATATTTTCAGTAATGGGTTCCACACCTCCTCGGATAGTCGATGTGCGTTTGTCTGTATTCCAAAACTGAGGGGTAGTACCAAACGCGTTTCGAGGTTTAGAGAAATGACCCCTTCATCAGTGGCTAACATCCCCCTGTTAATGCCCCTCCTTTATAGGGGTCAAAGTTCACAAGAAAACCTGGCTTGGAATAGGTCTTCCAAATGTCCATGGACTTCGGATTTTGGATTTTTCAAAGAGTCCATACATGTGTATATAACTATAATTTCACATTATCAAAACTAAATAAAAACAATTGAATCTAGCAAGGAAAAGACATATATCAAACTAAATAATCACAAACACAGTTCATTTGTATTAAAATTATTAAAAAGCATGTTCCTTAAATATAAGGATGAAAATCAAGCTATTAGCATTTTCCCAGACTGAAAAGCTTCCATATAGTGTTGAGCGAACAGTTCGAGCATAGTTCGGGTCCGTACCGAATTTTGGGGTGTTCGTGACACGGACCCGAACCCGAACTTTTTCGTAAAAGTTCGGGTTCGGGTTCGTCGTTCGGCATGTATTTTGGCGCATTTTGAAAGGCTGCAAAGCAGCCAATCAACATGCATCATACTACTTGCCCTAAGATGCCATCGCAGCCATGCCTACTATTGGCAAGGCTGTGATTGGCCAAGTGCAGCATGTGACTCAGCCTCTTTATAAGCTTGTGCGCACGTCGGGACGTGCTCACTCCCGATGTGAATAGAACAGGGATAGACGCAGCTGATGCTAGGGCGAGAATAGGCAGGGATAATTGAATAACTGGAAGCAAATTTCTCTCCTCCACCTGTGATTCATCTGAACAACTGCAGCTGAGCAGCTTTTTTGATAGGGATTGGCTATTTTTAGAGTGGCCAGAGTGATTTTTCCATCCACATGTACCTGGGCTGACCGCCGGCCGCCATTTTGCGACTTGTAGTGCTGCAGCAGAAGCTGCCACAGTGTGCATTCCAAAGCTCCAAACAAGTCAGACATCTACACCTGGGATTCAGACCAATAGCGATTTAGCAGCACAGTCCAAGGCTATTTTTTTTAAAGGTTGTGCAGACCATTTTGTGGCACATGATACTGGGCTGATAGGCGGCGGCCATCTTGGGACTAGTGCTGCAGCACAATCTCTCCCAACGTCCATTAATCACTTGTAATAGTGGTCTGTGCCATAGAAATCCTACATCAGGGACTTGGGTGTGCTTGTGTCACCCCTACTAATACCAGTCCACCTGTAATCCATACAGTGAAAAGCCATAAAGTATTCCAGTGAGGGAATTTTTTTTTTATTTAAAAAAGGCCAAGTTAGTTTATCTGGCGTTCAATATACTAGATACAGTTAGGCCTGCGTTTCATACATCTGGAATTAGCAAACTAATGTGCTGGGGTTGGGAAAACATATATGTACCCATACTAGAATCTGTCAAAGAAAGCGGTACTCACATATAACAGTCATTCCATCTGTAATCCATACAGTCAAAAGACTGAAAGTATTCCAGTGAGGGAATTTTTTTTATTTAAAAAAGGCCAAGTTAGTTTATCTGGCGTTCAATATACTAGATACAGTTAGGCCTGCGTTTCATACATCTGGAATTAGCAAACTAATGTGCTGGGGTTGGGAAAACATATATGTACCCATACTAGAATCTGTCAAAGAAAGCGGTACTCACATATAACAGTCATTCCATCTGTAATCCATACAGTCAAAAGACTGAAAGTATTCCAGTGAGGGAATTTTTTTTTTATTTAAAAAAGGCCAAGTTAGTTTATCTGGCGTTCAATATACTAGATACAGTTAGGCCTGCGTTTCATACATCTGGAATTAGCAAACTAATGTGCTGGGGTTGGGAAAACATATATGTACCCATACTAGAATCTGTCAAAGAAAGCGGTACTCACATATAACAGTCATTCCATCTGTAATCCATACAGTCAAAAGACTGAAAGTATTCCAGTGAGGGAATTTTTTTTTTATTTAAAAAAGGCCAAGTTAGTTTATCTGGCGTTCAATATACTAGATACAGTTAGGCCTGCGTTTCATACATCTGGAATTAGCAAACTAATGTGCTGGGGTTGGGAAAACATATATGTACCCATACTAGAATCTGTCAAAGAAAGCGGTACTCACATATAACAGTCATTCCATCTGTAATCCATACAGTCAAAAGACTGAAAGTATTCCAGTGAGGGGATTTTGCTTATAAAAAATAATATATTTCATTGTGGTGCGAGTTGAATCGCAACAATGAAGAAAAATACTATTAAGGGACGAGGACGCGGTCGTGGTGGTGTCCGTGGAGCCTCTGTTGCTGGTAGAGGACGTGGCCGTTCGGCCCCAGGCGCACACAGTAGGGAACGAACTCCCTCAACTAGCCGGCAGAATGTACCGCAATATCTCGTGGGGCCCAATGCCGCTCTTAGGATGGTAAGGCCTGAGCAGGTACAGGCATTAATCGATTGGGTGGCCGACAGTGCTTCCAGCACGTTCACCACATGGTCTTCCACCCAGTCTTCTGCGGAAAGCGCACAGGTGGCACCTGAAAACCAAGCCCATCAGTCTGTCACATCACCCCCAAGCATATCAGGGAAACGGTCTGAGCCACAAGTTATGCAGCAGTCTCTTCTTCTGTTTGAAGACTCTGCTTCCAGGGTTTCCCAGGGGCGTCCACCTAGCCCTTCCCCAGTGGAGGAAGACATACCATGCACTGACGCACAACCACTTATGTCTCCAGATGAAGAGGACATGGGAATACCACCACAGCAGAGTCACCGACTCTCTGATGATGACGAAACACAGGTGCCCACTGCCGCGTCTTTTTGCAGTGTGCAGACTGAACAGGAGGAGGTCAGGGAGGGAGACTGGGTGGAAGACGATGCAGAGGACGATGAGGTCTTAGACCCCACATGGACTGAAGGTCGTGGCGATGACTTTCACAGTTCAGAGGAAGAGGTAGTGGTGAGACCGAGACAACAGCGAAGCCAAAGAGGGAGCAGGGGGCCAAAGCAGACGAGCCACCGCCCCCAGAGTTCGCCTGCTACTGGACATCGCCAACAGGGACCCAGCCCCACAAAGGCAGCTTCAAAGAGTTCCCTGGCATGGCACTTCTTTAAACAATGTCCTACCGACAAGACCCGAGTGACTTGCACGCTCTGCCATCAGAGCCTGAGGCGAGGCATTAACGTTCTGAACCTCAGCACAACCTGCATGACCAGGCATCTACATGCAAAGCATGAACTGCAGTGGGGTACACACCTTAAAAACCAGGCACTCGCTGAGGCTCCCCCTGCTCCCTCTACCGCTGCTGCCTCGGCTTCCGCCTCGAGAGGAATGTTGCCACCTGCCGAGCAGCAAACAGAGGATGTGCCACCGACACCACCACCACCGCCACCGTCAACTAGCGTCTCCACTATATCACACAGCAGCGTTCAGCTCTCAATATCTCAAACCTTAGAGAGGAAGCGCAAATTCCCCCCGAGTCACCCTCGAGCCCTTGGCCTGAACGCCAGCATTTCTAAACTGCTGGCCTTTGAAATGCTGTCATTCCGGCTGGTGGACACAGACAGCTTCAAACAGCTGATGGCCATGGCTGTCCCGCAGTATGTGGTTCCCAGCCGCCACTACTTCTCCAAGACAGCCGTGCCTTCCCTGCACATGCAAGTGTCCGATAAAATCAAGTGTGCACTGCGCAACGCCATTTGTGGCAAGGTCCACCTAACCACAGATACGTGGACCAGTAAGCACGGCCAGGGACGCTATATCTCACTAACTGCACACTGGATGAATGTAGTGGCGGCTGGGCCCCCGGCGGACAGTTCCTTGGCGCACGTCCTTCCGCCCCCTAGAATCGCAGGGCATCATTCTCTGCCTCCTGTAGCCTCCTCCTCCTACTCGGCTTCCTCCTCCACTGCTTCCACCAGCTCATCCGGTCAGCCACACACCTTCACCACCAACTTCAGCACAGCCCGGGGTAAACGTCAGCAGGCCATTCTGAAACTCATATGTTTGGGGGACAGGCCCCACAGCGCAAAGGAGTTGTGGCGGGGTATTGAACAACAGACCGACGAGTGGTTTCTGCCGGTGGGCCTCAAGCCAGGCCTGGTGGTATGCGATAATGGGCGAAATCTCGTGGCAGCTCTGGGACTAGCCGGTTTGACGCACATCCCTTGCCTGGCGCATGTGCTGAACTTGGTGGTGCAGAGGTTCATTCACCACTACCCCAACATGTCAGAGCTGCTGCATAAAGTGCGGGCCGTATGTGCGCGCTTCCGCCGTTCACATCCTGCCGCTGCTCGCCTGTCTGCGCTACAGCGGAACTTCGGCCTTCCCGCTCACCGCCTCATATGCGACGTGCCCACCCGGTGGAACTCCACCTTGCACATGCTGGAGAGACTGTGCGAGCAGCAGCAGGCCATAGTGGAGTTTCAGCTGCAGCACGCTCGCGTCAGTCGTACTGCCGAACAGCACCACTTCACCACCAATGATTGGGCCTCCATGCGAGACCTGTGTGCCCTGCTGCGCTGTTTCGAGTACTCCACCAACATGGCCAGTGGCGATGACACTGTTATCAGCGTTACAATACCACTTCTATGTCTCCTTGAGAAAACACTTAGGGCAATGATGTTAGAGGAGGTGGCCCAGGTGGAGGAGGAGGAGGAGGATGAGGGCTCGTTTCTAACACTTTCGGGCCAGTCTGTTCGAAGTGGCTCAGAGGGAGGTTTGTTTAAGCAGCAGAGGACAGGTTCACAAGTCGCCAGCCAAGGCACTGTACTGGAGGACGAGGAGGAGGAGGTGGAGGGGGACGAGGATGACGCAAGTTCACAGCGGGGTGGCAGCCCAGGCCCATCACTGGTGCGTGGCTGGGGGGATACGGTGGACGATGACGATACGCCTCCCACAGAGGACAGCTTGTCCTTACCCATGGGTAGCCTGGCCCACATGAGCGAATATATGCTCCAATGCCTGCGCAACGACAGCAGAGTTGCCCACGTTTTAACGTGTGCAGACTACTGGGTGGCCACCCTGCTGGATCCCCGGTATAAAGACAATGTGCCCACTTTAATTCCTGAACTGGAGCGCGACCGTAAGATGCGCGAGTACAAGCGCACGCTGATAGAGGCGCTCTTGAGAGCATTCCCACATGTCACAGGGGAACAGGTGGAAGGTGAAGGCAGAGGAGTGGCAAGAGGTCGCCAACGCAGCTGTGTCACGGCCAGCTCATCTGAGGGCAGGGTTAGCATGGCAGAAATGTGGAAAAGTTTTGTCTCCACGCCACAGCTATCTGCACCGACACCTGATACGGAACGTGTTAGCAGGAGGCAGCATTTCACTAACATGGTTGAACAGTATGTCTGCACACCCCTCCACATCCTGACGGATGGTTCGGCCCCATTCAACTACTGGGTTTCGAAATTGTCCACGTGGCCAGAGTTAGCATGTTATGCCTTGGAGGTGCTTTCCTGCCCGGCGGCCAGCGTTTTATCTGAACGCGTATTCAGCACGGCAGGGGGCGTCATTACTGACAAGCGCAGCCGCCTGTCCACAGCCAACGTGGACAAGCTGACCTTCATAAAGATGAACCAGGCATGGATCCCACAGGACCTGTCCCTCCCTTGTGCAGAGTAGTCCTTTTTAACTGCCTAAAACATGTCTTGTTGTGCTACGGGCCACTTCTTTATTTGATACAAATTTTATGAAACCCACAGTTGAATGAAACTCTTCTCTGTCTGGGCGCCGGGGCCTAACCAGATGAAAGTGGCCGGTTAAACTAACGGGTGACATGAAGCCATAACCTCTGCCATGCTACCTCTGTCTTCTGTCTGGGTGCTGAGGCCTAAGTCAAATAAAGCGGTCTTCTGCTGTGCTGGGGGATATGAAGCTAATCTCTGACCTCTCTCCTCTGTCTGGGTCCAAAGGCCTAAATCACTGAAAGAGGCCTTCTCCTGTGGTGTGTGATATGATGCCAGAATATGTGCTGTGGGGCCTCTCTCCTCTTCCTGGGTGCAGGGGTCAAATAAACTAAATTGTGGCCTACTCCTGTGGTGGTTGATATGATGCCTGATTCTCTGATGTGGAACCTCTCTCCTCTGTTTGGGTGAAGGGGTCAAAGTAACTAAATGGTGGCTTCTCCTGTGGTGGCTGATATGATGCCAGAATATGTGCTGTGGGGCCTCTCTCCTCTTCCTGGGTGCAGGGGTCAAAGTAACTCAATGGTGGCTTCTCCTGTGGTGGCTGATATGATGCCAGAATATGTGCTGTGGTGCCTCTCTCCTCTGTCTGGGTCCAAAGGCCTAAATCACTGAAAGAGGCCTTCTCCTGTGGTGTGTGATATGATGCCTGAATATGTGCTGTGGTGCCTCTCTCCTCTTCCTGGGTGCGGGGGTCAAAGTAACTAAATGGTGGCTTCTCCTGTGGTGGCTGATATGATGCCAGAATATGTGCTGTGGTGCCTCTCTCCTCTTCCTGGGTGCGGGGGTCAATGTAACTCAATGGTGGCTTCTCCTGTGGTGGCTGATATGATGCCAGAATATGTGCTGTGGGGCCTCTCTCCTCTTCCTGGGTGCAGGGGTCAAAGTAACTCAATGGTGGCTTCTCCTGTGCTGATTGATATAAAGCTGATGGTTGTGCCATCTGACATGGTTGCCAGGGTCTGATTCAATGGGGGCCTACTCCTGTGGTGGGTGATCTAAATGCCTGATTCTCTGCTGTGAAACCTCTCTCCTCCGTCTGGGTGTAGGGGTCAAAGTCTTTCAAAGTCGCCTTCTCCTGTGCTGATTGATATGAAGCTGATGGTTGTGCCATCTGACATGGTTGCCGGGGTCCCATTAAATTGTGGCCTACTCCTGTGGTGGTTGATATGATGCCTGATTCTCTGATGTGGAACCTCTCTCCTCTGTTTGGGTGAAGGGGTCAAAGTAACTAAATGGTGGCTTCTCCTGTGGTGGCTGATATGATGCCAGAATATGTGCTGTGGGGCCTCTCTCCTCTTCCTGGGTGCAGGGGTCAAAGTAACTCAATGGTGGCTTCTCCTGTGGTGGCTGATATGATGCCAGAATATGTGCTGTGGTGCCTCTCTCCTCTTCCTGGGTGCGGGGGTCAAAGTAACTCAATGGTGGCTTCTCCTGTGGTGGCTGATATGATGCCAGAATATGTGCTGTGGTGCCTCTCTCCTCTTCCTGGGTGCGGGGGTCAAAGTAACTCAATGGTGGCTTCTCCTGTGGTGGCTGATATGATGCCAGAATATGTGCTGTGGTGCCTCTCTCCTCTTCCTGGGTGCAGGGGTCAAAGTAACTAAATGGTGGCTTCTCCTGTGGTGGTTGATATGATGCCTGATTCTCTGCTGTGAAACCTCTCTCCTCCATCTGGGTGTAGGGGTCAAAGTCTTTCAAAGTCGCCTTCTCCTGTGCTGATTGATATAAAGCTGATGGTTGTGCAATCTGACATGGTTGCCAGGGTCTGATTCAATGGGGGCCTACTCCTGTGGTGGGTGATCTAAATGCCTGATTCTCTGCTGTGAAACCTCTCTCCTCCGTCTGGGTGTAGGGGTCAAAGTCTTTCAAAGTCGCCTTCTCCTGTGCTGATTGATATGAAGCTGATGGTTGTGCCATCTGACATGGTTGCCGGGGTCCCATTAAATTGGGGCCTACTCCTGTGGTGGGTGATCTAAATGCCTGATTCTCTGCTTTGAAACCTCTCTCCTCCGTCCGGGTGTAGGGGTCAAAGTCTGTCAAAGTCGCCTTCTCCTGTGCTGATTGATATAAAGCTTATGCTTGTGCCATCTGACATGGTTGCCGGGGTCTGATTCAATGGTGGCCTACTCCTGTGGTGGGTGATCTAAATGCCTGATTCTCTGCTGTGTAACCTCTCTCCTCCGTCTGGGTGTAGGGGTCAAAGTAACTAAATGGTGGCCTACTCCTGTGGTGGGTGATATGATGCCTGGTTCTCTGCTGTGGGACCTCTCTCCTTTGTCTGGGTGCTGTGGTCAAAATAATAGTAAGTGACCTTCTCCATTGGTGGGTGACTTGAAGCCTGATTCTGTGCTATGGGACCTCACTCCAATTAATATTGTTTAATTTTTATTTATTTTATGTTAACTCATCATTTCCCTATCTACATTTGTTTGCAGGGGATTTAACTACATTTTGCTGCCTTTTGCAGCCCTCTAGCCCTTTCCGGGTGTGTTTTACAGCCTTTTTAGTGCCCAAAAGTTCGGGTCCCCATTGACTTCTATGGGGTTCGGGTTCGGGATGAAGTTCGGGTCGAGTTCGGATCCCGAACCCGAACATTTTTCGAAAGTTCGGCCGAACTCGTCGAACCCGAACATCCAGGTGTTCGCTCAACTCTACTTCCATACACTTGTTCTTTATTATCTCAGGAGTCATATCAAATAAAAAACGCACTGACACCACTTGCGGTTTTGGTGCGGTTCCAGTGTGTTTTTTTGAAAAAAGTGATGGAAAACATTTTACAATATAAAATATGTAAAAAAAGTATATAAAAAAATATCTGATCATGCAAAAAAATATAATCATGTAAAAAAAAATATATTCGTCCACAAGCTATTTATTGGAGAAACCTGGCCCTGTCCAATCTCTGTGCACTCTATCAATGGCTGTAAATCTTAGGCATGATGGATCTTGGTTGTGTACCATTTTGAAGTGGCTTAACAGTGAATGATTGTCAAAGCCCTTCCTAATGTTTGCAATATGTTCTGAGATATGTTTCCTAAGTTATCTTTTAGTTCTGCCTACATATTGGTATTTACATGGACACTCAATTACGTATATAACATCTTCCGAACTGCAGGTGAGGAACTCTTTGATTTTATGACAGTGTTTATTGGCAGTTGAGACTAACTCGGTTGTTCTTTTAGGAAAAGAGGTCATTTGACAATTACTGCATTTACCACAACGAAAGAAACCCTGAATACCTGCCCAACCCTGAACAGAAGAGGCATTGATCTTTTTCTTTTGTACGGTAGACGCTATCTTAGTATTTAAATTTGGAGCTTTAGTAAACGTAATTTTAGGGTTTAAGGATATCAGAGTTCCCAATATTTTATCTTTCTTCAATACATACCAATGTTTATTGATGATAAATTGGATCCTCTTAAAGTCTCCATTAAAAGGTAGGACTAAATGTAAATTGGTGTCTCCTATCTCTATATCTCTTTTTGTTTTTTCAATAAAGAAGTCGTTTCTATCCATTACTCTCACCCTATTTAAAGCTGTATCTAGAACTTCCATAGGATATTCTTTTTCAAGAAATTGGTCTGTCATTGCTTTTGCTTCTTTTTCAGATTCAGTCTCCAGTGTACAATTGCGTTTAATCCTACGTAGTTGTCCTTGTGGAATATTGATTAACCAACTAGGAAGGTGACAGCTATTAAATAAAATATAGCTGTTACACGCAGTAGATTTAATGAAGGTTGTACAATGGAGCCTTCCTTCTTGATTTGAAATCCGTATGTCTAAAAATTCTAGTGTTTCTTGGCTAGTATTACCTGAGAAAGTCAAGTTCCACTCATTAGAATTGATATCTTTTAAGAATTGATCTAGTTTTTCTTTCCCCGCCTGCCAAATAAAAAAGACATCATCAATGTAACGTTGCCAGAGCACCAGGTCCATCCCCAGTTTGGGTTAGAAAAATAGGTGTTCCCACTGTGCCATAAACAAATTGGCATAACTGGGGGCGAACCTGGTGCCCATGGCTGTCCCTTGCGTCTGTAGATAAAAGTCTCCTGCAAAATTGAAATAATTGTGGGTTAAAATAAAATCTATCGCATCAATCACATATTCAACTTGAGTTCGGTTGAGTCTCCCTTCTAATAGTAATTGGATCATGACTGACTCTTTGCCTTGTTCATGTCTGATGACCGTATAAAGAGATTGTACGTCAAGCGTGCCCATAATCCATTCTTGATTAAATTAGCCACTGATGAAGGGGTCATTTCTCTAAACCCCGAAATGCGTTTGGTATATACCCCCCAGTTTTGGAATACAGACAAATGCACATCGACTATCCGAGGAGGCGTGGAACCCATTACTGAAAATATCAAGCTGCGCAGACAACTTTCGCCACACGGAGAAAACCCTCATTCATTGCGGGGTCACGTGCAATACAGCAGGACGCCGCTGTTCCTGTTAAGAGAGCAGGACGCCGCTCTATATGTTGTTAGCGCTCGACTGCGCTTGAGACAGGAAATTACCTGGCACATTGATTTGGTTCTTAGAAGACTTTCGGGTTGTCATATATCAGATTGATCCAATTCGCATTGTGAACATTCTATACTACTAGAGGTCCGGCTGACCGTTATTCTTCCAGACATTGAGATCCATTGATGAATTTGTGATGAGTTTTTAGCAATATTGCAATATAATATTCACAATCAATTTACTACTGCTGCTAAACTGATTATATTATTAATCATCTGGTTTTTACCTACCTTTTTTATACCATCTATTGTACCATTCATTATCTGAATTTTATCTATATGTTTATATATATATTACTATTAAATTCCCAATACTATAGAGAGTGCCCCACTATCACTTATTTATTCTTATCCATTTGTCAGATTGGGTGCTGTCTGTCTGTGGGAGCACCTCTAAGTGATTCCTCATTACCCGTGTGCGACATATTTCTGATTATATTTTGACTCTTTTTCATCCACTATGTCTGCACAGAGTGAGGAGGATATCAAGAGTATTTGGGACCATGTAGAAACAAAGAAACAAAAAGTAGACAATTTCTCTTTTATAGCTACTGAAACCAAATATGGAAATTAAACTATCTCTATGAGGGATACTTTTAAAGAATTGGAGACACTTTTAGTTAGACAACTGAAACAAAGGTGGGAAGTAAAGGCACTCACTAGATATGTAGAATGTAATAGTATTCCTAAAGGCCTGACATTAATTAAGACTCCAGCCCAAGATCTATGTAATCAAGCGTTCAATTTAGAATGGGATGAAATGTTACACGAACACTCTCTTTCCCTTGTCAAAATTAATTAAGAGGAGATTGGAAATTTTAGATGAAACAACTAGTAAAATTAATGAGATGAGACTAGTGGTCGATAGATTACCACAGAACGTAGAATTTCTCACATTTCAATCTAAACTATGCAATAATTTGGATAGAGTAGAACGGGAGATTATTGATAAAAAGACAAAAAAATTGAATTATGAGAACAAGACAAATAAAAGAAAGAATGATACAGAGGAGATACAAAGAACCACACTAACTAGTTTAAATATAATTATCACGACACAGGGTGAAGACACTTATAATAGAGACACACTTGAAAATTCAAATTTCACTATACCTATTCAAAATAGATTTGAAATTCTAGAAGAACGGGAACATTTTTTAGATAGGACTCCACCCCACCACAGAACTAGGACGAAATAAAAATCACCACAGGGGAGGGGACGGACACAGAACATGGAATCACCTATAGATCATCAATACAATTTGAGACACAGACCACAAACTTCACAACAAGCACACAGATTTCAACACCACAGGCCAGAGAGATCACATATACAACAGGAGCATTACAGCACTCAGGAGCACCGACCGAGAACGAGGGAATATGAAGAAAGAGAAAGATACGGAGAGGGGGTAGGAAGAAGAAGGAACATGCACAGATAGAGGAGAAGATTATCAATAATGACTCCATTATCAATTTGAGCACTAAAACACTAACTGATGCACAGATCACTTTATAACATAAAGGCCTTTAGTTTGCTCCCACCACTTAAATCAACAAATTTGATACTTTTATTGGAGTTGAGAAATTTATGAGACGTCTTTGTCTCAAGAAATATTTTTTAAAGAATCCCATAAGTCGAGAGATAATGAATAATGAGGAATACAAACATACGGAACTTAAGAACACCTCCAAAAAATACCCTAGAAATGAGATGAGCCAAGAAATGGCGAGTTTTAAAGAATGTGTTGAACATGACATTCGTAAAATAAAAGATAAAGTCAGATATAAACGTAACAACCTAACAAATGCTGAAGTAAAAGCCCTCAGAGAATTACAAAAAGAGAAGGATACTGTTATCCACTCTGCGGACAAAGGAGGGTCAATAGTGGTACAGGATTTGGACAGGTATAATTCTGAATGTTTGCGACAACTTTCTGACTATAGTACATATAAGAAACTTCCTAATGATCCTACGGAACATTTTAAGTTGCAACTAACTGCACTTTGTGCTAGAGGTAAGGAAATAGGGATGTTAAATGAAAATGAATCTAATTTTTAAATAAATAAATATCCACGTATCCCCGTCTTTTATTGTTTACCGAAAGTTCATAAAAATAAAACCAACCCACCTGGACGTCCCATCGTGTCTGGGATTGGATCACTCACCTCGAATTTATATAAATATATTGATGTAATGTTACAATCTAGAGTGAAAAACGTTCCATCATACATCAAAGATACTACACAAATCATCAAAATTATTGAGTCATTAGAATTTAATCAAGAATGGATTATGGGCACGCTTGACGTACAATCTCTTTATACGGTCATCAGACATGAACAAGGCAAAGAGTCAGTCGTGACCCAATTACTATTAGAAGGGAGACTCAACCGAACTCAAGTTGAATATGTGATTGATGCGATAGATTTTATTTTAACCCACAATTATTTCTATTTTGCAGGAGACTTTTATCTACAGACGCAAGGGACAGCCATGGGCACCAGGTTCGCCCCCAGTTATGCCAATTTGCTTATGACACAGTGTTAACACTAATTTATCCAACCCAAACTGGGGACGGACCTGGTGCTCTGACAACGTTACATTGATGATGTATTTTTTATTTGGCAGGCGGGAAAAGAAAAACTAGATAAATCCTTAAAAGATATCAATTCTAATGAGTGGAACTTGACTTTCTCAGGTAATACTAGCCAAGAAACACTAGAATTTTTAGACATACGGATTTCAAATCAAGAAGGAAGGCTCCATTGTACAACCTTCATTAAACCTACTGCGTGTAACAGCTATATTTTATTTAATAGCTGTCACCTTCCTAGTTGGTTAATCAATATTCCACAAGGACAACTGCGTAGGATTAAACGCAATTGTACATTGGAGACTGAATTTGAAAAAGAAGCAAAAGTAATGACAGAGCAATTTCTTGAAAAAGAATATCCTATGGAAGTTCTAGATACAGCATTAAATAGGGTGAGAGTAATGGATAGAAACGACTTCTTTATTGAAAAAACAAAAAGAGATATAGAGATAGGAAACACCAATTTACGTTTAGTCCTACCTTTTAATGGAGACTTTAAGAGGATCCAATCTATCATCAATAAACATTGGTATGTATTGAAGAAAGATAAAATATTGGGAACTCTGATATCCTTAAACCCTAAAATTACGTTTACTAAAGCTCCAAACTTAAATACTAAGATAGCGTCTACCGTACAAAAGAAAAAGATCAATGCCTCTTCTGTTCAGGGTTGGGCAGGTATTCAGGGTTTCTTTCGTTGTGGTAAATGCAGTAATTGTCAAATGACCTCTTTTCCTAAAAGAATAACAGATTAAAGGGACACTGACAGGCCTTCTGAGCATAGTTAGCTCTTTATATGCCCCCCTAGGTCTTATAATAAGTTCCCAATTCATATAAGTATTATCCCTGTGCGCATTATAAAACGTTAAAAATAATTTTTATAATCACCTCTCCTTTCTGCCCAAGGGGCGTTCTTTGTGGCGCATTTGTGCCCAGCCGCGTCCCAACTGCCGGGTCCTTAGACACGCCCATCTCATTAGTATTCACTTCGCTGGGCGGTATTTCTCAGTCCCCGACATTCGGAGATCATGCGCATGCGCCCGGCACCCTCGCTCGCCGGGATCACATTGCGCCAAGTGAATACTAATGAGATGGGCGTGTCTAAGGACCCGGCAGTTGGGACGCGGCTGGGCACAAATGCGCCACAAAGAACGCCCCTTGGGCAGAAAGGAGAGGTGATTATAAAGATTATTTTTAACGTTTTATAATGCGCACAGGGATAATACTTATATGAATTGGGAACTTATTATAAGACCTAGGGGGGCATATAAAGAGCTAATTATGCTCAGAAGGCCTGTCAGTGTCCCTTTAAGTCTCAAACTGTGAAAAAACACTGTCATAAAATCAAAGAGTTCCTCACCTGCAGTTCGGAAAATGTTATATACGTAATTGAGTGTCCATGTAAATACCAATATGTAGGCAGAACTAAGAGATCACTTAGGAAATGTATCTCAGAACATATTGCAAACATTAGGAAGGGCTTTGACAATCATTCACTGTCAAGCCATTTCAAAATGGTACACAACCAAGATCCATCATGCCTAAGATTTACAGCCATTGTTAGAGTGCACAGAGATTGGAGAGGTGGAAACCATATTTAAAAAATGTCGCAATTAGAAACAAAGCGCATTTTTGAATTGAACACACTCCAACCGTTAGGCTTAAATGCAGAGTTTGAACTCTTTGGCTTCTTGTAGATGGGCGCCGTTTGTTGACGATTAACTGAGCGGTTTTCCACTCTGCTCAGTTTCCTCTTCGACAATAGGCCCCCATCTACTTTTTTCATCTGCCAACACATGTACATTTGAAGAGTTCTCCCTAGAGAAGTTTTAATATAGAACCTTCGATATAGAGAAATCCTTTTGTTTGAATTTTGAGAAAACGGGCCAGGTTTCTCCAATAAATAGCTTGTGGACGAATATATATTTTTTTACATGATTATATTTTTTTAAATGATCATATATTTTTTATATACTTTTTTTACATATTTTATATAGTAAAATGTTTTCCATCACTTTTTTCAAAAAAACACACTGGAACCGCACCAAAACCGCAAGTGGTGTCAGTGCGTTTTTTATTTGATATGACTCCTGAGATAATAAAGAACAAGTGTATGGAAGCTTTTCAGTCTGGGAAATTGCTAATAGCTTGATTTTCATCCTTATATTTAAGGAACATGCTTTTTAATAATTTTAATACAAATGAACTGTGTTTGTGATTATTGCTATATGTCTTTTCCTTGCTAGATTCAATTGTTTTTATTTAGTTTTGATAATGTGAAATTATAGATATATACACATGTATGGACTCTTTGAAAAATCCAAAATCCGAAGTCCATGGAAATTTGGAAGACCTATTCCAACCTCGGTTTTTTTGTGAACTTTGACAGGGGGATGTTAGCCACTGATGAAGGGGTCATTTCTCTAAATCCCGAAACCCAGTTTTGGAATACAGACAAACGCACATCGACTATCCGAGGAGGCGTGGAACCCATTACTGAAAATATCAAGCTGCGCAGACAACTTTCGCCACACGGAGGAAACCCTCATTCATTGCAGGATTTGTATACAAGCAATAGCCCTTGAGACCGGAACTCAAAATTTCATAAGAGGCTCACCGTGTCGATGGCCGCGGAGTCCACTGAAGGCCTCCCGGTAAGATTGTGACAGTCTGTTCTACTAAGCGATCGCATTATCTGGATAATACAGCGGGACGCCGCTGTTCCTGTTAAGTGAGCGGGACGCCGCTCTATATGTTGTTAGCGCTCGACTGCGCTTGAGACTGGAAATTACCTGGCACATTGATTTGGTTCTCAATATGTTGTATAATCCTACAATATATCTGACAAGTCGTTATAAATAATATGACCATCTTTTAACTAATAATTTATTCATTTCTAACTCATATTTTATGCGCTCAGCCATGCACTGTTCAGAGCAGCGCTTCAGAGCGCTGCTCACTCACATCATATAAGGGGTTAATTATAGTGCGTCCGACGGCACGGCGGGGCGCAGGCGCAGAAGATTGGGCATGAACGATGCCCGGAGGATTGAATTGCGCAGGCGCAGGATCGGGACTGGGGAGAGTTCTAGCCCCGCCCAGCGAAGTGAATAATGATGAGCTGGGCGGGGCTTAAGAACGGCAGTTGGGAAGGCTGGCTGGGCGCATTTTCACATGAAACGCCGCCCCTTGGGCAGATTGCTGAACGGAGAAGCAGGTTATAAAACTTTAGATTTCGCTCTTTATAAGGTGGACAGGGGGGATAGTTATATGCTTTTAAAAGACTGTATAAGACCTGTAATGTGTTATATCTAACTATATATGCTGATTTCGCCTGTCAGTGTCCCTTTAAATAATGTAATTATATACTGGGTTGAAAAAAACACCCATTTGGGGCAAAATAATACATTTTCGGCCTTTGTTGCATTTCTGAGAGTCCAATACAAGCGTTAGATACTGCTGTTATATTCTGGTTCTAAAAAAACACCCATTTTGGGCAAGATAATACATTTGCGGCCTTTGTTGCATTTGTGACAGTGAAATACAAGCTTTAAATACTGCAATTGTATACTGGGTTTTAAAAAAAGACAAATTTTTTGCAAGACCCTACATCTGGGGCCTTTGCTGTATTTCTCACAGTGAAATACAAGCTTTAAATACTGCAATTATATTTTGCTTTTAAAAAAACACCCATTTTGGTCAAGATAATACATTTGCGGCCTTTGTTGCATTTCTGAGAGTCCAATACAAGCGTTAGATACTGCTGTTATATTCTGGTTCTAAAAAAACACCCATTTTGGGCAAGATAATACATTTGCGGCCTTTGTTGCATTTGTGACAGTGAAATACAAGCTTTAAATACTGCAATTGTATACTGGGTTTTAAAAAAAGACCAATTTTTTGCAAGACCCTACATCTGGGGCCTTTGCTGTATTTCTCACAGTGAAATACAAGCTTTAAATACTGCAATTATATTTTGCTTTTAAAAAAACACCCATTTTGGTCAAGTTAATACATTTGCGGCCTTTGCTGCATTTCTGACAGTACAATACAAGCGTTAGATACTGCTGTTATATTCTGGTTTTAAAAAAAAACACCAATTTTTTGCAAGACCCTACATCTGGGGCCTTTGTTGCATTTGTGAAAGTGAAATACAAGCTTTAAATACTGCAATTATATACTGAGTTGAAAAAAACACCCATTTTTTCCAAGACCCTACATCTGGGGCCTTTGCTGCATTTGTTACAGTGAAATACAAGCTTTAAATACTAAAATTATATACTGGGTTTTAAAAAAACACAAATTTTTTGCAAGACCCTACATCTGGGGCCTTTGTTGCATTTGTCACAGTGAAATACAAGCTTTAAATACTGCAATTATATTTTGGTTTAAAAGAAAACACCCATTTCGGGCAAGTTAATACATTTGCGGCCTTTGCTGCATTTCTGACAGTCCAATACAAGCGATAGATACTGCTGTTATATTCTGGTTTTAAAAAAACACCCATTTTTTGCAAGACACTACATTTGGGGCCTTTGCTGCATTTGTCACAGTCAAATACAATCAGTACTGCAGTTACATTGTTGGTTGGCAAATTAACCTTTTTTGTGACCGTGAAGTAATTGTATAAAATTCGCCTGTCACACTATTGTGTGACCTCAAGAAATTTTTCATCTTTATGACACCGGCACTGCCTTACCCTCAGTGAACTTAATTGTTGACTATTGGCGGTTACATTGTCGCCTTACATAAACCATCTGTTAGTTTGGTGGGTGAACGCAAAGAATGAGGAGAGCTTCAAATAAGGTACGTGGCCCCGGTCGTGGTGCTGCTGGTGGAGCTCCTGTTGCAGGGAGAGGACGTGGTCGATCTGTGCCAGCTACACACACAAGTGAAACACCTTTCTCAGGTGCGAGTAGGCGACAGAACCTTCAGCGTTATTTGGTAGGGCTGAATGCAGCTATACGAATGGTGAGGCCAGAACAAGTACAGGCGATAGTAGATTGGGTGGCTGACAGTGCCTCCAGTTCCTTCACATTGTCTCCCACCCTGCTGAAAGATCAGAGTTGGCACCTACAGCCCATGGCCATCTGTCTTTCAACTCACCCCCTTGCAAATCATGCAAGCAGTCTGAGCCCCAAGTCATGCAGCAGTCTGTTATGCTTTTTGATGACTCTGTGGCAGGGTTTCCGTGGGCAATCCACATAGCCCTGCACCAGAAGTGGAAGAGATTGAGTGCACTGATGCCCAACCATTTATGTTTCAGGATGAGGACATTAGAAGACCCACAGCAGCACGTCTCTGATGATGACAAAACACAGGTGCCAACTGCTGCGGCTTTCTGCAGTCTGCAGACCGACAAGGAGGGCAGGGGTAAAGAGTGGGTGGAAGATGATGTGGAGGATGATGACATACTAGACCCCACATGGAATCAAGTCATGCGAGTGACCTTTCTAGTTCGGAGGAAGAGGCGTTGGTCACACAGAGGCACCAGCACAGCAAAAGAGGGAGCAGGGTGCAAAAGCGTCTATTACATTCTTGGGTGACATTTTACAATTTTCCCCGTGAATAAACCCCTGCTCTGCATAGGTGACAGGGACCTAAATTTCAAAAAATCATCTGTTACATTGTCAGGTGACATTTTACCAATTTTGCAATATACAAACCCCTGCTCTGCATAGGTGACAGGGACCTAATTTTTGTAAAATCGTCTGTTAAATTGGTGGGTGACATGAACACAGTTTTGCTATGAATAAACCCCTGCTCTGCATAGGTGACAGGGACATAAATTTCTAAAAATCGTCTGTTACATTGTCAGGTGACATTTTACCAATTTTGCCATAGACAAACCCCTGCTCTGCATAGGTGACAGGTACCTACTTTTTGTAAAATTATCTGTTCAATTGGTGGGTGACATGAACACAGTTTTGCCATGAATAAACCCCTGCTCTGCATAGTTGACAGGGCCCGAAATTTTCAAAATTGTCTGTTCCATTGGTGGGTGACATCAACCCATTTTTGCAGATGAAAAACCCCTGCTCTGCATAGATGACAGGGACTTAAATTTATAAAATTCATCTTTAATTGACGCGCGCCCCCTCCTTTCATTCGATCCTTCCACTTTAATAACTTGTCCCACATTTCAGCTCGATCACATTGCAGCCATTGACCTGCCTTGGATGTGGTATCCCTTTCTTACGCTCCCTCTCCGGCGTGGAACCCTGATTCGCCAATAACCATGATCAACATGGTAGGCACAGATGATATCCAATTGGATCCTGGACGTTACGGGGATGTGCGATCAGGCAGAAGTTATCAAGAGTCAACAAAGCGGCAGCAGGGCCTCTCCTGTCTAACGTTTCCAAATCCAAAATACCCCCAGTGACATTCCCTGTAATTTTTTATTAATCAATCAAATAACAGGGCATCTTAAGAGTCCTGTATTGTTATTTATCGTCACTAGCTCCCCGAGTCGGGAGTGGGTAATTGCCGTCGCCCCCTCCTTTTACTTGGAAGCTTCTGCTTCAATAGTTTGCCCCATATTTCGATTCGATCACATTTAATTTCATCCACTGACCTCCCTTGGATGTGTTATACCTTTCTCAGGCTACCTCTCCAGCCTGGAACCCTGATTCCCCGCTACCCGTGATCACTATGGTAGGCGCAGAAAAGAACATCGAAAGTTAATAGAGAAGATATCCAATTAGATCGTGGACGTCACGGGGACGTGCGACATGGTTGAGCAGTATGTGTGCACACGCCTACACGTACTGACTGATGGGTCTGCCCTCCTTTAACTTTTTTGTCTCCAAATTGGGCACATGGCCTGAGCTTGCCCTTTATGCCTTGGAGGTGCTGGCCTGCCCTGCAGCCAGTGTATTGTCTGAACATTTGTTTAGCATGGCTGTAGGGGGTTATCATAGGTTATATTTCCCAATGTTTTGGGGTCTACCCAAATTAAAAAATAATAATAATAAAAAATAAAAAACATAACTAAAAACCAGTGTTGGCTACCTCCTCCTCCTCCACCGCCGCCTCCACCTACACCGCCACATCCACCGCCTCCTCAACCTCCTACTCCATATGGACCTCCTTCTCCTAGATCAAGATTATTATTTTTTATTTTTACGTATTTTATGTTATTTTAAGTAATTTCCCTATCCACATTTGTTTGCAGAGCACCTGTCATGCTTTTGACCACATTTCGCTGCCATTTGCAGCCCTCTAGCCGTTTCCATGACTTTTTTACAGCCATTTTAGTGCTCCAAAGTTCGGGTCCCCATTGACTTCAATGGGGTTCGGGTTCGGGGTCAATTTCGGGTCAAGTTCGGGTCCCAAACTCAAACTTTTTTGTGAAGTTCGGCCGAACCCGTCGAACCCGAACATCCAGATGTCTGCTTAACTCTACTTAAGAACCTTGAATTTCTAGAATTTTGGTCTTTCCATACCAATAACCTACAGGGAGTGCAGAATTATTAGGCAAATTAGTATTTTGACCACATCCTCCTCTTTATGCATGTTGTCTTACTCCAAGCTGTATAGGCTCGAAAGCCTACTACCAATTAAGCATATTAGGTGATGTGCATCTCTGTAATGAGAAGGGGTGTGGTCTAATGACATCAACACCCTATATTAGGTGTGCATAATTATTAGGCAACTTCCTTTCCTTTGGCAAAATGGGTCAAAAGAAGGACTTGACAGGCTCAGAAAAGTCAAAAATAGTGAGATATCTTGCAGAGGGATGCAGCACTCTTAAAATTGCAAAGCTTCTGAAGCGTGATCATCGAACAATCAAGCGTTTCATTCAAAATAGTCAACAGGGTCGCAAGAAGTGTGTGGAAAAACCAAGGCGCAAAATAACTGCCCATGAACTGAGAAAAGTCAAGCGTGCAGCTGCCAAGATGCCACTTGCCACCAGTTTGGCCATATTTCAGAGCTGCACCATCACTTGAGTGCCCAAAAGCACAAGGTGTGCAATACTCAGAGACATGGCCAAGGTAAGAAAGGCTGAAAGACGACCACCACTGAACAAGACACACAAGCTGAAACGTCAAGACTGGGCCAAGAAATATCTCAAGACTGATTTTTCTAAGGTTTTATGGACTGATAAAATGAGAGTGAGTCTTGATGGGCCAGATGGATGGGCCCGTGGCTGGATTGGTAAAGGGCAGAGAGCTCCAGTCCGACTCAGACGCCAGCAAGGTGGAGGTGGAGTACTGGTTTGGGCTGGTATCATCAAAGATGAGCTTGTGGGGCCTTTTTGGGTTAAGGATGGAGTCAAGCTCAACTCCCAGTCCTACTGCCAGTTTCTGGAAGACACCTTCTTCAAGCAGTGGTACAGGAAGAAGTCTGCATCCTTCAAGAAAAAACATGATTTTCATGCAGGACAATGCTCCATCACACGCGTCCAAGTACTCCACAGCGTGGCTGGCAAGAAAGGGTATAAAAGAGGAAATCTAATGACATGGCCTCCTTGTTCACCTGATCTGAACCCCATTGAGAACCTGTGGTCCATCATCAAATGTGAGATTTACAAGGAAGGAAAACAGTACACCTCTCTGAACAGTGTCTGGGAGGCTGTGGTTGCTGCTGCACGCAATGTTGATGGTGAACAGATCAAAACACTGACAGAATCCATGGATGGCAGGCTTTTGAGTGTCCTTGCAAAGAAAGGTGGCTATATTGGTCACTGATTTGTTTTTGTTTTGTTTTTGAATGTCAGAAATGCATATTTGTGAATGTTGAGATGTTATATTGGTTTCACTGGTAAAAATAAATAATTGAAATGGGTATATATTTGTTTTTTGTTAAGTTGCCTAATAATTATGCACAGTAATAGTCACCTGCACACACAGATATCCCCCTAAAATAGCTAAAACTAAAAACAAACTAAAAACTACTTCCAAAAATATTCAGCTTTGATATTAATGAGTTTTTTGGGTTCATTGAGAACATGGTTGTTGTTCAATAATAAAATTAATCCTCAAAAATACAACTTGCCTAATAATTTTGCACTCCCTGTATTCTTAGACAACACAAATGTCATCATGTGTTCCTTTCAATCAACTGACCACAAGCTTTCCACCATGGCTGAACACAAGACAAACCATGCTTCATGCTTTTCCAAAAGTAAGTTACATCTTTACTTCTTACATTTAGTATTATTCTGTTAGTCAAACATTGTTACATAGATTAGCAGTTTTAATACTAGACATTCCATGCAATTATGAAAGTTATTTAGCAATTTGGAGAAAATTGCTATGGATATTTCTACTGGAGAAAATAGAAAAATAGAAATATTAAATGCAACAGAAAAATATTTCCTAGCAATATTATCTGTATAAAGAATATACAAAAATCTTATTCTTCTATTCTCTGACCTTCTATGGTTTAGAGAGAAATGTCTCTAGACTCAAGACATATGAGAATAGGATCCTGTTACTTTTATAATTATAGCTTCTGTCTCCTATACCAGGCATGCTCAAATTCTACATGTCCTTGTACAAAAATGGAGAAGAGAGGATGGAAACATAATCTAAATACATGGTATATCCTACAATGTGCTGATCTTACAATAAGTATTACATTCCTCTGTATATACTTATTTATACCATATAATAATTATTTCATACATTGTCTCATAATTAGGGATGAGCGAACTCGAACTGTATAGTTCGGGTTCGTACCGAATTTTGGGGTGTCCGTGACACGGACCCGAACATTTTCGTAAAAGTCCGGGTTCGGGTTCGGTGTTCGGCGCTTTCTTGGCGCTTTTTGAAAGGCTGCAAAGCAGCCAATCAACAAGCGTCATACTACTTGCCCCAAGAGGCCATCACAGCCATGCCTACTATTGGCATGGCTGTGACTGGCCAGTGCAGCATGTGACCCAGCCTCTATATAAGCTTGGGTCACGTAGCGCTGCATGTCACTCTGCTGTTACAAGTGTAGGGAGAGGTAGCAGCTGCGACGTTAGGGCGAGATTAGGCAGTGATTAACTCCTCCAAAACACTTAAGACAGTGATTGATCTACAGCTGTGGATCATTGAACTGCTGCTATTCAATTGCTCACTGTTTTTAGGCTGCCCAGAGCGTTTTTCAGTCACTTTTTTCTGGGGTGATCGGCGGCCATTTTGTGGCTTGTGGTGCGCCAGCACAAGCTGCCACCAAGTCCATTTAACCATCAATAGTGTGGTTATTTTTTGCTATATCCTACATCAGGGGCAAGCTGCCACCAAGTCCATTTAACCATCAATAGTGTGGTTATTTTTGGGCTATATCCTACATCAGGGGCAAGCTGCCACAAGTCCATTTAACCATCTATAGTGTGGTTATTTAAATCTATCCCTAAAAGGGTATATTAGATTCAAGGTGCTGATAGGGTCATTCTCAATAACTTCACACACACGCTACTGTGCAGATCCAAGTCTAATTCTGTCCGTAAACGTATACCTGTCACCCAGCGCCTAAATAATAGGCCTCAAATTTATATACAGCTAAATCTCTGGCTTTTGCTGTAGCTGGTGAAGTTATATTGTGTCCGTCAAAGCACAGTTTTTGTTCTGGTTTGAAATACAATTCCCAACCTAGCAATTTCCTATATTAGTGGTTTCTGCTGTATCAGGCCTACTTTAAATCTATCCCTAAAAGGGTATATTAGATTCAAGGTGCTGATAGGGTCATTCTCAATAACTTCACACACACGCTACTGTGCATATCCAAGTCTAATTCTGTCCATAAACGTATACCTGTCACCCAGCGCCTAAATAATAGGCCTCAAATTTATATTCAGCTAAATCTCTGGCTATTGCTGTAGCTGGTTAAGTTATATTGTGTCCGTCAAAGCACAGTTTTTGTTCTGGTTTGAAATACAATTCCCAACCTAGCAATTTCCTAAATTTGTGGTTTCTGCTGTATCAGGCCTACTTTAAATCTATCCCTAAAAGGGTATATTAGATTCAAGGTGCTGATAGGGTCATTCTCAATAACTTCACACACACGCTACTGTGCATATCCAAGTCTAATTCTGTCCTTAAACGTATACCTGTCACCCAGCGCCTAAATAATAGGCCTCAAATTTATATTCGGCTAAATCTCTGGCTATTGCTGTAGCTGGTTAAGTTATATTGTGTCCGTCAAAGCACAGTTTTTGTTCTGGTTTGAAATACAATTCCCAACCTAGCAATTTCCTAAATTTGTGGTTTCTGCTGTATCAGGCCTACTTTAAATCTATCCCTAAAAGGGTATATTAGATTCAAGGTGCTGATAGGGTCATTCTCAAGAACTTCACACACACGCTACTGTGCATATCCAAGTCTAATTCTGTCTGTAAACGTATACCTGTCACCCAGCGCCTAAATAATAGGCCTCAAATTTATATTCAGCTAAATCTGTCATTACTGCTGTGCCTGTATTAGTGTAATACGGTACCTAAATAGATAGCCAGATAGTGTTAGGGGTCTGTAAAAAAAAGGCATATACACTACATATAAAACAAGACAAAAACACAGAAATATAGTGGCAATACTGGAGGAGCTGCTCAGCCCCTAACACTGTAGCGTGTTTTTCATTGGGGGAGCAGCCCCACCGCATGTGGACCGCAGCAAACGACTATCCCCAGCAAAAAATGCATACGGTGGAGGATGTCGGCGCGGTCCACATGCACCAGAAGGGCATCCGACACAAAACGGAGCATTGTGCGGATGAAAATACAATCATATAACAAAAAAAATTCACCAAACGGATATACCACTGACTATACTGGCTAGTCATAAATGCAGATATTAAAAGCTGAGACTTTCGCCAATATATTCCTGTCAGGAAAATATCGGAGACCTTCATGCACGTCACGGTCACTCAGCATGGCAAAGGGTCCTACCACTACGCTAACTATGGTGTTAACACGGTCTGAAGGTGATGTAATCCAGCTCACAGCCAGGCTTCCACACAACCGCCTAGCAGGACAGACAGTGCAATGTGAACAAAGCCAGACTGTGAACCACACCCATATCAGACCATGTGATGGAGGTCACCAGGTGCACAAAAGTGTTTGAATGCCAGGTAAAGGCATATACACTACATATAAAACAAGACAAAAACACAGAAATATAGTGGCAATACTGGAGGAGCTGCTCAGCCCCTAACACTGTAGCGTGTTTTTCATTGGGGCATCCTACACAAAACGTTGCTGCGGTCCACATGCGGTGGGGCTGCTCCCCCAATGAAAAACACGCTACAGTGTTAGGGGCTGAGCAGCTCCTCCAGTATTGCCACTATATTTCTGTGTTTTTGTCTTGTTTTATATGTAGTGTATATGCCTTTACCTGGCATTCAAACACTTTTGGGCACCTGGTGACCTCCATCACATGGTCTGATATGGGTGTGGTTCACAGTCTGGCTTTGTTCACATTGCACTGGCTGTCCTGCTAGGCGGTTGTGTGGAAGCCTGGCTGTGAGCTGGATTACATCACCTTCAGACCGTGTTCACACCATAGTTAGCGTAGTGGTAGGACCCTTTGCCATGCTGAGTGACCGTGACGTGGTGCATGAAGGTCTCCGATATTTTCCTGACAGGAATATATTGGCGAAAGTCTCAGCTTTTAATATCTGCATTTATGACTAGCCAGTATAGTCAGTGGTATATCCGTTTGGTGAATTTTTTTTGTTATATGATTGTATTTTCATCCGCACAATGCTCCGTTTTGTGTAGGATGCCCTTGTGGTGCATGTGGACCGCGCCGACATCCTCCACCGTATGCATTTTTTGCTGGGGATAGTCGTTTGCTGCGGTCCACATGCGGTGGGGCTGCTCCCCCAATGAAAAACACGCTACAGTGTTAGGGGCTGAGCAGCTCCTCTAGTATTGCCACTATATTTCTGTGTTTTTGTCTGTAAAAAAAGGCCTGAATTTGAATTCAATACATTGGGCCAAATAATATTTTTCTTATTGTGGTGAACGGTAACAATGAGGAAAACATCTAGTAAGGGACGCGGACATGGTCGTGGTGGTGTTAGTGGACCCTCTGGTGCTGGGAGAGGACGTGGTCATTCTGCAACAGCCACACGTCCTAGTGAACCAACTACCTCGGGTCCCAGTAGCCAGCAGAATTTACAGCGATATTTGGTGGGGCCCAATGCCGTTCTAAGGATGGTAAGGCCTGAGCAGGTACAGGCATTAGTCAATTGGGTGGCCGACAGTGGATCCAGCACGTTCACATTATCTCCCACCCAGTCTTCTGCAGAAAGCGCACAGATGGCGCATGAAAACCAAGCCCATCAGTCTGTCACATCACCCCCATGCATATCAGGGAAACTGTCTGAGCCTCAAGTTATGCAGCAGTCTCTTATGCTGTTTGAAGACTCTGCTGGCAGGGTTTCCCAAGGGCATCCACCTAGCCCTTCCCCAGGGGTGGAAGAGATAGAATGCACTAACGCACAACCACTTATGTTTCCTGATGATGAGGACATGGGAATACCACCTCAGCACGTCTCTGATGATGACGAAACACAGGTGCCAACTGCTGCGTCTTTCTGCAGTGTGCAGACTGAACAGGAGGTCAGGGATCAAGACTGGGTAGAAGACGATGCAGGGGACGATGAGGTCCTAGACCCCACATGGAATGAAGGTCGTGCCACTGACTTTCACAGTTCGGAGGAAGAGGCAGTGGTGAGACCGAGCCAACAGCGTAGCAAAAGAGGGAGCAGTGGGCAAAAGCAGAACACCCGCCGCCAAGAGACTCCGCCTGCTACTGACCGCAGCCATCTGGGACCGAGCACCCCAAAGGCAGCTTCAAGGAGTTCCCTGGCATGGCACTTCTTCAAACAATGTGCTGACGACAAGACCCGAGTGGTTTGCACGCTGTGCCATCAGAGCCTGAAGCGAGGCATTAACGTTCTGAACCTTAGCACAACCTGCATGACCAGGCACCTGCATGCAAAGCATGAACTGCAGTGGAGTAAACACCTTAAAAACAAGGAAGTCACTCAGGCTCCCCCTGCTACCTCTTCTGCTGCTGCCGCCTCGGCCTCTTCTGCTGCTGCCGCCTCGGCCTCTTCCTCCGCCTCTGGAGAAACGTTGGCACCTGCCGCCCAGCAAACATGGGATGTACCACCAACACCACCACCTGCGTCACCAAGCATCTCAACCATGTCACACGGCAGCGTTCAGCTCTCCATCTCACAAACATTTGAGAGAAAGCATAAATTCCCACCTAGCCACCCTCGATCCCTGGCCCTGAATGCCAGCATTTCTAAACTACTGGCCTATGAAATGCTGTCATTTAGGCTGGTGGACACAGACAGCTTCAAACAGCTCATGTCGCTTGCTGTCCCACAGTATGTTGTTCCCAGCCGGCACTACTTCTCCAAGAGAGCCGTGCCTTCCCTGCACAACCAAGTATCCGATAAAATCAAGTGTGCACTGCGCAACGCCATCTGTGGCAAGGTCCACCTAACCACAGATACGTGGACCAGTAAGCACGGCCAGGGACGCTATATCTCCCTAACTGCACACTGGGTAAATGTAGTGGCAGCTGGGCCCCAGGCGGAGAGCTGTTTGGCGCACGTCCTTCCGCCGCCAAGGATCGCAGGGCAACATTCTTTGCCTCCTGTCTCCTCCTCCTACTCAGCTTCCTCCTCCTCTTCTTCCACCTGCTCATCCAGTCAGCCACACACCTTCACCACCAACTTCCGCACAGCCCGGGGTAAACGTCAGCAGGCCATTCTGAAACTCATATGATTGGGGGACAGGCCCCACACCGCACAGGAGTTGTGGGGGGGTATAGAACAACAGACGAGTGGTTGCTGCCGGTGAGCCTCAAGCCCGGCCTGGTGGTGTGCGATAATGGGAGAAATCTCGTTGCAGCTCTGGGACTAGCCGGTTTGACGCACATCCCTTGCCTGGCGCATGTGCTGAATTTGGTGGTGCAGAAGTTCATTCACAACTACCCCGACATGTCAGAGCTGCTGCATAAAGTGCGGGCCGTCTGTTCGCGCTTCCGGCGTTCACATCCTGCCGCTGCTCACCTGTCTGCGCTACAGCGTAACTTCGGCTATCCCGCTCACCGCCTCATATGCGACGTGCCCACCAGGTGGAACTCCACCTTGCACATGCTGGACAGACTGTGCGAGCAGCAGCAGGCCATAGTGGAGTTTCAGCTGCAGCACGCACGGGTCAGTCGCACTGCGGAACAGCACCACTTCACCACCAATAACTGGGCCTCCATGCGAGACCTGTGTGCCCTGTTGCGCTGTTTCGAGTACTCCACCAACATGGCCAGTGGCGATGACGCCGTTATCAGCGTTACAATACCACTTCTATGTCTCCTTGAGAAAACACTTAGGGCGATGATGGAAGAGGAGGTGGCCCAGGAGGAGGAGGAGGAGGAGGAAGAGGGGTAATTTTTAGCACTTTCAGGTCAGTCTCTTTGAAGTGACTCAGAGGGATGTTTTTTGCAACAGCAGAGGCCAGGTACAAATGTGGCCAGACAGGGCCCACTACTGGAGTTCGAGGAGGACGAGGATGAGGAGGAGGTGGAGGAGGAGGAGGGTGAAGCATGTTCACAGCGGGGTAGCACCCAACGCAGCTCGGGCCCATCACTGGTGCGTGGCTGGGGGGAAACGCAGGACGATGACAATACGCCTCCCACAGAGGACAGCTTGACCTTACCTCTGGGCAGCCTGGCACACATAAGCGACTACATGCTGCAGTGCCTGCGCAACGACAGCAGAGTTGCCCACATTTTAACGTGTGCGGACTACTGGGTTGCCACCCTGCTGGATCCCCGGTACAAAGACAATGTGCCCACCTTACTTCCTACACTGGAGCGTGATAGGAGGATGCGCGAGTACAAGCGCACGTTGGTAGACGCGCTACTGAGAGCATTCCCAAATGTCACAGGGGAACAAGTGGAAGCCCAAGGCGAAGGCAGAGGAGGAGCAAGAGGTCGCCAACGCAGCTGTGTCACGGCCAGCTCCTCTGAGGGCAGGGTTAGCATGGCACAGATGTGGAAAAGTTTTGTCACCACGCCACAGCTAACTGCACCACCACCTGATACGGAACGTTTTAGCAGGAGGCAACATTTCACTAACATGGTGGAACAGTACCTGTGCACACCCCTCCACGTACTGACTGATGGTTCGGCCCCATTCAACTTCTGGGTCTCCAAATTGTCCACGTGGCCAGAGCTAGCCTTTTATGCCTTGGAGGTGCTGGTCTGCCCGGCGGCCAGCGTTTTGTCTGAACGTGTATTCAGCATGGCAGGGGGCGTCATTACAGACAAACGCAGCCGCCTGTCTACAGCCAATGTGGACAAGCTGACGTTCATAAAAATGAACCAGGCATGGATCCCACAGGACCTGTCCATCCCCTGTGCAGATTAGACATTAACTACCTCCCCTAACCATATATTATTGTACTCCAGGGCACTTCCTCATTCAATCCTATTTTTATTTTAATTTTACCATTATATTGCGGGGCAACCCAAAGTTGAATGAACCTCTCCTCTGTCTGGGTGTCGGGGCCTAAAAATATCTGACAGTGGCCTGTTCCAGTGGTTGGTGACATGAAGCCTGATTCTCTGCTGAGTCGCTGACATGAAGCCAGATTCTATGTTATGGGACCTCTCTCCTCTGTCTGGGTGCCGGGGCCTAAATTATATGACAATGGACTGTTCCAATGTTGAATGACGTGAAGCATGATTCTCTGCTATGACATGAAGACTGATTCTCTGCTGACATGAAGCCTGAATCTCTGTTATGGGACCTCTCTCCTCTGCCTGGGTGCCGGGGCCTAAATATCTGACAATGGACTGTTCCAGTGGTGGGTGACGTGAAGCCTGATTCTCTGCTATGACATGAAGACTGATTCTCTGCTGACATGAAGCCAGATTCTCTGCTATGGGACCTCTCTCCTCTGCCTGGGTGCCTGGGCCTAAATATCTGACAATGGACTGTTCCAGTGGTGGGTGACGTGAAGCATGATTCTCTGCTATGACATGAAGACTGATTCTCTGCTGACATGAAGCCAGACTCTCTGCTATGGGACCTCTCTCCTCTGCCTGGGTGCCTGGGCCTAAATATCTGACAATGGACTGTTCCAGTGGTGGGTGACATGAAGCCTGATTCTCTGCTATGACATGAAGACTGATTCTCTGCTGACATGAAGCCAGATTCTCTGCTATGGGACCTCTCTCCTCTACCTGGGTGCCGGGGCCTAAATATCTGACAATGGACTGTTCCAGTGGTGGGTGACGTGAAGCCTGATTCTCTGCTATGACATGAAGACTGATTCTCTGCTGACATGAAGCCAGATTCTCTGCTATGGGACCTCTCTCCTCTGCCTGGGTGCCTGGGCATAAATATCTGACAATGGACTGTTCCAGTGGTGGGTGACGTGAAGCCTGATTCTCTGCTATGACATGAAGACTGATTCTCTGCTGACATGAAGCCAGATTCTCTGCTATGGGACCTCTCTCCTCTGCCTGGGTGCCTGGGCCTAAATATCTGACAATGGACTGTTCCAGTGGTGGGTGACGTGAAGTCTGATTCTCTGCTATGACATGAAGACTGATTCTCTGCTGACATGAAGCCAGATTCTCTGCTATGGGACCTCTCTCCTCTGCCTGGGTGCCTGGGCCTAAATATCTGACAATGGACTGTTCCAGTGGTGGGTGACGTGAAGCATGATTCTCTGCTATGACATGAAGACTGATTCTCTGCTGACATGAAGCCTGAATCTCTGTTATGGGACCTCTCTCCTCTGCCTGGGTGCCGGGGCCTAAATATCTGACAATGGACTGTTCCAGTGGTTGGTGATGTGAAGCCTGATTCTCTGCTATGACATGAAGACTGATTCTCTGCTGACATGAAGCCAGATTCTCTGCTATGGGACCTCTCTCCTCTGCCTGGGTGCCTGGGCCTAAATATCTGACAATGGACTGTTCCAGTGGTGGGTGACGTGAAGCATAATTCTCTGCTATGACATGAAGACTGATTCTCTGCTGACATGAAGCCAGATTCTCTGCTATGGGACCTCTCTCCTCTGCCTGGGTGCCTGGGCCTAAATATCTGACAATGAACTGTTCCAGTGGTGGGTGACGTGAAGCATGATTCTCTGCTATGACATGAAGAT
This sequence comes from Bufo bufo, assembly GCF_905171765.1. Taxonomy (NCBI): domain Eukaryota; kingdom Metazoa; phylum Chordata; class Amphibia; order Anura; family Bufonidae; genus Bufo; species Bufo bufo. The sequence goes on along the minus strand of NC_053391.1, from coordinate 415,898,660 downwards.
TGATTCTCTGCTGACATGAAGCCAGATTCTCTGCTATGGGACCTCTCTCCTCTGCCTGGGTGCCTGGGCCTAAATATCTGACAATGGACTGTTCCAGTGGTGGGTGACGTGAAGCACGATTCTCTGCTATAACATGAAGACTGATTCTCTGCTGATATGAAGCCAGATTCTCTGCTATGGGACCTCTCGCCACTGCCTGTGTGCCTGGGCCTAAATATCTGACAATGGACTGTTCCAGTGGTGGGTGACATGAAGCCTGATTCTCTGCTATGACATGAAGACTGATTCTCTGCTGACATGAAGCCAGATTCTCTGCTATGGGACCTCTCTCCTCTGCCTGGGTGCCTGGGCCTAAATATCTGACAATGGACTGTTCCAGTGGTGGGTGACGTGAAGCATGATTCTCTGCTATGACATGAAGACTGATTCTCTGCTGACATGAAGCCAGATTCTATGTAATGGGACCTCTCTCCTCTGCCTGGGTGCCGGGGCCTAAATATTTGACAATGGACTGTTCCAGTGGTGGGTGACGTGAAGCCTGATTCTCTGCTATGACATGAAGACTGATTCTCTGCTGACATGAAGCCAGATTCTCTGCTATGGGACCTCTCTCCTCTGCCTGGGTGCCTGGGCCTAAATATCTGACAATGGACTGTTCCAGTGGTGGGTGACGTGAAGCCTGATTCTCTGCTATGACATGAAGACTGATTCTCTGCTGACATGAAGACTGATTCTCTGCTATGGGACCTCTCTCCTCTGCCTGGGTGCCTGGGCCTAAATATCTGACAATGGACTGTTCCAGTGGTGGGTGACGTGAAGCATGATTCTCTGCTATGACATGAAGACTGATTCTCTGCTGACATGAAGCCAGATTCTCTGCTATGGGACCTCTCTCCTCTGCCTGGGTGCCTGGGACTAAATATCTGACAATGGACTGTTCCAGTGGTGGGTGACGTGAAGCATGATTCTCTGCTATGACATGAAGACTGATTCTCTGCTGACATTAAGCCAGATTCTCTGCTATGGGACCTCTCTCCTCTGACTGGGTGCCTGGGCCTAAATATCTGACAATGGACTGTTCCAGTGGTGGGTGACGTGAAGCATGATTCTCTGCTATGACATGAAGACTGATTCTCTGCTGACATGAAGCCTGATTCTATGTAATGGGACCTCTCTCCTCTGCCTGGGTGCCTGGGCCTAAATATCTGACAATGGACTGTTCCAGTGGTGGGTGACGTGAAGCCTGATTCTCTGCTATGACATGAAGACTGGTTCTCTGCTGACATGAAGACTGATTCTCTGCTATGGGACCTCTCTCCTCTGCCTGGGTGCCTGGGCCTAAATATCTGACAATGGACTGTTCCAGTGGTGGGTGACGTGAAGCATGATTCTCTGCTATGACATGAAGACTGATTCTCTGCTGACATGAAGCCAGATTCTCTGCTATGGGACCTCTCTCCTCTGCCTGGGTGCCTGGGACTAAATATCTGACAATGGACTGTTCCAGTGGTGGGTGACGTGAAGCATGATTCTCTGCTATGACATGAAGACTGATTCTCTGCTGACATTAAGCCAGATTCTCTGCTATGGGACCTCTCTCCTCTGCCTGGGTCTAAATATCTGACAATGGACTGTTCCAGTGGTGGGTGACGTGAAGCATGATTCTCTGCTATGACATGAAGACTGATTCTCTGCTGACATGAAGCCAGATTCTATGTAATGGGACCTCTCTCCTCTGCCTGGGTGCCGGGGCCTAAATATCTGACAATGGACTGTTCCAGTGGTGCGTGATGTGAAGCCTGATTCTCTGCTATGACATGAAGACTGATTCTTTGCTGACATGAAGCCAGATTCTCTGCTATGGGACCTCTCTCCTCTGCGTGGGCCTAAATATCTGACAATGGACTGTTCCAGTGGTGGGTGACGTGAAGCCTGATTCTCTGCTATGACATGAAGACTGATTCTCTGCTGACATGAAGCCAGATTCTCTGCTATGGGACCTCTCTCCTCTGCCTGGGTGCCTGGGCCTAAATATCTGACAATGGACTGTTCCAGTGGTGGGTGACGTGAAGCCTGATTCTCTGCTATGACATGAAGACTGATTCTCTGCTGACATGAAGCCAGATTCTCTGCTATGGGACCTCTCTCCTCTGCCTGGGTGCCTGGGCCTAAATATCTGACAATGGACTGTTCCAGTGGTGGGTGACGTGAAGCCTGATTCTCTGCTATGACATGAAGACTGATTCTCTGCTGACATGAAGCCAGATTCTATGTTATGGGACCTCTCTCCTCTGCCTGGGTGCCGGGGCCTAAATATCTGACAATGGACTGTTCCAGTGGTGGGTGACGTGAAGCCTGATTCTCTGCTATGACATGAAGACTGATTCTCTGCTGACATGAAGCCAGATTCTCTACTATGGGACCTCTCTCTTCTGCCTGGGTGCCTGGGCCTAAATATCTGACAATGGACTGTTCCAGTGGTGGGTGACATGAAGCCTGATTCTCTGCTATGACATGAAGACTGATTCTCTGCTGATATGAAGCCAGATTCTCTGCTATGGGACCTCTCTCCTCTGCCTGGGTGCCTGGGCCTAAATATGTGACAATGGACTGTTCCAGTGGTGGGTGACGTAAAGCCTGATTCTCTGCTATGACATGAAGACTGATTCTCTGCTGACATGAAGCCAGATTCTCTACTATGGGACCTCTCTCCTCTGCCTGGGTGCCTGGGCCTAGATATCTGACAATGGACTGTTCCAGTGGTGGGTGACGTGAAGCATGATTCTCTGCTATGACATGAAGACTGATTCTCTGCTGACATGAAGCCAGATTATCTGCTATGGGACCTCTCTCCAATTAATATTGGTTAATTTTTATTTATTTTATTTTTATTTTAATTCATTTCCCTATCCACATTTGTTTGCAGGGGATTTAACTACATTTTGCTACCTTTTGCAGCCCTCTAGTCCTTTCCTGGGCTGTTTTACAGCCTTTTTAGTGCCGAAAAGTGCAGGTCCCCATTGACTTCAATGGGGTTCGGGTTCGGGACGAAGTTCGGGTCGCGTTCGGATCCCGAACCTGAACATTTCCGGGAAGTTTGGCCGAACTTCTCGAACCTGAACATCCAGGTGTTCGCTCAACTCTACTCATAATTAATCAGAACTATTTTTTAGCTAACTTTATTGGGTAAAACAAAATGTTATCCTTATCCATGCCTAAACCATTACCAATATGTCTGTCCTCAATAAACGTATTTCTAGACAATACCTAAACCTATTCTCATTGCCTCTATATTAATGAGATCCTGGAATATCCTGCTCAATTTGACTGGTTTAGAAATTTCAAAATCTTTTAGTTAATTTAAGAAATCCATTGGCGGCTTTTTCTCAAGTTTTTCATCAATAATGACAGGATAATCACATATAAAACCCATCTGGTTCTGAATGTCTATACTTTTGTCCTTTAGACTGGTATCTGCCTTAGAAATTTGATCTTCTTCCCTCTGTAGATCCTTCTCTGAAGTCGGTCTATTGAAATCTGTTCAATGGCAATTGGTGTCTGTGGATTTGCGTGTGTGATTGATTTTATCATATGATAGTGCCTAAACATTGCATGTAATTTTCTGCATTCCTCATAAAGATTATCTTTGCTTCTTTTACATGTATATGATATTTTAGTCTTTTTAGGCCATATTTTGTCTATTGTTAAATCTGCCTTTGTATGTGATGGAGACTGCTTCATATTTTCCCTCATAATGTCCAGAAACTTTGCAGCTTGAAATAATGTTTGTTTCTCTGATGCCAACACTACTATAGAAGGCTCTAAAAATTTGAACTTTCTGACAAACATGCGAATGATATGTGAAGGTTTGGCATTCTCAATAACCCCTTTGTATGTCCGTTCAAACATGGACAGAAATCTAAATGTGGATTCCTTTAGAATTTCATATGTGGGCATGCTGTCACTTCTAGTGTACCAAAACTCTTTTTATCTTTTACATCATTATGAAAAATGCAGTCTTTTTAATCATTATCATCAACCTGTTTCATTGCTAGACTCCTAGAAAAATTAGCAGGAAGCCACAATCTAAATAATCTATTCCTTTGTTCATTTGATAATTCAAATCTGTCTGCGTGGCTCTTAAAAATCTCAGAATTCCTGCACACATGGAGGTTCGCATCATATGTGGAGATTTCTTTGCATATTTTCATTAATTGCTTCTGCAATTTTAATAATAAGCTGGCTTCTTTAATATGCAATGTCTACTGGTGTATAGACTTGTCATTGTCTACTGACACAAAGTCACCTTCAGCAGAGATCTGCAATGTCTTCTCTTGTACTGACCCTTCCTCATCCATAAGGTTATGGTCACCTTCAACAGAGATCATACATACCGTATGTGTTTCATCTCATCTGCTTAGTTCTCAAATGCTCATTATTCTTACTTTCTTCTACTTTATTGCCAATTCCACCCTCAGTAGATGCATCTTTAAAGATTGCAGAATCTGTGGTTGGAACTTAACTAGTACAATTATCTGAAACTAGTCTGTGAAAGATCTTCAGCATATGGAAAATATTCCTTATATATGTCTTTTTTCTGACTAAAATACGCTTACAGTAGTCTATCTTCTTGTGTTCCTTTTCACATTCTGCATATAAATCAAAACATATCTTCTGCAAATCAATCTTTTCACTATGAAAAAACGTAAATTGTAATCTACTCTTATCAGCAATAGAATGTATTATTTCCATACTCGCAACCTCAGTAGATTCAAGGCTGGGCTCCTGTCATCAGCATGTCTTGGTACGTCTGGCACTTGTCCTCCTTCAGAAGATTATTCTTAGATTCTCCGACTTATTAAAGCTTGATAATTCTTTTTGAATTCACTCCTCCCCCTCTTCAAGCTTGAATATATATAGGTATGGTAGCTTGCCAATTGTAATATCTCCCCTGCCTTGCTCGTCAATTGTAATATGTCTCCAAGTGTAAAATATTTATGCATGAAAAATATTTCAACCTGATTTGGTAATCCTCTCCAAATCTAGTGTACGCTTATTTGGAGTAAAGAACACCTGGAGGACTCATTACCAGGATTCAACAAGAGTTTTATAAAAAATTAATAATGCGATTTATTTTCAGTCTTCATAAGAGTTGATTACTTACAGAAATAGTTTAGGTAAAGTCTTAGTCTAATTGTCCATGAGTGAATATGAATGTCCTAAAAGTGTCAATGTTGAAGGTCAGGAATCCTTTTCTCAAGGCTCCATGTGTCTTCATCTTCTCCAGCAATAACAACCCCCAACAGACTTGAGAGTGAATGTAAGAAGACCACCCCTTGTCTGTCCCTGTCAGTAATTTATACCATAGATACAGGTGTGTCTTTACTAATGTATGGATTTGTACATTGTCATATATGGTAGACTTCAAATATAGGTCTCTCTTGACATCTTCATACAGACCTCCCATCACCCTTGTGTATCACTATAAATGGTGTCACTGTGTAATGTAATACATACTTTATATTAAATACCAATTAATATTATTTAACACTGACTCAGTCTGCTATGTTTTCTTCTGGCACCAGGTGACTGCTGAGAGCAACTGGTCAACGACATTGTCAGGTGTCAGACCCCCACACATCTAATATCAATGACCTATCCCGAGAATATCCATAATAATATACATTACCATATTTTCCAGTTGTTTCTGCTAGGGACAGAGCAGAATCCCACAATTCTTTTTGCTCTTTATCAGATACATTATTTCAGCAAAAAGCCTAGAAAATCTGATCTGAGTGGTATCACATAACATATCCAATTAATAATGAATGTAAGTGAAGATATATATTAATTTATAAGGAGGTAAAGATATAGTGGGCACTCAATATCTGGCACTACATATTGGGTACAACATATTTATTAGTTTAAAAATCAATCAGTAAAACACCATATTATATACGAGACAATCAAATCACAATGTGAATATCAATCAATAAAACACCATATTATATACGAGACAATCAAATCACAATATAATCCCTAAAAATTAATAGACGATCTCTAAAAGTTGATAAAGGATAATATAGACAGTCCTTGAAAATTGACAAAGGAATTGGTTATTAGTGAGTTAGAATGTCATAAAATTATTCTATAAAATTTCTCAGAAATTTTGCGTTGCTTTATAAGGTGCGCTTAATAAGGTGCACTTAATAATATCCTGCTGTTGTACTTCAATGTTTTTAGGAAGAAGTCACTTAAAGGTCTCGGTTGTATAGCACCTATTCATTTAAACATCGTTCCTATTACTGCTGGGTATTGTTTGGGTGTTAGTTCTTGTTAGGGGTTGTTATATGCAGTTTAGTTGTATAATACTCACTGCTTGTTGTTCAACTCTTTATATATCTGGCCGTGGTGGCGTCCCACCACAGGTCAGTGCACTCACCCCTCTTCTTACACCCAGTGGTTTATGTCCACCTGCAGTATCCTTCAGAGCTGTTACTGCGGTGATCGGGGACCTCCTTCCGGTTTCAGTTCGGCGTCCCACTTGTTCACAGCGTCCCACGTGATCGGAGCGTCCCACGTGACCTGGAATTTGTTCAATTCACTTAGTTAAAGCTCCTTAAGTCTTCCGGAGGCGGTACCAACCGATTTTAGCAATGCTGTTTATTAGTTTTACGCGACGGTCTGCGGATTGTTTCAATAATATTGCTATAAGACGTCTTCTTGATATAAGGATCTCATCCACTCCTGCTATATATTAATTTATGTAGGTGCTAGGCAATTAATAGAGTAGGTATAAAGTAGCACCTCTGGATGACTGACACTAATGTATCAAGAATTGCACAAATAAACGTGTAATAAGCTTCCAGTGCTGTCGACCTATGGAACAATAGACCTAGGCTGTCATAAAACAGATTTCTATCTGCTGATTTTTTGGACAGGAATGCTGTAGAAGAGAAGGGAAATATTCTGATAATTAGTATATATTAGAGAATTACTGTTTACACAGACAGACAAGCACTGCATTGAAGATGACATAGCAACATGGCACTTGGACATGTCCATAACTGCTACAGTTTACTATACTGTTAATTGTATCTATCCTACCCAACTTACAGAAGTTCCACCTTACCTATTGAACGTTATTTCCACAAGGGAGTAAGCACTGGTAACCAGAAACTTTATTATATACACTATATACTCTAGAACACAAGGAACTTGAAAATTACACCTAGCAATGGTCACTAACTTTGGTATTTTCGTTATTTTGCTACTTGTTATAGGGTAATCACACATTGATAGCACAATTCCTTTTAACATTTTAGCCAAAATTGTACATCTAAGGTTTACTTTTTATGCCTTGTCTGTAAAGTAACTTTATTGTGCTATTCTTGATGTCTTTGGAGACCTGTGGATACTTTGTTTTATGCACCACCTCCAAATGTAAAGAAAGAACAGACATGCTCATGTATCACACATAAGATTTGCCACATGCCCCTTTCTAGTTCCTCGAGGTGAAAGCAGCCATAGTTGCTTATTGCACTTGTGCCACATCCAAGCATTCTTCATGCTGTGTTATAGCCATCAGAGCTGGTTTTTCAACTTGAAACCATCAAGTACCACTGGTCTTTATAGGAGGTACTAAGATGTGTACAACATGAACCTATAAGGAGGCAAGATTAGGCAGCAGTCTAATGTCTATGGGGAGCTCCTGACTCTCCCTGGACAGATTATGTTTTTGCCCTTTTTCCTTTTGTTCTCCCTGGAAATATGCCACTGTCTGAAGTGTCTGGCAGTGACTTTCTCCTCTCTCCCCATTTAATACTGTATGTGTATGTAAGGGGGAGTTAGGAGAGCTGGCTATCAGCCGAATGATCATTCAACTGACAACTATTGAATGTGCGTGGCCAGCATTAGTCATTGAGGTGAGTACATGTATAACTTTTAGATGTACAGTTATAGCGTGGAATTATCATTGTTTGAGCCTTATAGCCTTACATTTTTTTGGGCCAGTTAAAACACATCTCCTTTTTATTCTAATCTATTTTTATTTTCTGATTACAGATTTATTTATTCTATTTCTTGATTATGATTATGGAAGCGGCCATCTTTCCTCAGCTGTTCTTAACAGCATTTAGAAAGCATTACGTTTTCTAGACATGCTCTGTGACCTGTGCAGAGGTCAATGTACAAGGAAAAAATAGGTTTTGCAATCACCTATTGTGAATGGTGGATCCTGTCTTATCTGTCAATCTAATCCTCTAATGATATCACCTCTGTGTATAGATAAGCAGGTAACTGCAGTAAAGTGATCTGTACAGACTAAGAAGTAGCCAGTGTGAAAACTGCAGGATTTTATACACTCACCTAAAGACTTATTAGGAACACCTGTTCTATTTCTCATTAATGCAATTATCTAGTCAACCAATCACATGGCAGTTGCTTCAATGCATTTAGGGGGGGTGGTCCTGGTCAAGACAATCTCCTGAACTCCAAACTGAATGTCAGAATGGGAAAGAAAGGTGATTTAAGCAATTTTGAGCGTGGCATGGTTGTTGGTGCCAGACGGGCCGGCCTGAGTATTTCACAATCTGCTCAGTTACTGGGATTTTCATGCACAACCATTTCTAGGGTTTACAAAGAATGGTGTGAAAAGAGAAAAACATCCAGTATGCGGCAGTCCTGTGGGCAAAAATGCCTTGTGGATGCTAGAGGTCAGAGGAGAATGGGCCGACTGATTCAAGCTGATAGAAGAGCAACGTTGACTGAAATAACCACTCGTTACAACCGAGGTATGCAGCAAAGCATTTGTGAAGCCACAACACGCACAACCTTGAGGCGGATGGGCTACAACAGCAGAAGACCCCACCGGGTACCACTCATCTCCACTACAAATAGGAAAAAGAGGCTACAATTTGCACGAGCTCACCAAAATTGGACTGTTGAAGACTGGAAAAATGTTGCCTGGTCTGATGAGTCTCGATTTCTGTTGAGACATTCAAATGGTAAAGTCCGAATTTGGCGTAAACAGAATGAGAACATGTATCCATCATCTGATGGCTACTTCCAGCAGGATAATGCACCATGTCACAAAGCTTGAATCATTTCAAATTGGTTTCTTGAACATGACAATGAGTTCACTGTACTAAAATGGCCCCCACAGTCACCAGATCTCAACCCAATAGAGCATCTTTGGGATGTGGTGGAACGGGAGCTTCGTGCCCTGGATGTGCATCCCTCAAATCTCCATCAACTGCAAGATGCTATCCTATCAATATGGGCCAACATTTCTAAAGAATGCTATCAGCACCTTGTGGAACCAATTCCACGTAGAATTAAGGCAGTTCTGAAGGCAAAAGGGGGTCCAACACCGTATTAGTATGGTGTTCCTAATAATTCTTTAGGTGAGTGTAGTTTTCTAACTGAAATTTGATTTTTATAGTTTAAAGGGGTTATCCAATTCAAAAAATCCCCCCCCCCACAATGTCCAGGTCCCTCTTATAGATCATACTTACCCCGCTCCCCAGTACCCGTGTCATCTCCCCGTCACAAGGATCAAAACATCCGACGATGGGGGTGCAGCCAATAGCAGGCCGCGATGTTGACCAGCACCCTTACAACATGGTTGATGGGTGTTTTGATCCGTGCAGAGACGGCCATGCAGGGATCCATAGGGACGCGGGTGTCGGGGAGCAAGGTAAGTATGATCTATAGGAGGGGCTCGGGAATTGTGGGGCTCCTTTTTAGAATTGGATAGCCCCTTTAAATATAGATATTGACATGGAAAATTAAAAATAACTTCAATAATTAAATAACATAAAAAATTATTTTAAAAAGTTATTTAAAAAATAGGTCATTTTATGATGACACGTTTCCTTTAATGCGGTATTCTGGTTGTGACAAGTTTTCCTGCGTCTGAAACTCTCATAGAGATGAATGAAGCGGCAGTGTAAATCCTTGATATGACGCTCTATTCATTTCGGGAGGGCCTGAGGGGTATAGGGTTACCATGCTTGGTATCAGTTAAAGTCCCAGTGGTAGGACTCCCACCGGTCTAATAGTCTTCCCCTATCTTGTGGATAGTAGATAACTTGTCCCAACTCCACCATTAACATGCTTTTTTTATGTTGTCCTAATAGCAAATAAAATTCTAATGTAATATGAAAGAGTTAGTAACTTTAGGCTACATTCACACTCGCGTTTGGTGCGGATCCGTCATGGACGGATCCGTTCAGATAATACAACCGTCTGCATCCGTTCAGAACGGATCCGTTTGTATTATCTTTAACATAGCCAAGACGGATCCGTCTTGAACTCTATTGAAAGTCAATGGAGGACAGATCAGTTTTCTATTGTGCCAGACTGTGTCAGTGAAATTGAATCTGTCCCCATTGACTTACATTGTGTGCCAGGACGGATCCGTTTGGCCCAATTTCATCAGACGGACACCAAAACACTGCAAGCAGCGTTTTAGTGTCCTTCTCCAAAGCGGAATGGAGACTGAACTGATGCAAACTGATGCATTCTGAGCGGATCCTTTTTGATTCAGAATGCATTAGAATGCAAACTGATCCGTTTTGGACCGCTTGTGAGAGCCCTGAACGGATCTCACAAACGGAAAGCCAAAACGCCAGTGTGAAAGTAGACTTAGTCTCATGAGAAAAATACATCTTATGAATGGAGCATGAAGTAGATCACAAGGTACGAGAAAAGATGAGTTAAACACCAGCATCTAAAAGTTTGCCATAGAGATAACAAATCTCAAGATTGTTTGATGTTAGTCTACTGCAATATTCTGGATCCAAGCCATTGGTCTTTAAAAAAAAAAAAACTAAAGCATTCTGCAGTTATTTTTGGAACAGGATGGAATAGGGCATTGTGTCATAGCATAATGAGACCCAGACAACAAGGAGGAAGCCATCTGCCCCACAAACCCTATGTGCTATAATTCTGAATTTAAATGAAACCCTCATCCACAGCAGATGTTTCTTTCATGGTCTTAAATCTGGTGGCATTTGAGACAGTTACATAGGCAAGCTATGTTAATTATCTCTGTGACCGTGATTACCTTTCTCACTCAACCTAGGCACATTCTGTATGTGCTTGAAGCAATTTTCAATTTTAGAAGGTAAAAATTATACTTGCTGTGGACACTTTACATCCATCTCACAATAAATGGCTTTATAAATACCGCATCACTGCAAGCCTTTTTATGTGTAGCAGTTTTTGATCAAATACATTTTTAGCCTAAGTGATTTTGTAAATCCATATAATCTATCAAAGTGAGACATTTTAGTATAGCATGTGTATGTCCATAAAGACGCTACAGTAATGTATAGTAGCGTATCACCCATTGTGGTGCTTCAAATCAGTTGGCATCAGTGTAGTTATCAGATAAGACTCTTCTTTTTTTTTATCATTTTTTGTGTATATTACTATTTTTCATGCTTGTTGAACTTTTGTTGATTAAAGATTTTATGAATTCGAGCAGCACAGCTCCACTCTAGATTGATTAACCCCTGGGGATACCTCTTACAGATCAAGGCGAGTGATTGTAATCAGCTCAGATGGAGAGTAACCCCACATTGCCTTTGCAATCACAAATTGCAAAAGCAATACATTCTTTTCAGTATTCACTGTGGAGATTAGCTGTACAAATGGTAGGCAGTCGGCAGGATTGGATGCAACATAAGGGTTTTATTGGAAAAAACACAACTCAAATTTGGTCCAACAGGATGGCTTGGCTTCAGCCCATCAAAGTTCAGTCACATAAAGCACTTATCTTCAGCCCTCATGTGTCATATAACAGTTCAATTGTTAAACAGGCAAAATACAGGAGTCACCTTTGTGCAGAATCTTGTCTTTTCCCTTCTCAGGAACACTGTGGAGAGGAATGCTCCTAAGTCCTCTGCAGACCAACACCAAACACATACTGACAGTGTGTCTTTTAAATTAGCTTCCAGCTGGGTGAGGTGGTAACACAGGAGATAGAGTATGGGAGTGACCTTCCCACCCAAACTCTTCAGTCACTCCTAAATCCCGGACCCAAGTTCCAGCTACCACAAACTCAGCAATCTAACATCACTGGTTGCCAATTACCTCCGGGATTTACATCACTGAGAGCAGCAGCCTCAGTGACACATACTTACCATCAATAACCTCACCCTTTAGATGCTTACATATCCCCCCCCTCTGCCCAAGGCCAGGGGACTGGGCACTTGACCCTGATAGACAGTAAATCCTTGACAAGGCATCAGCATTAACATGAAGCTTCCCTGCCCTGTGCTCTACCACAAAATTAAAGTCCTGCAACTCCAGGAACCACCGTGTTACCCTTGCATTGTTTCCTTTATTTCGGCACATCCATTTTAAAAGGGCATGGTCAGATACCAAGCGGAACTTCCTACCTGCCAAATAGTACCGCAAAGCCACGAGGGCCCACTTTATTGCCAAACACTCCCTCTCCACTATTGAGTAGTTTCTCTCACAGGAGGTGAGTTTTCTACTCAAATATATGATGGGGTGTTCTTCCCCATTTACCTCTTGTGACATTACTGCCCCTAAACCAACCTCTGAGGCATCGGTCTGGACAATAAACTCTTTTGAGAAGTCTTTTTTAAGGTCCTGAAACGCCTTTTCTGTCTCTTGAGACCACTGGACCATTACTGACTTTCTCCCTTTCGTGAGGTCTGTTAATGGTGCTGCAATGGAGGCAAAGTTCGGGACAAATCTGCGGTAATAGCCAACAATCCCCAAGAACGCCTTCACCTGTTTTTTTGTCCGAGGCTGTGGCCACTTCTGAATTGCCTCCACTTTGTTTACCTGTGGTCTTATTGTGCCCTTACCTACAATATACCCCAGATAGTGAGCCTCCTCTAACCCAATAGCGCACTTCTCCGGGTTAGCAGTAAAGCCAGCTTTCCTGAGGGAATCCAGTACGGCCTGTACCTTACCTAGATGGGATTCCCAGTCCGTGCTAAAGACCACGATATCGTCTAAGTATGCTGCTGCGTACCTTTTATGGGGGCCCAAGACCCTGTCCATCGCTCTCTGGAAAGTGGCGGGTGCCCCTTGTAACCCAAAGGGCATCCTGGTATATTGAAAGAGCCCGTCTGGGGTGGAGAAGGCAGTCTTTTCCTTTGCCTCCTCTGATAGGGGAATCTGCCAGTACCCCTTGGTGAGGTCAAGTGTGGTAATATACCTAGCTGGTCCCAACCTTTCAATTAATTCATCCACCCGGGGCATAGGATAGGAATCGCATTTAGAGACTTCATTTAGACGGCGGAAGTCATTGCAGAACCGCCAGGTCCCATTTGGCTTAGGCACTAATACAATGGGGCTGGACCACCCGCTTTTGGATTCCTCAATAACCTGCAGAGCTAACATACGCTTTACCTCCTCAGAGACCGCTTGTCTCCGAGCCTCAGGGATTCTGTATGGTTTAAGGTTTATCGTTACCTCGGGGTCAGTGACTATATCATGCTGAATGACATCTGTAGTGCCTGGCAGGTCCGTAAAAATATCCCTGTTCTGCTGTAGAAACTCCTTGGTTTCTTGTTTTTGGGGTTTGAACAGGGTGTCACCTATTGCAACCTTTTCAATATCTGTGCGACAATCCATTTGGGGTTTTGTGGCCGCTACCAGGGACTCTCTATCCTTCCAAGGTTTTATTAAATTGACGTGATAGAGTTGGATGGGCTTTCTTTTCCCAGGCTGATGTATTTTATAATTGACTTCTCCAACCATTTCTACTACTTCAAAAGGACCCTGCCACTTGGCCAGAAATTTGCTTTCTACCGTGGGAACCAGCACTAGTACCCTGTCCCCAGGGTTGAACTGCCTCACCCGGGCCGCTCTATTGTACACCCTGCTCTGAGACTCTTGGGCCTTCTGCATGTGTTCCCTCACGATGGGCATAATACTGCTGATGCGATCTTGCATTTGGGCCACATGTTCTATCACACTTCTGTAAGGGGTAGCCTCACTCTCCCAAGTCTCCTTGGCAATATCCAGCAATCCCCTGGGATGTCTCCCATATAATAACTCAAATGGAGAGAAGCCAGTGGAGGACTGGGGGACCTCTCGGATGGAGAACATGAGATATGGCAACAGACAATCCCAGTCCCTCCCATCCTTTTCTACCACCCTTCTCAACATCCCCTTTAAGGTTTTATTGAACCTCTCTACGAGGCCATCTGTTTAGGGATGATATACAGAGGTTCTTAGCTGCTGAATTTTCAGCAGGTTGCAAAGCTCCTTCATAACTTTTGACATGAAAGGTGTACCCTGGTCAGTCAGTATTTCTTTTGGTAGGCCAGTTCTGGAAAATATATGAACCAACTCCCGAGCAATGCACTTGGAGGAGGTATTCCGCAACGGAATGGCTTCAGGATACCTGGTGGCATAGTCCAGCACTACCAAAATATACTGGTGGCCTCGGGCAGACCTAACTAACGGCCCCACCAAATCCATGGCTATTCTGTCAAATGGAATCTCAATTATTGGCAGGGGAACCAAGGGGCTCCGAAAGTGACTCACAGGAGCCGTTACTTGGCAGGTAGGGCAGGACCGACAAAACCTTTCAACCTCTTGGTAACAACCTGGCCAATAGAACCTTTGCAGGATTCTTTCCTTTGTTTTGTCAGTCCCCAGATGACCCCCAAGTAAATGGGTGTGGGCCATATCCAGGACCATCCTTCTATAAGGTATGGGTACCACCAATTGCTCCACAATTTCATTACGCATCTTAGTAACACGATACAGTAAGTTATCACTGACAGCAAAATGAGGAAACCTTTGATCAGCATTAGGCTCCTGAGGTACCTCATTCAGTACAGTTACATTTTCCCATGCATGTTTCAGGGTGGAGTCTCGTAACTGAGCAGTCCCAAAGTTCTCCCGTGACACTTCCAAGTCCGGTACATTCTGCTCAGGGTTAGACTCCTCACCCTCATCCCCAGCCAATACTTCAAGGGGAAAACTGTCTGATACCTCATTGGTCACCCCTACAGCATCTGTTTGGGCTTCCTCCCCTAAAGGAATTGGGCTGAAAGAAGGTGAACATGCAACAGGCGTATCATTACAGTGGGAATGAGACCAGAGTTCCCAGAACAACGGAAAATCACGTCCCACAATCAATGGATGTAATAAGTCTGGTACCACACCCACTTCATGGGTCACTGTCCCGCAGCCAGTCCCTACAGTCACTTTGGCCAGCGGATAATGCTTAGTGTCCCCATGGATACAAACCACCCCCACCCGCCTTTCAGGGATGACCAGGTCATGGGGTACGGCAGCACACAAGAGGGTGACCAGGCTACCTGAGTCCAAAAGGGCCACAACACTAACCCCGTTTACCTGGAGTTGACGCTCCTGGGGACCTGGTTCCTGCAGGCGTGTAGCACTGCAAACAGGATGAGCAAACATGGAGAGGCGGCGGGTGGCACCACACTCCATTGGCTCCTCCCCCTGGGAACAGTGTGCTGCAATATGCCCCGGTTGCTGACACTTCCAACAACGGACCTCAGGTCGGCCTTCGAGTGGGGCTTCAGAACGGGAGGGTACCTTTCTTGGAATGAAAAACCTCTTTCCCCGGGGTGAGCCACCCAGGCTTTGTCTGTTGGCTCGGTCCTCCTGCTCAGAGGTAGAAATGGCTGTAGAGGTTGCTCTCTGTCGACGACCACCAGAGGATCCCATGAACTGCTGTGGTTTACCTTCAGGCCTCAGACAGGTCTCGGTAGTCGTAAACCGCTCTACAAGTGAAACCAATTGATCCAGGGTTTTGGGGTCTCCCTGAGCAACCCAGCGGTGAATGTCCCAAGGAAGTCCACTCACATAGCGGTCGAGCACGATTCGTTCGACCATGTCTGCTGTACTCAGTGTCTCGGGTTGTAGCCACTTGCGCACAAGGTGTAACAAATCAAACATTTGAGAGCGGGGCGGTTTTTTCTCTTCAAACCGCCATTCATGGACTCTGCGAGCGCGCACAGATAAGGTGACTCCCAGCCTGGCCATGATTTCTGCTTTAAGGATATCATAGTCTTTGGCCTGTTCTGCTGTTAAATCAAAATATGCTTTTTGCGGCTCTCCAGTCAAATAAGGCGCCAGAACCTCAGTCCATTCAGCCACAGGGAGTTTCTCCCTTTCCACAATCCTTTCAAACACCGCCAGATTGGCCTCTATGTCGTCATCTGGGGTCATTTTTTGCAAGGCGCGGTGCACTGCTTTTTTTTCATTCACAGTCCCAGCTAATTCCTCTATATTCCTTGGTTGAGCTGACACACTCTCTCTCAGGACTGTGATCTGTTCCAGCAACAGACGGTTGGTTTCCTGCTGGGCAGCACTGACCTGCACAAACTGCTTAACCAGCTCGTCCATGGCAGGAGTCTCACTGGGCAACAATGTAGCAGCCTTTATCCAAGACATAAGCCGGTTACAGAGTTACAGAGTAAAAAAAATAATTATGCAGCCGTTACCCTTAGCAACCACTTGCCCGCATCCGACACCATATGTGGAGATTAGCTGTACAAATGGTAGGCAGTCGGCAGGATTGGATGCAACATAAGGGTTTTATTGGAAAAAACACAACTCAAATTTGGTCCAACAGGATGGCTTGGCTTCAGCCCATCAAAGTTCAGTCACATAAAGCACTTATCTTCAGCCCTCATGTGTCATATAACAGTTCAATTGTTAAACAGGCAAAATACAGGAGTCACCTTTGTGCAGAATCTTGTCTTTTCCCTTCTCAGGAACACTGTGGAGAGGAATGCTCCTAAGTCCTCTGCAGACCAACACCAAACACATACTGACAGTGTGTCTTTTAAATTAGCTTCCAGCTGGGTGAGGTGGTAACACAGGAGATGGAGTATGGGAGTGACCTTCCCACCCAAACTCTTCAGTCACTCCTAAATCCCGGACCCAAGTTCCAGCTACCACAAACTCAGCAATCTAACATCACTGGTTGCCAATTACCTCCGGGATTTACATCACTGAGAGCAGCAGCCTCAGTGACACATACTTACCATCAATAACCTCACCCTTTAGATGCTTACATCACAAATACTTATTGCAAGATATTTTGTTTCATAAAGAAGAAATGTAGAGTAGTACAGTATACCTTTTAGCTGACATTCATTTGTTTCTATGTATGTATACTGTATGTTGTTGGCTTTCTTAAAGGGCACTGTCAGTAGATTTGTACCTATGAAACTGGCTGACCTGTTGCATGTGCGCTTAGAAGCTGAAAGCATCTCTGTTGGTCCCATGTTCATATGTCCCTGTATTGCTGAGAAAAAATGTTTTAATATATAATATATGCAAATGAGTGTCACGGTGGGCGTGCACTCAGAACAACAGAAAACCTACCAACCAGGCTCTGGGCGAGAGACAGGGGAAGGGTCACCTCCTAGCTAATCCCTGACCTCTTTCCCTGCACTGCTCAGCCCACCTGCAGACCTTTAAGGTAGGTATGAGGTGTCCCCGTGCCTTGGCTGACAAAACCCTAACTTCCCTGAGATGGTGAAGAGGGGAAAAAGGAGCAGCCTGCTCGCACAGAACCTGGATGGAAAAGATGACACAAAATAACTAAACCAGAAATCACACTTATCTCTCTGAGCTGGAACAGACAGAGAACCTTCCTTCCTAGCTTCCAAGACCACAATGATTTGTATAATCCGCTCAGAGCACTGGGCTGGTGAGCCCTTTAAACTAATGACCCCACCCAGTGCACCTGATGAAAGGGGAATCCAGCACGGCTCCAAAACAAACACTAAACTCGTGCTGCAATCCTGTCCAACCTCCGCACATCGTTAGAGTGGGGCATGACAGTACTCCCCCTTCTACGGGTGACCTCCGGACACCCCGGACCAACCTTACCCGGATGGGACCTATGAAAAGCCCTCACCAGTCGGCTGGCGTAGACATCCACTGCCAGAATCCACATCCTCTCTTCAGGACCGTATCCCCTCCAGTGCACCAGGTACTGAAGGGAACCCCGAAGAACTCTCGAGTCGAGAATCCTGGAGATCTCAAACTCCAAGTTTCCCTCGACCAGAACAGGAGGAGGAGGCAATGGAGATGGTTCCACCAGTCTCACGTATCTTTTTAGTAAAGACCTGTGGAACACATCATGGATCCTCCAGGTCTGCGGAAGATCCGGCCGAAACGCCACAGGATTGATTACCGCAGAAATTTTATACGGACCAATAAATTTAGGACCCAGTTTCCAAGATGGCACTCTCAATTTGATATTCTTAGTGGACAACCACACCAGATCACCCACACACAGGTCCGGACCAGTCACATGTCTTCTGTCAGCCATTCGTTTATACCTCTCACCCATCCTCTCCAAATTCCCCTGAATCCTCCGCCAGATGGAGGATAAGGCAGAAGAGAATCTCTCCTCCTCTGGCATCCCAGAGGAACCAGACCCAGAAAAGGTACCAAACTGAGGATGGAAACCGTATGCGCCAAAAAATGGCGACTTACCCGTGGACTCCTGCCTACGGTTATTCAACGCAAATTCTGCTAAGGACAAGAATGAGGACCAGTCCTCCTGATTCTCAGCCACAAAGCACCTTAAGTAGGTCTCCAGGTTTTGATTAGTACGCTCCGTCTGACCATTCGACTGCGGATGAAAAGCCGAAGAGAATGAAAGTTGAATGCCAAGCCGAGAGCAGAACGCCCTCCAAAACCTGGAGACAAACTGCGTGCCCCTATCAGAGACCACGTCTGTAGGAATACCATGCAATTTCACAATATTATCCACAAAAATCTGTGCAAGAGTCTTAGCGTTAGGCAGATTCGTTATTGGTATAAAGTGAGCCATTTTACTGAAACGGTCAACTACCACCAAAATCACTGTTCTCCCGGAGGAACTCGGCAGATCCGTAATAAAGTCCATAGACAAATGCGTCCAAGGATGAGACGGAATAGACAATGGAAGAAGCGAACCAGGCAGTCGAGTATGAGCAACCTTTGACCGAGCGCAGGTTTCACAAGCTGTCACGTATTTCTCAATGCACTTACGTAACCCTGGCCACCAGAACCTCCGGGATACTAGATCACAGGTGGACTTACCACCAGGATGTCCAGCGAGAACAGTATCGTGATGTTCCTTGAACACCTTGTATCGTAGGCCCTCAGGAACAAACAACCTACCTGGGGGACAAGAACCAGAAGCCCCCTCCTGGGCTCCCAACACCTCCATCTCCAATTCAGGGTACAGAGCAGAGACCACCACCCCATCCGCCAAAATTGGAGCAGGATCTTCTGAATCACCTCCCCCAGGAAAGCTGCGAGACAAGGCATCTGCCTTGACATTCTTGACCCCTGGGCGAAAGGTAACCACAAAATTGAACCTGGTAAAAAACAGTGACCATCTGGTCTGCCTAGGGTTCAGACGCTTGGCAGATTGCAGGTAAGCCAAATTCTTATGGTCAGTATACACCGTAACGGGGTGAGACGCCCCCTCTAACCAGTGACGCCATTCCTCAAAGGCCAACTTAATAGCCAACAACTCTCTATCTCCAACATCATAATTCCTCTCGGCGACCGAGAGCTTCTTGGAGAAGAAGGCACACGGGACCCACTTGCCAGGAGATAAACCCTGAGACAGCACCGCCCCGACCCCCACCTCTGATGCATCAACCTCCACTACAAATGGTTGAGACACATCCGGCTGCACCAGAATGGGGGCAGACGCAAAACGCTCCTTAACCACTTCAGCCCCCTTAGCTTAAACACCCTTAATGACCAGGCCATTTTTTACACTTCTGACCTACACTACTTTGACCGTTTATTGCTCGGTCATGCAACTTACCACCCAAATGAATTTTACCTCCTTTTCTTCTCACTAATAGAGCTTTCATTTGGTGGTATTTCATTGCTGCTGACATTTTTACTTTTTTGTTATTAATCGAAATTTAACGATTTTTTTTGCAAAAAAATGACATTTTTCACTTTCAGTTGTAAAATTTTGCAAAAAAAACGACATCCATATATAAATTTTTCTCTAAATTTATTGTTCTACATGTCTTTGATAAAAAAAAAAATGTTTGGGTAAAAAAAAAAATGGTTTGGGTAAAAGTTATAGCGTTTACAAACTATGGTACAAAAATGTGAATTTCCGCTTTTTGAAGCAGCTTTGACAGCTCCAGACAGTAGAAAAACCCCACAAATGACCCCATTTCGGAAAGTAGACACCCTAAGGTATTCGCTGATGGGCATAGTGAGTTCATAGAACTTTTTATTTTTTGTCACAAGTTAGCGGAAAATGATGATTTTTTTTTTCTTACAAAGTCTCATATTCCGCTAACTTGTGACAAAAAATAAAAAATTCTAGGAACTCGCCATCCCCCTCACGGAATACCTTGGGGTGTCTTCTTTCGGAGCACCTTTCGGATTTCACCGGCCATTTTTTACAGATTTTGATTTCAAACTACTTCGCACGCATTTGGGCCCCTAAAATTCCAGGACAGTATAACTACCCCACAAGTGACCCCATTTTGGAAAGAAGACACCCTAAGGTATTCCGTGAGGGGCATGGCGAGTTCCTAGAATTTTTTGTCACAAGTTAGTGGAATATGAGACTTTGTAAGAAAAAAAAAAAAAATCATCATTTTCTCCTAACTTGTGACAAAAAATAAAAAATTATAGGAACTCGCCATGCCCCTCATGGAATACCTTGGGGTGTCTTCTTTCCAAAATGGGGTCACTTGTAAGGTAGTTATACTGCCCTGGCATTCTAGGGGCCCTAATGTGTGGTAAGTAGTTTGAAATCAAAATCTGTAAAAAATGGCCGGTGAAATTCGAAAGGTGCTCTTTGGAATGTGGGCCCCTTTGCCCACCTAGGCTGCAAAAAAGTGTCACACATGTGGTATCTCTGTACTCAGGAGAAGTTGGGCAATGTGTTTTGGGGTGTCATTTTACATATACCCATGCTGGGTGAGAGAAATATCTTGGTCAAATGCCAACTTTGTTAAAAAAAATGGGAAAAGTTGTCTTTTGCCAAGATATTTCTCTCACCCAGCATGGGTATATGTAAAATGACACCCCAAAACACATTGCCCAACTTCTCCTGAGTACGGCGATACCAGATGTGTGACACTTTTTTGCAGCCTATGTGGGCAAAGGGGCCCACATTCCAAAGAGCACCTTTCGGATTTCACCGGCCATTTTTTACAGATTTTGATTTCAAACTACTTCGCACGCATTTGGGCCCCTAAAATGCCAGGGCAGTATAACTACCCCACAAGTGACCCCATTTTGGAAAGAAGACACCCCAAGGTATTCCGTGAGGGGCATGGCGAGTTCCTAGAATTTTTTATTTTTTGTCACAAGTTAGTGGAATATGAGACTTTGTAAGAAAAAAAAAATCATCATTTTCCGCTAACTTGTGACAAAAAATAAAAAATTTCTAGGAACTCGCGATACCCCTCACGGAATACCTTGGGGTGTCTTCTTCCTAAAATGGGGTCACTTGTGGGGTAGTTATACTGCCCTGGCATTCTATGGCCCTAATATGTAATAAGTAGTTTGAAATCAAAATCTGTAAAAAATGGCCGGTGAAATCCGAAAGGTGCTCTTTGGAATGTGGGCCCCTTTTTCCACCTAGGCTGCAAAAAAGTGTCACACATCTGGTATCTCCGTACTCAGGAGAAAATGGGCAATGTGTTTTGGGGTGTCATTTTACATATACCCATGCTGGGTGAGAGAAATATCTTGGCAAAAGACAACTTTTCCCATTTTTTTATACAAAGTTGGCATTTGACCAAGATATTTATCTCACCCAGCATGGGTATATGTAAAATGACACCCCAAAACACATTCCCCAACTTCTCCTGAGTACGGCGATACCACATGTGTGACACTTTTTTGCAGCCTAGATGCGCAAAGGGGCCCACATTCCTTTTAGGAGGGCATTTTTAGACATTTGGATCCCAGACTTCTTCTCACGCTTTAGGGCCCCTAAAATGCCAGGGCAGTATAAATACCCCACATGTGACCCCATTTTGGAAAGAAGACACCCCAAGGTATTCAATGAGGGGCATGGCGAGTTCATAGAAATTATTTTTTTTTGCCACAAGTTAGCGGAAATTTTTTATTTATTTTTTCTCACAAAGTCGCCCTTTCCGCTAACTTGAGACAAAAATTTCAATCTTTCATGGACTCAATATGCCCCTCAGTGAATACCTTGGGCTGTCTACTTTCCGAAATGGGGTCACATGCGGGGTATTTACACTGCCCTGGCATTTTAGGGGCCCTAAAGCGTGAGAAGAAGTCTGGAATATAAATGTCTAAAAATTTTTACGCATTTGGATTCCGTGAGGGGTATGGTGAGTTCATGTGAGATTTTATTTTTTGACACAAGTTAGGGGAATATGAGACTTTGTAAGAAAAAAAATAATAATAAATTTCCGCTAACTTGGGCCAAAAAAATGTCTGAATGGAGCCTTACAGGGGGGTGATCAATGACAGGGGGGTGATCAGGGAGTCTATATGGGGTGATCACCCCCCCTGTCATTGATCACCCCCCTGTAAGGCTATATTCAGATGTCCGTATGTGTTTTGCAGATCCGATCCATGTATCCGTGGATCCGTAAAAATCATATGGACGTCTGAATGGAGCCTTACAGGGGGGTGTTCAATGACAGGGGGGTGATCAGGGAGTCTATATGGGGTGATCACCCCCCTGTCATTGATCACCCCCATGTAAGGCTCCATTCAGATGTCCGTATGTGTTTTGCGGATCCGATCCATGTATCCGTGGATCCGTAAAAATCATATGGACATCTGAATGGAGCCTTACAGGGGGGTGATCAATGACAGGGGGGTGATCAATGACAGGGGGGTGATCAATGACAGGGGGGGATCAGGGAGTCTATATGGGGTGATCACCCCCCTGTCATTGATCACCCCCCTGTAAGGCTCCATTCAGATGTCCATATGATTTTTACGGATCCGATCCATGTATCCGTGGATCCGTAAAAATCATATGGACGTCTGAATGGAGCCTTACAGGGGGGTGATCAATGACAGGGGGGTGATCAATGACAGGGGGGTGATCAATGACAGGGGGGTGATCAGGGAGTCTATATGGGGTGATAACCCCCCTGTCATTGATCACCCCCCTGTAAGGCTCCATTCAGATGTCCGTATGTGTTTTGCGGATCCGATCCATGTATCCGTGGATCCGTAAAAAACATACGGACGTCTAAATAGAGCCTTACAGGGGGGTGATCAATGACAGGGGGGTGATCAGGGAGTCTATATGGGGTGATCACCCCCCTGTCATTGATCACCCCCCTGTAAGGCTCCATTCAGATGTCCGTATGTGTTTTGCGGATCCGATCCATGTATCCGTGGATCCGTAAAAAACTTGCGGACGTCTGAATAGAGCCTTACAGGGGGGTGATCAATGACAGGGGGGTGATCAGGGAGTCTATATGGGGTGATCACCCCCCTGTCATTGATCACCCCCCTGTAAGGCTCTATTCAGATGTCCGTATGTGTTTTGTGGATCCGATCCATGTATCCGTGGATCCGTAAAAATCATATGGACGTCTGAATGGAGCCTTACAGGGGGGTGATCAATGACGGGGGGTGATCAGGGAGTCTATATGGGGTGATCACCCCCCTGTCATTGATCACCCCCCTGTAAGGCTCCATTCAGATGTCCGTATGTGTTTTGTGGATCCGATCCATGTATCCGTGGACCCGTAAAAATCATATGGACGTCTGAATGGAGCCTTACAGGGGGGTGATCAATGACAGGGGGGTGATCAGGGAGTCTATATGGGGTGATCACCCCCGTCATTGATCACCCCCCTGTAAGGCTCCAGTCAGATGTCCGTACGTGTTTTGCGGATCCGATCCATGTATTCGTGGATCCGTAAAAATCATATGGACGTCTGAATGGAGCCTTACAGGGGGGTGATCAATGACAGGGGGGTGATCAGGGAGTCTATATGGGGTGATCAGGGGTTAATAAGGGGTTAATAAATGACAGGGGGGGTGTAGTGTAGTGGTGTTTTGTGCTACTTATTACTGAGCTACCTGTGTCCTCTGGTGGTCGATCCAAGCAAAGGGGACCACCAGAGGACCAGGTAGCAGGTATATTAGACGCTGTTATACAGCGTCTAATATACCTGTTAGGGGTTAAAAAAATCGCATCTCCAGCCTGCCAGCAAACGATCGTCGCTGGCAGGCTGGAGATCCACTCGCTTACCTTCCGATCCTGTGAATGCGCGCGCCTGTGTGCGCGCGTTCACAGGAAATCTCGCGTCTCGCGAGAGGACGCGTATATGCGTCCAGGAGGAATGAATCGACCGCCTCCAGGACGCGTCCCTGCGTTCGGCGGTCCGGAGGCGGTTAATAGCCGAAAAGGCCTGCAATGCCTCATCCGACCAGACAGAGACATCGGTGCCCTTCTTGGTCATATCAGTAAGAGGTTTTACTATGGTAGAATAATTCAAAATACATATTCTATAATAATTTGTAAACCCCAAAAAACCGCATCAAAGCTTTCCGATTCTCTGGTCGGTCCCACTCCAGAACCGCCCGGACCTTTTCGTGGTCCATACGAAAACCGGAATCAGAAAGCATGTATCCCAAGAACGGAAGCTCTTGCACCGCAAACAAACATTTCTCTAATTTGGCATACAACTTATTCTCCCGAAGGATCGTCAAAACCTGTCTCACATGATTCTCATGGGTCTTCAAATCAGGAGAATAAATCAAAATGTCATCCAGGTAAACTACCACGAACCTCCCCACCAAGTGATGAAAAATGTCATTGACGAATCGCTGAAATACTGCTGGCGCGTTCGTCAACCTAAAAGGCATCACCAGGTTCTCAAAATGACCCTCGTGCGTATTGAAGGCCGTTTTCCACTCATCCCCTTCTTGGATTCTGATCAGATTGTAGGCCCCCCTCAAATCCAACTTGTAGAACACCTTGGCTCCAACAATCTGATCAAAAAGATCAGAGATCAAAGGAAGGGGATATGGATCCCGGACTGTAATACGGTTCAATTCCCGGAAATCCAAACACGGTCTCAGTGATCCATCCTTTTTCTTTACAAAGAACAAACCTACTGCCACTGGAGACTTAGATGGTCTAATATGACCCTTTGCAAAACTCTCGGCGACATACTTTCGCATGACCTCTCTTTCGGGTTGAGAGAGGTTGTAAAGCTGAGACTTTGGCAACTTAGCCCCCGGAATGAGATTAACTGGACAATCATAGTCTCGATGAGGGGGCAATTCCTGAGCCCCACCCTCCGAAAAGACATCCGCAAAATCCGAGAGATACTGAGGTAAAGCCGTAATGGACACACCAGAGATAGATGTGCCAAGACAATTATCCGAACAAAACTCACTCCAACCAATGATTTGTCTCGCTTGCCAGTCTATAATTGGGTTATGTCTAGTCAACCATGGCAACCCCAAAACTAAAGGAGCTGGCAAATCCTTCATGACAAAACAAGAAATAATTTCAGCATGTGAATCACCCACCCTTAAATGAATACCATGAACAATGTGAGTAAGGCTCCTTTGAGAAAGAGGGGAAGAATCAATTGCAAAAACACGAATCTCATTCTCCAAAGTGCAAGTACTTAGTCCTAGGTTTTGAAGGAAAATAAAATCAATTAAGTTTACCCCAGCACCACAATCAAGGAATACATCAACAAACAATTTTTTTTACTTTAGCGCCACCATAGCTGGAAGGAGAAAATGGGAACTGCAGGGAGCTTGCATACCTGTCTGCTCAACCACCCCATTCATACTACCAAGTGTGAGGGAAGTTTTTTTTTCTTTTTTCTTTTTCTCTTCCACCTGTGGTTTAACATAAGGACAAGAAAAAATAAAATGACCCCTCTTTCCACAGTAGTAACATAGATTGTGCACTTTCCTAAAGTCTCTACTATCGTAATGGCAAGATATCTGACCTAACTGCATGGGTTCCTCCCCTACCCCAGAGTTATAAGTAATATCACCCTGGGCAGCAGGTGAGACAAAACCACACGCAGGAGGGATCCCTTGCACGGAGGGACCCTTACACCTCTCTCTGATACGTCTATCCAACCGTATAGCCAAAGACATAGCATTCTCCAGAGTATCCGGGTACTCATGAAAAGCCAGGGCATCTTTCAACCTTTCAGACAACCCCTGACAAAACGGACTACGTAACACGGGGTCGATCCACCCCGACTCAGTAGCCCATCTCCTAAACTCTATACAGTAAACCTCTGCAGTACGTTTACCCTGTAGTAAGTTACACAATATCAATTCTGCCATCGAGACCCGATCCGGATATAGCGACCCTGGCCGTGCTTACTGGTTCACGTATCTGTGGTTAGGCGGACCTTGCCACAGATGGCGTAGCGCAGTGCACGCTTGATTTTATCGGATACTTTGTTGGGCAGGGAAGGCACGGCTCTCTTGGAGAAGTAGTGGCGGCTGGGAACAACATACTGTGGGACAGCAAGCGACATGAGCTGTTTGAAGCTGTCTGTGTCCACCAGACTGAATGACAGCATTTCATAGGCCAGTAGTTTAGAAATGCTGGCATTCAGGGCCAGGGATCGAGGGTGGCTAGGTGGGAATTTACGCTTTCTCTCAAATGTTTGTGAGATGGAGAGCTGAACGCTGCCGTGTGACTTGGTGGAGATGCTTGGTGACGGAGGTGGTGGTGTTGGTGGTATATCCTCTGTTTGCTGGGCGGCAGGTGCCAACGTTCCTCCCGAGGCGGAGGAAGAGGCCGAGGCGGCAGCAGCAGAAGAGGTAGCAGGGGGAGCCTGAGTGAGTTCCTTGTTTTTAAAGTGTTTACGCCACTGCAGTTCGTGCTTTGCATGCAGATGCCTGGTCATGCAGGTTGTGCTAAGGTTTAGAACATTAATGCCTCGCTTCAGGCTCTGATGGCACAGCGTGCAAACCACTTGGGTCTTGTCGTCAGCACATTGTTTGAAGAACTGCCACGCCAGGGAACTCCTTGAAGCTGCCTTTGGGGTGCTCGGTCCCAGGTGGCGGTGGCCAGTAGCAGGCGAACTCTCTTGGCGGCGGGTGTTCTGCTTTTGCCTCCTGCTCCCTCTTTTGCTACGCTGTTGGCTCGGTCTCACCACTGCCTCTTCCTCTGAACTCTGAAAGTCAGTGGCACGACCTTCATTCCATGTGGGGTCTATGACCTCATCGTCCCATGGATTGTCTTCCACCCAGTCTTCCTCCCTGACCTCCTGTTCAGTCTGCACACTGCAGAAAGACGCAGCAGTTGGCACCTGTGTTTCGTCATTATCAGAGACGTGCTGAGGTGGTATTCCCATGTCCTCATCATCAGGAAACATAAGTGGTTGTGCGTAAGTGCATTCTATCTCTTCCACCCCTGGGAAAGGGCTAGGTGGATGCCCTTGGGAAACCCTGCCAGCAGAGTCTTCAAACAGCATAAGAGACTGCTGCATAACTTGAGGCTCAGACAGTTTCCCTGATATGCATGGGGGTGATGTGACAGACTGATGGGCTTGGTTTTCAGGCGCCATCTGTGCGCTTTCTGCAGAAGACTGGGTGGGAGATAATGTGAACGTGCTGGATCCACTGTCGGCCACCCAATTGACTAATACCTGTACCTGCTCAGGCCTTACCATCCTTAGAACGACATTGGGCCCCACCAAATATCGCTGTAAATTCTGGCGGCTACTGGGACCTAAGGTAGTTGGTTCACTAGGACGTGTGGCTGTGGCAGAACGGCCACATCCTCTCCCTGCACCAGAGGGTCCACTAACACCACCACGACCATGTCCGCGTTCCTTACTAGATGTTTTCCTCATTGTTACCGTTCATCACAATAAGAAAAAAATGATTTGGCCCAATGTATTGAATTCAAATTCAGGCCTTTTTTTACAGGCACCTAACACTATCTGGCTATCTATTTAGGTACCGTATTACACTAATACAGGCACAGCAGTAACCACAGATTTATATGAATATAAATTGTAGGCCTAGTATTTAGGCCCTGGATGACAGGTATCCCTTTTATGGACAGAATTAGACTTGAATATGCACGGTAGTGTGTGAAGTTATTGAGGATGACCCTATCAGCACCTTCAATGTAATATACCCTTTTATGGATAGATTTAAACTTGGCCTGCTACAGCAGAAACCACTGATTTAGGGAATTGCTAATTTGGGGATTGTATTTCAACCCAGAACAAAAACTGTGCTTTGACGGACACTAAATAACTTGACCAGCCACAGCAGTAACCACAGATTTAGCTGAATATAAATTGTAGGCCTAGTATTTAGGCCCTACATGACAGGTATCCCTTTTACGGACAGAATTTGACTTGGAAATGCACGATAGCGTGTGAAGTTATTGAGGATGACCCTATCAGCACCTTTAATGTAATATACTCTTTTATGGATAAATTTAAACTTGGCCTGCTACAGCAGAAACCACTGATTTAGGGAATTGCTAATTTGGGAATTGTATTTCAACCCAGAAAAAAATATATCCTTTGCCAGACAGCAGACAGTATTACAATTGGCTAGCCACAGCTGAAACACCAGATTTAGGGTACTGCTATTTTGGCAATTGTATTTCACCCCTCAATAAAATAGCAAGCACAGCCAAGCCCCTGATGTAGGATATAGCCAAAAACAACACACTATTGATGATTAAATGGACTTGGTGGCAGCTTGTGCTGGCGCACCACAAGACACAAAATGGTCGCCGATCACCCCAGAAAAAAGTGACAGAAAAACGCTCTGGGCAGCCTAAAAACAATGAGCAATTAACTAGCAGAAGTTGAATGATACACAGCTGTAGATCGATCACTTCAGTAAGTGTTTTTGATGAGTAAATCCCTGCCTAATGTGGCCCTAACAGCAGCAGCTGCATCCTATCCCTACACTGATCAGAGCAGAGTGACGTGCGGCGCTACGTGACTCCAGCTTAAATAGAGGCTGGGTCACATGCTGCACTGGCCAATCACAGCCATGCCAATAGCATGGCTGTGATGACCTCTTGGGGCAAGTAGTATGACGCTTGTTGATTGGCTGAATTGCAGCCTTTCAAAAAGCACCAAGAAAGCCCCGAACACCGAACCCGAACCCGGACTTTTACGTAAATGTTAACTATACAGTTCGGGTTCGCTCATCCCTAGTAACGATCACGAAGGGGAATTGACACATGTATGTGCCTTTTTTTTTGTTTTGTTTTTGCAGCCACAGTGCAGCACCAGAGGCCAGAAAAATTAGGCATGTACACATGCCTGAAAAAGTAGGTATTGTTGCAGCCGCTGCTGTAGCAGCTGCCGGAAAAATTGATGTTTTCCAGGCAGAAAGTGCCCTAAAACATTGCGGCTTGAACCCTAATTGGTGGCGGATAAGTCACACAAGTCAACCGGCATTCAGAGATAAAATACAGCAGCGTGTGGACCATTTTTAGCCCAAGGCAGCTCAGCTCATCAGGCCTTTTTTAGTCGAATGTATCGCCCACTGTCAGTCCTTTCGGGATCCATGCCTCATTCATCTTAATAAAGGTGAGGTAATCTAGACTTTTTTGACCTAGGTGACTTCTCTCCTCAGTGACAATACCTCCTGCTGCACTGAAGGTCCTTTCTGACAGGACACTTGAAGCGGGGCAGGCCAGAAGTTCTATCGCATATTGGGATAGCTCAGGCCACAGGTCAAGCCTGCACACCCAGTAGTCAAGGGGTTCATCGCTCCTCAGAGTGTCGATATCTGCAGTTAAGGCGAGGTAGTCTGCTACCTGTCGGTCGAGTCGTTCTCTGAGGGTGAACTCTGAAGGGCTGTGGCGATGCGTAGGACTTAAAAAGCTCTGCATGTCCTCCATCAACAACACATCTGTAAAGCGTCCTGTCCTTGCCGGCGTGGTCGTGGATTACTTTCACCTCTTCCCCTGTTAGATTCCCGTTGTACTGTGACATTACCCTTATACGCTGTGTAAAGCATACTTTTTAACTTGTTTTGGAACTGCTGCATCCTTTCCGATTTCCGGTAATTCGGTAACATTTCAGCCACTTTCTGCTTATACCGGGGGTCTAGTAGCGTGGCCACCCAGTACAGGTCGTTCTCCTTCAGCTTTTTTTATACGAGGGTCCCTCAACAGGCATGACAGCATGAAAGACCCCATTTGCACAAGGTTGGATGCCGAGCTACTCATGTCCCGTTCCTCGTCCTCACTGATCTCATTGAAGGTCTGTTCTTCCCCCAGCCACGTACAACACCACGGGTACCAGATAGGTGACAACGAGCACCCTGGGATGCCTGCTGTGGTTGGTCTTCTTCCTCCTCAAAGCCACATTCCTCCTCTGACTCCTCTTTCTCAGACTCCTCTTTCAGCGTTGCCGCAGGTCCAGCAAGCGATGATGATAAAGCTGTTTCTGGTGGTGATGGTGACCACAACTCTTCCTCTTCACGCTCATCTACGGCCTGATCCAGCACTCTTCGCAGGTCACGCTCCACGAAGAAAACAAATGGGATGATGTCACTGATGGTGCCTTCGGTGCGACTGACTAAGTTTGTCACCTCCTCAAAAGGACGCATGAGCCTACAGGCATTGTGCATGAGCGTCCAGTAACGTGGCAAAAAAATACCCAGCTCCGCAGAGGCTGTCCTAGCGCCCCGGTCATACAAATACTCGTTGACGGCTTTTTCAACATTAGGAGTGTTGAATTCCAACGTGTCGGGCTGTCGCAAATCAAGCGCCTCACTGGCATGTTGTTTCGCCGCTGAATATGGGAAAAGTGCGCCATGGCTGTGTAGGAATGCCTGAAATGGCCACACACCTTCCTGGCCTGCTTGAGGACGTCCTTTAAGCCTGGGTACTTATGCACAAAGCGTTGTACGATCAGATTCAACTCATGTGTCATGAACGGCACATGTGTCAACTTGCCCAAATTCAATGCCGCTAACAAATTGCTTCCGTTGTCACACACCACTTTGCCGATCTCCAGTTGGTGCGGGGTCAGCCACTGATCCACCTGTGCGTTCAGGGCGGACAGGGTGCTGGTCCGGTGTGACTCTCTGCTTTCAGGCAAGTCAACCCCAAGACAGCGTGACACTGTCGTATCTGGGATGTGGAATAGCCCCTGGGGAGCTGGGGGGTGCAGTTGATGTGGATCAAGATGCAGCAGCAGAAGAGGACTCGGCCGAGGAAGTTCGCGAAGAGGATGGAGTAGGAGGAGTAGAGGAGGTGGCCGCAGGCCTGCCTGCAAGTCGTGGCGGTGTCACCAACTCCTCTGCAGAGCCACGCATTCCATGCTTGGCAGCCGTCAGCAGGTTTACCCAATGCGCAGTGTACGTGATATACCTGCCCTGACCGTGCTTTGCAGACCAGGTATCAGTGGTCAGATGGACCCTTGCCCCACCACTGTGTGCCAGACATGCCATGACTTCCTTTTCCACAATAGAGTACAAGTTGGGGATTGCCTTTTGTGAAAAAAAATTTCGGCCGGGTAACTTCCACTGCGGTGTCCCAATAGCTACAAATTTTTTGAAGGCCTCAGACTCCGCCAACTTGTATGGTAAAAGCTGTCGGGCTAAGAGTTCCGACAAGCCAGCTGTCAGACGCCGGGCAAGGGGGTGACTCTGTGACATTGGCTTCTTACGCTCAAACATTTCCTTGACAGACACCTGACTGTGGGCAGATAAGCAGGAACTGCTGAAGGTGAGAGGCGGAGTGGCGGGTGGTTGAGAGGCGGCAAGGAGGACAGCAGTGGTTGACGTGGCTGAAGATGCTGGACCAGGAGGAGGATGGTGGCTTTGAGTTTGTGTGCTGCTTGTACTCATCATGTGTTAATCCCATAGGCGTTTGTGATGTGAGATCATGTGCCTTCGCAAAGCAGTTGTATCTAGGTGGGTGTTGGACTTCCCACGACTCAGTTTCTTTTGGCACAGGTTGCAAATGGCATCGCTGTTATCAGAGGCAGACACACCAAAAAAATGCCACACTGCTGAGCTTTGCAATGACGGCATTCTGGTGGTGGCAACAGCATGCGTTGATTGGCGTGCTGTCTGGCTGACCCTGGGTGCCAATACATGCTGTCTGACTGTGCCACTAGCTCCTTGCGATGACCTCTTCCTGCTTCCAACTCCTCTCCTCCTTCTCTCTGTCGCCCCATCTGAACTTTCCCCCTGTTCTTCTTCTCTTCGAGCAGGCACCCACGTGACATCCAAGGACACATCGTCATCATCAACCGCTTCACTTGTTTCTGACAACTCAGCAAAGGAAGCAGCAGCGGGTACAACATCATCATCATCACACCGTACGTCCATGTGTGTAATGCTGCCTGACTGAGACATATCCCTGTTATCTACATCCTCTGGCAATAATGGTTGCGCATCACTCATTTCTTCCAACTGATGTGTAAATAACTCCTCTGACAGATTAAGTGAAGTGGCTGT
Organism: Bufo bufo; assembly: GCF_905171765.1. NCBI lineage: Eukaryota > Metazoa > Chordata > Amphibia > Anura > Bufonidae > Bufo > Bufo bufo. The sequence continues at coordinate 415,866,239 of NC_053391.1, read as the reverse complement.
GGTGCTAGTGTTGGTGGTGGCGGCGGGCGGGCGAGTGCTAACTTGAAAGGTGCCTGAAGCTGAGCTGGAGGAGGATGGTGCGTCAAGGTTCCGAGTGGAAGCTGTAGAAGATTGGGTGTCCTGTGTAAGCCAGTCAACTATGTCCTCAGAATTTTTCGGGTTCAGGGTACGTGGCCTCTGAACACTGGGCATTATTCAAGGGCCAAAGCAAATAACAGCACCACGACCACGACGGCCCCTGCGGGGTGGCCTGCCTCTGTCTGTCATTTTTTTTTTAGATTAGTGGTACTATGCGTGCAAGGGGCTGTGCCACCCTATATGATTGGTGGGCAGTGGGCACAGTACAGTCTGTGGGCCTGACACACACTGGCAGGCAACTGCAATTATATTACAGAGAAAAAATTAAATGACTTTTTTATCTGCAAGGTGCTGTGCCACCCTATATGAGTGGTGGGCAGTGGGCACAGTACAGTCTGTGGGCCTGACACTCACTGGCAGGCAACTGCAATTATATTACAGAGAAAAAAATGTATGACTTTTTTATCTGCAAGGTGCTGTGCCACCCTATATGAGTGGTGAGCAGTGGGCACAGTACAGTCAGTGGGCCTGACACACACTGGTAGGCAACTGCAATTATATTAAAGGGTAAAAATGTAATGACTTTTTTATCTGCAAGGTACTGTGCCACCCGATATGAGTGGTGGGCACTGGCAGTGGGCACAGTACAGTCTGTGGGCCTGACGCACACTGGAAGGCAACTGCAATTATATTAAAGGGTAAATATTAAATGACTTTTTTATCTGCAAGATACTGTGCCACCCGATATGAGTGGTGTGCACACAGTACAGTCTGTGGGCCTGTGGCCTCTCACACACGGGCAGATAACTGCAATATATATATATAGAAAAAAAGAAAAAAAAAGCAGACTGATGTACCAGCCCTAAAAAGGGCTTTTTGGGGTGCTGTCAGGACGCTGTCCTTACAGCAGATGAGTCTTTGAGGACTGGAGTGGACACAGAACACTGGCCTAGCTATCGATTTCCCTATTAATTCAGCAGCAGCAGCGCTCTCCCTGCTCTAACTAACACTGCAGCTTCAGAATGAATCTAAGATGGATGCTGTCCTTGCTTTTGGATAGGAGGTGGGAGGGTCTGGGAGGGAGGGTATGCTGATTGGCTAGAATGTGTCTGCTGACTGTGAGGTACAGGGTCAAAGTTTGCTCAATGATGACGTATAGGGGCGGACCGAACATCGCATATGTTCGCCCGCCGCGGCGAACGCGAACAAGCGATGTTCGGCGGCGAATAGTTCGGGACATCTCTAGATGTCACCATCACCTCTCAGGATCACAGGATGGTGATTGGTGGTGTATTATCACACCACCGATCACCATCCTGTTCCAGGTTATCGGGTCACCAGAGACCCGAATAACCCAGAAACGCAGCAAACCGCTGGTCTGAATTGACCTGCGGTTTGCCATGATTGCCGATACGCATTGTCCCAGGGTGCCTGCTGATTGATTTCAGCAGGCACCCAGTTCAGATCACCGCCCGCCGCGCGGCGGTGATCGGAAATACACATGACGTACCGGTATGTCATGTTTCCTTAAGTACCGGGACAACATGATCAGTTAAAACAAAGTGCAGAACCCCTTTAAGTAGTATGCCCCCCCACACTGCCTCACATTAAGTAATTTGCCCCCCACACTGCCCTCCATTATGTAATTTGCCCCCACTAAGTAATTTGCCCCCATACTGCCCTCCATTATGTAGTTTGCGGCATTTCCAGGAAATGCACTTTAATGCTCCATGAGTCATGGAGCATTAAAGTGCATTTCCACCTTCTGTTCAAGCTTTAACCTGGCTGGACCTGGAGGCCCCAACCCCCCTAAATATAATAAATACTATAATGGGGTATTAAATTAAATCATCTAAATATAAAGTCAATACGCGCTCTCTGCGCTACCTACCACACCTCCTCCTCCCTCAGGCGCGGCAGTGGCAGGTCCGGCTGGCTGTGTGAGTGAGTTACTGCTGTCACGTGACTCACCACCCAATCCATTAGCTCCAGACTCCAGTCCTGGCCCTGCTGGCTGCTCCTGCAGTGCAGCCGCCGCCGCACCTCTCACCAGGCAGTCACTCCTACTTCACCATGTGACGGCCGGGCCGACGTGCTTGCGAGTGAGTAAGGAGAACTCCGGCGGCCTGCGGGTGACACTCCATCAGACTGCTGTCACCCGGTGCGGCCCGCACCCCCCTCGCAATGCCACTGTCTATTTGCTCTTCTGAGTCTTTCTCTTTTAGCGTTTTTGTGATGCTTATTTTCTTTTTCTTGAATTGATCTATTGGCTTGTTTTTTTCTTTGTTTTTCAGCCTTTCTTTTTTTGATATTTACCTGCTGAGCTGACCGTTTCTCCAGAAGTTGCTTATGTAGTATTTCATTGTCTGCGTCTTTCGTCCTACTTGACGTGTCCTTTTTTTTGGGTGGCATGTTGTTAGTAGATAATCCCAGTAATATAGGTTTGTACTTTTGTAATATTTTCTCTTACTGTAATACTGGCTTATATGTGGCTGTAATATGCGTCACTGGCAATGACTGCTTGCTGTGGCTGAGATTGCTGGCACTGACTGGTGGCTGTGACTGCTGGCACTGAGTGCTGGCTGTGGCTGAGACTGCTGGTACTACTGCTGGCTGTAGCTGAGATTGCTGTCATTGACTGGTGGCTGAGACTGCTTGAACTGACTGGAGGCTGTGGCTAACACTGCTGGCACTGTGACTGGTGGCTGTGGCTGGTGGCACTGACTGATGCCTGAAATGGCTGACACTGACTGGTGGTGCTGAGACTGCTGGCAGCGACTGGTGGCTGAGACTGCTAGGACTAACTGGTGGCTGTGGCTGAGACTGCTGGCACTGATTGGTGTCTGAGACTGGTGGCTCTGGCTGGTGGCCGAGACTGTTGGCTATGGCTGAGACTGCTGGCACTGTGACTGGTGGCTGTGGCTGGTGGCACGGACTGATTGCTGCGATGGCTGGCACTGACTGATGGCTGAGACTGCTGACACTGTGACTGATGGCTATGGCTGGTGGCACTGACTGATGGCTGAGAGGCTGGCACTGACTGGTGAATGAGACTGCTAGGACTGACTGGTGGCTGAGACTGCTTGAACTGACCAGAGCCTGTGGCTAAGACTGCTGGCACTGTGACTGGTGGATGTGGCTGGTGGCACTGACTGATGGCTGAGATGGCTGGCACTGACTGGTGGCGCTGAGACTGCTGGCAGCGACAAGTGGCTGAGACTGGAGGCTGTGGCTGGTGGCCCAGACTGTTGGCTGTGGCTGAGACTGCTGGCACTGTGACTGGTGGCTGTGGCTGGTGGCACTGACTGATGGCTGAGATGGCTGGCACTGACTGGTGGCTAAGAATGCTGGCACTGTGACCAGTGGCTGTGGCTGGAGGCACTGACTGATGGCTGAGACCACTGACTGGTGGCTGAGACTACTGGCACTGTGACTGGTGGCTGGTGGCACTGACTGATGGCTGAGATGGCTGTCACTGACTGCTGGCACTGACTGATGGTGCTGAGACCACTGGCAGCAAATAGTGGCTAATACTGCTGGCAGCAGCTGCTGTGTGTGTCTGACAGTACTGGGACTGTGCGGCTCGGTGATGCACGTAATGGCGGAGCTCTGACATGGACAGCACACCATAGCAGTTGGTGATTGGCTGGTTCGCAGGTGTGGGCGGTACGGGTGGCGCGTGGTGCGCCGTGTGTTGATTGGCCGGCACAGGTGTCGGCGGTATGGGCAGCGTGTGGGGCGGCTGTGATAGGACGGCGCTCTGGTTTGGGCGGTGCGGGCAGCATGTAGTGTGCCGTGTGTTGATTGGCCGGCGCACCTCACATGTGCACTTCAATAATCGGCACACACGCACGGACACCAGCCCTGAGCACGCACACAGGGCTTTTATTAGTATGGATATATATACAGTACAGACCAAAAGTTTGGACACACCTTCTCATTCAAAGAGTTTTCTTTATTTTCAGGACTATGAAGGCATCAAAACTATGAATTAACACATGTGGAATTATATACATAACAAACAAGTGTGAAACAACTGAAAATATGTCATATTCTAGGTTCTTCAAAGTAGCCACCTTTTCCTTTGATTACTGCTTTGCACACTCTTGGCATTCTATTGATGACCTTCAAGAGGTAGTCACCTGAAATGGTCTTCCAACAGTCTTGAAGGAGTTCCCAGAGATGCTTAGCACTTGTTGGCCCTTTTGCCTTCACTCTGCGGTCCAGCTCACCCCAAACCATCTCGATTGGGTTCAGGTCCGGTGACTGTGGAGGCCAGGTCATCTGGCGCAGCACCCCATAACTCTCCTTCATGGTCAAATAGCCCTTACTTTCAAAGTTTTCCCAATTTTTCGGCTGACTGAATGACCTTCATTTCTTAAAGTAATGATGGCCACTCGTTTTTCTTTACTTAGCTGCTTTTTTCTTGCCATAATACAAATACCAACAGTCTATTCAGTAGGACTATCAGCTGTGTATCCACCTAACTTCTCCTCAACGCAACTGATGGTCCCAACCCCATTTATAAGGCAAGAAATCCCACTTATTAAACCTGACAGGGCACACCTGTGAAGTGTAAACCATTTCAGGGGACTACCTCTTGAAGCTCATCAAGAGAATGCCAAGAGTGTGCAAAGCAGTAATCAAAGCAAAAGGTGGCTACTTTGAAGAACCTAGAATATGACATATTTTTAGTTGTTTCACACTTGTTTGTTATGTATATAATTCTACATGTGTTAATTCATAGTTTTGATGCCTTCAGTGTGAATCTACAATTTTCATAGTCATGAAAATAAAGAAAACTCTTTGAATGAGAAGGTGTGTCCAAACTTTTGGTCTGTACTGTATATATATATACATACACAAACACATATAATGTGCATGGAAGATGCAGGGCATACACTCATGTAAGTTTCTGGGTAATGCTACTTACACTTTGGTATACTGGGGAAGTAGATGCAGTGCAGTGGTGTCAGCAGGAGTAGAGCAGGGTACTATACAAATAATGAGGTGTGGGAGAAGTTTCTTACACATTAACGCATTCCCGGCATCTGTGAGATCAGCCTGCTTTGCTGACTGCTGGCATATCCCCCCCTGCAGAGCAGTAACTGCTGAAGCACTGTGTAAAGGACTGGGCTGGAACGTGCTGCTCCTGCACTCAAACTATGTTCTCCTGCTTTGGGGATTGACGTCAGAGCTCTGAGCATGCCTGGAGGTTCCTGTCAGGCTGCCTGGAGTTGGCTGTTTACATGGAGTGGACGTGCCACACACACTCCAATTACACTGCTAATTGCTCTTTTTTTTAAAAAAATTTCATAATTAGAAGTTGTATTATTTTATAGCAATATATAGTTTTATTAAGTTTTTAAAAAAAGTGTGACAGGTCTCTTTAAAGATCAGTAAATTAATCAGCACAGAACGACACAGCTAGAAGCAATATCATAATAAAATATGAATATTAATTTTTAAGTAAATTAATACATAAATGACAAATTATAGAAAACACATTTGGCCTTGTAGAATATGCCAACATAAAACAATATAAAAAGTCATCAGTGCATGCCAACACAATACAGCTTCAGTTGTATATCCAAGCCTCTTACATTTTATTTCTGTTAACTGATTAATAGTCACCTGATTTATAAGTGACTCATGAGCCTAGAATGATTAATATGAGAAAGTTCAATTCTTTGTTTTTGGCCTCTGCACAGAGAAAAATGCTAAATGAACATAGTGATACTCATATTCAAATGATATTCAGTTCTGGCGGTTTAATTTCCCTAAGTCAAATCCTAATTAAATATTTACATCCTCTTTCTGTCAATATGACTTTAAAGAGGTATTGGAGGAACACAAATGAATGTCTTGAACAAATGACATCAGAAAGGTCATGAGGCCCTAGCAGAGTCAGCCTCTAATTCTGCATGATAACAGTGTTCTAAGAGCATCTTTTCGGCAGTGTAAATAGCTGAAGATTTACAGTCCAAATGTAACTTGGCGAAAAACCATTTTGTTCATGTGACCGTATCATATACCAAATGTATTTTTTTTAATAAACGACTGTATCTATTATTTAAAGCAAGACAAAACTTGGGGATCAAATAAATTAAGTTTTATTATTGAAAAATAGCATTCTGGGTAACACAATTAATAAAATAAATGATTTGCTTATCCTCTCTTAAATCAACCAGATCCCCTCCAGTAATACTTAAAAGGTCATTTCCTTCAGAGAAGGTTTTTGTCTTAAACTCAAAACTCATAGGAAACCAATTTTTCTTAAAATTATGTCCGTTTTTCTTTTTTATTCCACCACCATTACAACATTGAAAATGAAATACAAAATATTGTCCCTTTGTAGGGAGACCTTTTGCTGCTGTGAGGGGACAATGCTACCTCCAAGGTAATCCTATTATAATAGCAGGTGTATAGTTGGGATGACAGTATAACAGCTCCAATGTTCTCTTGATAGGCCTAGATAAGGATGTCCACAGATTGATTAGTGTAGTACTTTGATTGAGTCATTCCCTCCAGCTCTCTCTGGCTAGAGAGATGGTCTGTCTGAGAGAGTTAAATAGGACCTTTCATGGGTTCAGACATTATGAAATAAGTATCAGGATATGTAGGGGATAGAGCAGGGATCTAAGAGCGCTACAATTTTTTTCTGGGCGCCACTCCGTTCACCCTCTGTGCCCCTGTTGAATTCTCCCGCCTGGTATGCTAATAAATAGCATCGGTACAGGGAGGAGGAGACTGCCTTGTTTCTCAAAAACTCACCTTCTAACAAAAATGTTATCTGCCAGTTAAAACCAGATTGTAACATATATCTTTTTTTTCTAATCTGTTTTGATTTCCGGATTGGAGATTTTATTTATTTTATTTCCTGCACATGCTTATGGAGGCGGCCATCTTGCCTGAGCTGTTCTTAACAGCATTTACAGAGCATTAAAAAAATAGCTTTATGGCAGCCCCATGGGCCATAGACACAATTTTCATGAGGGGACCTCATTGACTCCTATAGGAGAGTTTTTTATAATGCTCTGTGACCTATGCAGAAGTCATTGTACACAAAAAGAATAGATAAGCTTTAACAATCACCAATTGTGAATGGAGGATCCTGTCTTATCTGTGCACAGAGGTGATATCTCCTTATCATTTCAAGCAGGTTGAGAATAATATATAACTGCAGTAAAGCGATCTATACAGACCAAGAAGTGGAGCCTATTAATAGTATGGTTATTGTTTAAATATAGATAGTGACTTGGAAAATAAAAAATACCTTCATCACAAATTCTTTAAAAATATGTTAAACATAAAAATGTGATTTAAAAAATAGATAATTTTCTGATGACACGTTTCCTTTAAGCGAGACTACCTGTTGTGCCAAACATTCAAGCAAAAATGAAGTTAAAGGATAGGAAGACAAGATAGGAAGTAGAATGCATAGAATGACTTAAAAGATATACTCAGAAAACCATTCAGCAGTTTTTCTGTTTTGGAAACATTTGCACGCACAGTGTGATACATGTGTCATTTTCATACAGCAATGACTTATGTAGTGCCAATTAAGTGCATCGAATATCAATGTGTTTCTTATGTGTGACTGGTCCATGGGGCTTTAAAAGGCTGAGAGGATATTGAGGAAATAGTACCCCAGAAGAAGCTGACAGTGAAAAGCGTTGGGCCTGACACTGCCACTATAGTGGCAATTACCCATTGTTTGCACTTTTTATGGAACTGACTTATTATTACTTTTACATTTAAGTTTCCACTATGGGTTAATTGTTAATTCACGGTACTAGCATTAGCACGTTACCTTTAGGTATGGACCCTAGTGATATGTCGCATATGTAAACAGGAATGTGCTGCCGACTAACAATGAGATTGTATGGGTATGCATAACTGCAGTAGGGATCGTTTGTCCCCATGTAGAGGGGATAATTGCTGCATGTAAATTAAGCTGACCGTGCAAGCAATGATCAGGCATTAATAGTTTGTCACCAATCATTGCCCTTTGAATGAATCTGCCTATGTAAGTTCTGGTGGGGCATATTAACATAGTCTTCAGCTTTCTTAGAAATCCAATGCTGAAATCAGTACTAGATAGTATTTTATGAGTATGGCACCCATATTCTGATATAAAATATAACAAAATGTAAGATAAACATGCTGACTCACTCCTGATAAACGATTTTGTGCTGCTTAACTTAACTATAACAAAAAATGGATTTTTTGCAAATCAAATAAGTTTTGTAAGTAAAATATCCCAGATGAATTTGCATTTCTATTTGCTTACAACAGAACAGAAAAACAGGCTAAATTGTTGAAAAAAAAAGAACATTCCGTTTTATAATCAAAGTAATGTGATATTCCACACCAGTTGAAATGCTAGAATAGTGGCGGTCTGCCAGACAGTTAATGTGTATCCTTGTGGATAGGCTCAATTTAACTATGAAATGTCAATATAAATGACATCCCTGTGGGTAATAAAGTGAATCTAATATGCAGTATTAAAATGTAGGCATGAAATATTTCAGTAAGAGATTGAACTTTATTTTTTCATAGGATGAAATAAAATGTTTTAAAGCTCACCCACTTTCTTAAGGTGTTGCTGCTTTTGCAGAACTTAAGCTTTGCTACTTACTCATTTAGGGGAAATAAAGCTTCATGACTGAGAAAGCAGCAAGCTGTAAAAAGTGGTTAGAGAAATGTTTCTTTGTTATAAGAGAAATCCTAGCAATCAGACAAATTGGACAAATTGTGTTAATAGAATTTGGAGCCATGAATGGACTTTTTCTGATTTAAAAAAAAATAGTATACCTAGGTCTGTTATGAATGGGACCTGATGGTTGCCAATTTATCACATTTTCTGGCCTATTGAAAGGTCATAGAAAAAGGTATGAAATTCACTTGTAGGCGCAGAGAAAAAGAAAACCTTGAAAGCAATAAACTAAACTAAGACCATTTTAAATAGGCCTTTTTCACATGGGCCAATGATTTGATCAATTATCCGGCCAGGTATTAGGAATGATCATTCATATTTACAGTATTTCCAAATAAGTGGCCCGTTGGGTGGTGATGAGCCAACAAACATTTTTTTCCCCAGGTGATCCGATCATTTAAGTGGCACAAAATATAATCGTTTGTGGGCATGACATCGCCCTGATGTTCTGCTTACAAACAAAGAATCTGTATATGGGATGAATGATCGTTCATAGAGAAGTGATCATTGCTACATATAAAGGCAGTTAATGAGTTGGTAATGCTTGGGAAGGAACGTTCCTATTCCTGATCCCGCTCTAGCGGCCCATGTAAAAGGAATCTAAAGCCTAGATATTCAATAATGTAATTAGAAAAAAGGGGAGCAGAGTAAAGGGAAGGGGAAAGCCACTTATTTGAGGAAAATGTGCACAGTCTTCGTAAATTATCAATTATTCTAAAACACTCTATGAAACAGTAATGTATGTGGAGCACGGTCTTCACTAGAACCAAAATGAGGTGCTCTCAGATAAGAGGACTCACCCTATCCTCTAAAGGTCAGATACGTGTAACAAAAGGAAAATCTGGGCACTCTCAAGATATCAGACCATAGAACATTTATTACTATACAAATAAATAAAATACAGATTGATAATACATAAAACTCCGCTACCCATACACATCCTAAAGAAACTTTCTTGTGCTCCTTATGACTGACTGCCGGAAGAATCAGGACGATCTTACCATGTAAGTAAATGTCCCAAAGGTGCTCGGCTCGGTGGTCCTGTATTTATCAGGCCAATACTCACAACACGAGCGTCTCTTGTCTCCGTTCTCCCACGATGGTGGTTTGTTTAGTCACGTGCAGCTAGACTCCAGCTGATATGATTTAGTCTTACGCTGTGTGATTCACCTTCCCATTCGTGCGGCAGACGGTATTGCAATCAACAGCAGGCACGGTCACTGAGGTCCTGGCTAGGTATTTTCTTCTAAGCATGTGTGGCTGGGCTGATTTCCAGCCAGTGAGGTCAAATACTACTGAAGAAGGGGTGACCAGATACCCCGAAATGCGTTTAGCCAGGACCCCATTATATTTGGGACTATATATCAAGTGCGATTATATATTAAGTGCTACACATCTACCTCATTGACAGTGCTGTTTTCTATTCTACAGCGATATTTTGTGACTTACGGCCACTTGTTTATTTAATTATTTATACTTACATTTTAGGGTTCCTTGTTGGCATATATATTTTTATCCTTAGGAGCGTTTATTAGGATGTGTATGGGTAGCGGAGTTTTATGTATTATCAATCTGTATTTTATTTATTTGTGTAGTAATAAATGTTCTATGGTCTGATATCTTGAGAGTGCCCAGATTTTCCTTTTGTTACACATATTCTAAAATAATGCTTTTCATAAACATGCCCTGATATTTGCAAAAGAAGTTTTAGATTTCAAATGACAGATGTCATTCCATTAATATATGGCAGCACCACCTCATATAACTATAGTTCAGTGTAGTATAAACAAATCTGAATTTTTCATTATATCTTAATAAATGCATTCTAAATATGATCAGTTATGATCTATGTGCACTGTACTGAAGATATAGTGAGGAGGCTTTAATTGCAGGCATTTATAAAAAAAATTTACGCCACTATAGGGGCATAAAAAAGGCACAAAATTATAGTGTGTGTTTTTTCTTTCATTCATGTTGGTTATTTAAGGGTGGTAAAAAGTTTCTGTCTCCTAGCTTTATTTTTTCCTAACATTTTTAAGGTTTCTGACAATCTGTTTTTTCTTTAGTTATTTTTCTCAACAAAGAAACAACAGATGTTTGCAATCAAGTTCGCTTTGCATGTCTAAGAATAGAACTATTAGAAAACGAGCTGTTTTTATGCTCGAAATAATTCAATATGTTACTATGCATTTGTGTATTGACTCAAGGATGCTTTGTATGACTGCACTTATTGCTGCACTCACCCTCTACCTTTTCCCACTTCATAACTTTTTTTTTATAGTAAAGAGTTTAATCTTAAATACAGTCAAGTCCATAAATATTGGGACATCGACACAATTCTAACATTTTTGGCTCTATACACCATAACAATGGATTTGAAATTAAACGAACAAGATGTGCTTTAACTGCAGACTGTCAGCTTTAATTTGAGGGCATTTACATCTAAATCAGGTGAACGGTGTAGGAATTACAACAGTTTGCATATGTGCCTCCCACTTGTTCGGGGACCAAAAGTAATGGGACATAATAATAATCATAAATCAAACTTTCACTTTTTAATACTTGGTTGCAAATCCTTTGCAGTCAATTACAGGCTGAAGTCTGGAACGCATAGACATCACCAGACGCTGGGTTTCATCCCTGGTGATGCTCTGCCAGGCCTCTATTGCAACTATCTTCAGTTCCTGCTTGTTCTTGGGGCATTTTCCCTTCAGTTTTGTCTTCAGCAAGTGAAATGCATGCTCAATCGGATTCAGGTCAGGTGATTGACTTGGCCATTGCATATCATTCCACTTCTTTCCCTCATAAAACTCTTTGGTTTCTTTTGCAGCATGCTTTGGGTCATTGTCCATCTGCACTGTGAAGCACCGTCCAATGAGTTTGGAAGCATTTGGCTGAATATGAGCAGATAATATTGCCCGAAACACTTCAGCATTCATTCTGCTGCTTTTGTCAGCAGTCACATCATCAATAAATACAAGAGAACCAGTTCCATTGGCAGCCATACAAGCCCACGCCATGCCACTACCACCACCATGCTTCACTGATGAGGTGGTATGCTTAGGATCATGAGCAGTTCTTTTCCTTCTCCATACTCTTCTCTTCCCATCACTCTGGTGCAAGTTGATCTTGGTCTCATCTGTCCATAGGATGTTGTTCCAGAACTGTGAAGGCTTTTTTAGATGTCGTTTGGCAAACTCTAATCTGGCCTTCCTGTTTTTGAGGCTCACTAATGGTTTACATCTTGTGGTGAACCCTCTGTATTCACTCTGGTGAAGTCTTCTCTTGATTGTTGACTTTGACACACATACACGTACCTCCTGGAGAGTGTTCTTGATCCGGCCAACTGTTGTGAAGGGTGTTTTCTTCACCAGGGAAATAATTCTTCGGTCATCCGCCACAGTTGTTTTCAGTAATCTTCCGGGTCTTTTGGTGTTGCCGAGCACACCGATGTTTTCCTTCTTTTTAAGAATGTTTCAAAGAGTTGTTTTGGCCATGCCTAATGTTTTTGCTATCTCTCTGATGGGTTTGTTTTGTTTTTTCAGCCTAATGATGGCTTGCTTCACTGACAGTGACAGCTCTTTGGATCTCATCTTAAGAGTTGACAGCAACAGATTCCAAATGCAAATAGCATGCTTGAAATGAACTCTGGACCTTTTATCTGCTCATTGTAATTGGGATAATGAGGGAATAACACACACCTGGCCATGGAACAGCTGAGAAGCCAATTGTCCCATTACTTTTGGTCCCTTAAGAAGTGGGAGGCACATATGCAAACTGTTAGGTATCAATGTGTTGTTAATGACCAGTTGTTTAAAAATATCACATGAAGTAAAAAAATAAAAGCTATCCACAAAACCAATTTTTTAGAGATGAGCGAATTTCCTGTTATGAAATTTGTTCACGCTTCATTTGGTGGTAAAAACAGAATTGTGCTATGGAACCCATCTAAGAAACTACACCCCTCAAGGTATTCAAAACTGATTTTACAAACGTTGTTAACCCTTTAGGTGTTCCACAAGAGTTATTGGCAAATTAAGATGAATTTTCAGAATTTCAATTTTTGGGCAAATTTTCCATTTTAATCAATTTTTTCCAGTAACAAAGCAAGGGTTAACAGCCAATCAAAACTCAATATTTATGGCCCTGATTCTGTAGTTTACAGAAACACCCCATATGTGGTTGTAAACTGCTGTATAGGCGCACAATACATTCCTGCAAAACATGGCAACAAGCCATATGTAGTCGTGATTTGCTGTTTGAGCACAAGTAGAGCGCAATTAGAAGTGCAGGAGCGCCATGTGGTTTTTTGAAGGACAGATTTTGATGGAATGGTTTACAGGTGCCATGTTGCTATTGATTGGCCTCTGGAGACTAGTACAGTCATTTTCTGACAATCATACATTTTATTTTTTTCTCAATGGTGCTGTCACGGGGTTCCGAGGGTGCACTCGGTCCCCCATTGCCCGCAGACCTGTTGCTTAGCTTTGGGAATGAGGATCTGTGTTTGACCTCATTCCCAGGGCGGCTTTACTAGCTGGGTGGCTCCCTGCTCCTAGTCTGCCTTGAGCGCCGAGCTGATCACTTGGTGCTCGACTGGTTGGTCTGTCGGTCATGTGACGCTGGCCACGTCACATGACCCTCACTCCCCACTATAAATACAGGCAGCCTGCTGGCTACAGGTTGCCTGTTAATTTCTAGGTTCCTGGCTATTTGTTGGACTGCTGAATACTTACCTGATCCTGTTCCCTGACCATCGTTTTGCCTGCTCCTCCTGTACTGCGCATCCGTCCTGGTATTGTGACCTCGGCTCCCACCTGACTACTCTCTTAGGACTCCTCTTGTACTTCTCTGCTCTCCTGGTATTTGACCCCGGCTTCTCCTGACCATTCTTTGCTTAATCCTTTGTACTGCGTAGCTCTCTTGGTTCTGACCCGGTCCGTTCATGTTCCGTATTTTGTCTTGACTGTCTTCCCTGCACATATCCTAAGTTAGGGACTGTCGTCCAGTTGTCCCCTGTCATCAGGACTCGTGAGGCAAGTAGGCAGGGCCAGGGGTGAGGGTGGAGCGCAGTGGTCACTATCCTTCCCCCTGTGTGAGTGTGGACGTGACCGTTACAGATTAACAGGCCTAATAACCACTGTATCATGAATCCGCTTACTACCCTGACTGACCATGTCTCTAGCTTGACACAGGTGGTGCAGGAGCTAGGAGAGAAACTCCGTTCTTTTGAGTTAGGGCAAGGTTCTTCCACTCCTCTGCCCTCCAGTCCACATTTTTAACCCCAGATCAAGCTCCCAGAACCCTTTTCTGGAGACCGGAAGAGGTTTCTCTCCTTTAAGGAGAGTTGCAAACTCTACTTCCGTTTGCGCCCCGTGTCCTCCGGTCCCGAGAGCCAACGCGTGGGGATTATCATTTCTCTTCTACAGGGTGATCCCCAGGCCTGGTCATTCTCGTTACCTCCTGGGGCCAGTTGTCTGACTTCTGTGGAGGGGTTTTTTCAGGCCCTGGGTACTCTCTATGACAAACCAGACAGGGCCCTGGTAGCCGAGACAGCTCTTAGGGCACTGGTTCAGGGCCATCTCCCTGCAGAGGAGTATTGCACCCAATTCAGACGGTGGTGTGTCCCCTCAGGATGGAATGAACCAGCCCTGAAGAGTCAGTTTAGGTCTGGTCTGTCTGATAATTTAAAAGATCTATTAGTCAGTTATCAAATTCCAGAGACCTTAGAGGAGATGATGACCCTAGTTGTCCGACGAGTTAGAGAGAGACGACAAGAACGACAGTTCTGTTCTCAGATGGTGTTCCAGCCAGAGGCCTTTTCCAGGGACAACACTGAGGCCTCCACCGAGGAACCCATGCAGGTTGGCATGACCCGGGGTAATCTTTGTCGCAGATGCGGAGAGTGCTTCTACTGTGGAGATCCTGGCCATTGGATCAACAAGTGTCCTAAGAGGGTCCTCTCTGACAAATCTCCTAAGGCAAGACAACCTAAAGACCAGGTACACCCTGATTTTTCTAAATATAAGCTTTTGGTACCCATAACAATTTCTCTGGGGGTTAATAAGTGGCCGGGTAAGGCCTTTATTGATTCCGGTTCAGCGGCCAGCTTTATTGACTTTGAATTTGCTAGTAAATTGGGTATTCCAATGTTTGCTTTACCTACACCTATCCATGTCATGGCTATTGATGCTACTCCCCTGATGGGTGGTACGGTGAGGTCATGTACCTCTGAAATTTCTCTGACCGTGGGTGTGTGCCACTCCGAGAGATGTTCTCTTTTAGTCCTGGAGAACCTACCGGTTGAGGTGGTACTAGGGTTGCCTTGGCTCCGTTTACATAACCCCACAATTGATTGGTCCAAAGGAGAGTTGGTGAAATGGGGACCTAAGTGTGATGCATGCTTGTCCGTGGTCCAGGCTGGGGTTTCAGTAAGGTCTAATACATTACCCTCAGTTATTAAAGAATTTTCTAATGTATTCTCATCCCCTACTCCAGAGGTTCTACCCCCCCCATAGACCTTAAGGCGAACGCAAGGCTATGGAAGATTATATTAAGGAGAGCCTTGCTAAAGGGCATATTAGACCTTCAGTCTCTCCTATGGGAGCAGGGTTTTTCTTTGTTAAAAAGAAGGATGGTGGTCTTAGGCCTTGTATTGATTACCGGAGATTGAATAAGATCACTGTCCAAAATAGATACTCTCTCCCATTGATTCCGGATTTATTTAACCAGGTTCTGGGGGCAACCTGGTTTTCCAAGATTGACCTGAAAGGGGCATACAATCTAATCCGAATCAAGGAGGGAGACGAATGGAAGACAGCGTTCAATACTCCGATAGGACACTTTGAATATCAGGTGATGCCTTTTGGACTCAGCAATGCCCCAGCTGTGTTCCAAAACTTAATGAACGATATTCTCAGGGAGTTCTTAGGTAAATTTATTATTGTCTATCTTGAGGACATTTTGATATTCTCTCCAGATTTCGAATCTCATGTGTCTCATGTCAAACAAGTATTAGAGGTGTTGAGGGAGAACCAGCTATCCGCTAAGCAAGAGAAATGTGTCTTTGGTGTACAGGAGATACTGTTTCTAGGGCATGTTTTGACTCCTCACGCCTTTAACCACTTCCCATCTGGGCCCTTTGCCCCCTTCCTGACCAGGCCAAATTTTGCAAAACGGACATATCTCCCTTTATGTGGTAATAACTTTGGAACGCCTTTATTTATCCAAGTCATTCAGAGATTGTTTTCTCGTGACACATTGTACTTCATGATAGTCATAAATTTGAGTCAAAATATTTCACCTTTATTTATGAAAAAATCCCAAATTTACCCAAAAATTAAAAAAAAATCGCAATTTTCTAAATTTCAATTTCTCTGCTTTTAAAACAGAAAGTGATACCTCATAAAATATTTATTATTTAACATTCCCCATATGTCTACTTTATGTTGGCATCATTTTGGAAATGTCATTTTATTTTTTTAGGACGTTAGAAGGCTTAGAAGTTTAGAAGCAATTCTTCAAATTTTTAAGAAAATTGCCAAAACCCACTTTATAAGGACCAGTTCAGGTCTGAAGTCACTTTGTGGGGCCTACATAGTGGATACCCCCATAAATGACCCCATTGTAGAAACTACACCCCTCAAGGTATTCAAAACCGATTTTACAAACTTTGTTAACCCTTTAGGCGTTCCACAAGAATTAAAGGAAAATGGAGATCAAATTTTTAAATTTCACTTTTTTGGCAGATTTTCCATTTTAATCAATTTTTTTCTCTAACACATCGATGGTTAACAGCCAAACAAAACTCAATATTTATTACCCAGATTCTGCGGTTTACAGAAACACCCCACATGTGGTCGTAAACTGCTGTAGGGGCACACGGCAGGGCGCAGAAGGAAAGGAACTCCACATGGTTTTTAGATGCCATGTCCCATTTGAAGCCCCCTGATGCACCCTTACAGTAGAAACTCCCAAGAAGTGACCCCATTTTGGAAACTAGGGGATAAGGTGCCAGTTTTATTAGTACTATTTTTGGGTACATATGATTTTTTGATCATTCAATATAACACTTTATGGGGCAAGGTGACCAAAAAATTGGTTGTTTTAGCACAGTTTCTATTTATTTATTTTTACAGCGTTCACCTTAGGGGTTCAGTCAAGTGACATTTTTATAGAGCAGATTGTTACGGACGTGGCGATACCTAATATGTATACTTTTTCTCATTTATTAAAGTTTTACACAATAATAGCATTTTTGAAACCAAAAAATTATGTTTTAATGTGTCCATGTTCTGAGAGCTATAGTTTTTTTTATTTTTTGAGAGATTTTCTTATGTAGGGGCTCATTTTTTGCGGGATGAGGTGACGGTTTTATTGGTACCATTTTGTGGGACATACGCGTTTTTGATCACTTGGTGTTGCACCTTTTGTGATGCAACGTGACAAAAATTGCTTGTTTTGACACAGTTTTTTTTTTTTTTTTTTTTACGGTGTTCACCCGAGGGGTTAGGTCATGTGATATTTTTATAGAGCTGGTTTTTACGGACGCGGCAATACCTAATATGTATACTTTTTTTTATTTGTTTCACTTTAACACAATAATAGCATTTTTGAAACCAAAAAAATTATGTTTTAGTGTCTCCATGTTCTAAGAGCTATAGTTTTTTTATTTTTTGAGAGATTTTCTTATGTAGGCGCTCATTTTTTGCGGGATGAGGTGACGGTTTTATTGGTACCATTTTGTGGGACATACGCGTTTTTGATCACTTGGTGTTGCACCTTTTGTGATGCAAGGTGACAAAAATTGCTTGTTTTGACACCGTTTTTTTTTTTTTTTTTTTACGGTGTTCACCCGAGGGGTTAGGTCATGTGATATTTTTATAGAGCTGGTTTTTACGGACGCGGCAATACTAAATATGTCTATTTTACTTTATTTTTTCTATTTTAATTTTTTTTTTTTTATTCCTAACTTGGGAACTTTTTTTTTTTTTACATGTGAAACTTTATTTTATTTTATTTTTTCAACCCTTTATTTTTTTTATTTTTTTTTTACACTTTTCGTCCCCCATAAGGTCATACAAGACCTCTGGGGGACATTTGCTTCACTTTTTCTTTTTTTTTTCACAGTTGATTTCTCCTGTAACTGGGGCTGAGATAGTAGCCCCAGTTACAGGACAAATGCACCCCTATAGAGGCTGTACAGCAGCAATCCAGCGCTGTACAGCCTCACAGCAGGGCTGATCGAGGTCTCTGAGAGACCTCACACAGCCCCTGCACTCTCCGGTCACGGCGGTCACATGACCGCCGGGCCGGAACAGGAAGCGCACAGCGCTTCCTTCTCTGCAGACACAGCGCTCGGTGAGCGCTGTGTCTGCAGCGATCGTGAAGGCAGGGACACCTGGGAACTGTCCCTGCCTTGTCTTAGGGTTGCCCTGCTGTCACTGACAGCGGGCAACCCGATCAGCAGCTGCACGATTAGCGTGCAGCTGCTATTTCTGACAGGACGTTTTAAAACGTGCTGTCAGAAATAGACGTCCACCCATAGGACGTTTATATCCTATGGGCGGACGTGAGGCGGTTAAGATGGATCCTGGTAAGGTTTTAGCAATTAAGGAATGGGTAAGGCCTTCATCCTTAAAGGCTTTACAACGGTTTTTGGGTTTCGCTAATTACTATCGTAAATTTATCATGAATTTTTCTGTAATTGATAAGCCATTGACCGACCTTACGAAGAAAGGGGCAGATTTGGAGAATTGGTCTACCAAGGCCATCTCTTCATTTGAAACCTTAAAAAAGGCATTTAGTAGCGCTCCCATTCTGATCCAGCCTGATCAGGAGAAACCTTTTATTGTGGAGGTGGATGCGTCCGAGGATGGTGCAGGAGCAGTCCTTTCACAAGGTCCTGCTAGCCTCACTAACCTAAGACCGTGTGCCTTCTTCTCCAGGAAATTCTCTCCCACGTAGAGAAACTACGACATAGGGAATAGGGAGCTGCTGGCTATTAAATGGGCATTTGAGGAGTGGAGGCATTTTTTGGAGGTGGCAAGGCATCGAGTAACTGTTGTCACTGATCATAAAAACCTAATGTTTCTCGAGTCAGCTAAGAGGTTGAATCCCCGACAAGCCCAATGGGCTCTGTTTTTTACCCGTTTTGATTTCTCCATTACGTTCAGGCCGGGAAGTAAAAATGTGAAAGCAGATGCATTATCTCGGAGCTTCCATGCTTTTCAACCCACTGAGACGCCGCCTGAATCCATCCTACCAACAAACATCTTCTTAGCAGCTCTAACCCAGGATATCTCGGCTCGCATTAAGGCTGAACAACATCTGGCACCGGCATCCACCCCAACAGATAAGTTGTTTGTTCCCGTACAATTTCCCCACTGTTGGGGGAGTGTCACGATTCTGCCTTTTGTGGACATCCGGGTGTTGAGGGCACTAAGGATCTGGTTTCTAGATCTTATTGTTGGCCCACTCTGACCAGGGATGTTAAGTCCTACATGTCAGCCTGTGAGGTTTGTGCCAGGTCTAAGACACCTAGGACTCGCCCTGCTGGTAACCTACGACCCCTACCCATTCCCAGTAGACCCTGGTCCCATATCTCGATGGACTTTATAACTGACCTACCGCTGGCGGAGGGTAAGACTGTGGTTTGGGTAGTGGTCGATTGGTTTAGCAAGATGGTTCATTTAATTCCCCTGTCTAAACTTCCGAATGCTAAAACCCTGGCGTCTATTTTTGTGAGAGAGATTGTTTGTTTACATGGCATCCCGGAAAATATTGTTTCTGACAGGGGTGTGCAGTTTGTGTCCAAATTCTGGAGGGCCTTCTGTCAAAGATGTAAAATTTCATTGTCTTTTTCTTCCGCCTACCATCCTGAGAGTAATGGGCAGACTGAACGCCTTAATCAGTCTGTGGAACAATTCTTGAGGTTGTATGTTGCTGATGACCAGCAATTATGGGTCAAATTCCTTCCGTTGGCTGAATTTGCTTTAAATAACCGTGTCAATTCTTCCGCTGGGGTCTCCCCTTTCTTTTGTAACCATGGTTTTCATCCCCGTTTTCATTCTGGGTCGTCCGTCTCCTCTTCTAACCCTGAAGCTGATAAACTCTCCTCCGAACTGTGCACAGTTTGGGCCCGGGTTCAATCGAACCTAGAAAAGGCTCAATGTTCTCAAAAACTCAAGGCCGATAGGAGACGTTCAAGGGGGGTAAACTTTCAGGTTGGGGATAAAGTATGGTTGTCCTCCAAGAATCTATCTCTCAAGGTAACTTCTAAAAATTTTGCTCCTCGTTTTATTGGACCATATAAGATCACGGAAGTGATTAACCCTGTATCTTTTAGGTTTGAGCTGCCCGAGTTATTCCACATTCATAATGTGTTCCATAAATCACTGCTTAAAAAATATTTTTAACCGGTAGTACTATCAAAAGCCTCGCCTCCGCCGGTTCTTGTTAATGATGCTGTCGAGTATGTGGTGTCTAAAATAGTTGATGTCAGGAAGGTGCGTAATTCCTTGCAGTACCTGATTCACTGGAAGGGATATGGACCTGAAGAGAGATCTTGGGTACCTGCCAGGGAGGTTCATGCTCCTAGACTTGTTCGTAAATTTCATTTAGAACACCCTGAAAAGCCATCGCCTGAAGTCTTGGGTCCGGTGGCCCCTCGTAAAAGGGTTGGTACTGTCACGGGGTTCCGAGGGTGCACTCGGTCCCCCATTGCCCGCAGACCTGTTGCTTAGCTTTGGGAATGAGGATCTGTGTTTGACCTCATTCCCAGGGCGGCTTTACTAGCTGGGTGGCTCTCTGCTCCTAGTCTGCCTTGAGTGCCGAGCTGATCACTCGGTGCTCGACTGGTTGGTCTGTCGGTCATGTGATGCTGGCCACGTCACATGACCCTCACTCCCCACTATAAATACAGGCAGCCTGCTGGCTACAGGTTGCCTGTTAATTTCTAGGTTCCTGGCTATTTGTTGGACTGCTGAATACTTACCTGATCCTGTTCCCTGACCATCGTTTTGCCTGCTCCTCCTGTACTGCGCATCCGTCCTGGTATTGTGACCTCGGCTCCCACCTGACTACTCTCTTAGGACTCCTCTTGTACTTCTCTGCTCTCCTGGTATTTGACCCCGGCTTCTCCTGACCATTCTTTGCTTAATCCTTTGTACTGCGTAGCTCTCTTGGTTCTGACCCGGTCCGTTCATGTTCCGTATTTTGTCTTGTCTGTCTTCCCTGCACATATCCTAAGTTAGGGACTGTCGTCTAGTTGTCCCCTGTCATCAGGACTCGTGAGGCAAGTAGGCAGGGCCAGGGGTGAGGGTGGAGCGCAGTGGTCACTATCCTTCCCCCTGTGTGAGTGTGGACGTGACCGTTACAGGGGCTTTATCATTGGGTCTATTTTGGGGTACATAATTTTATTTACCTAGGGAAGCAGGATATTGTCACGACTGTGACTGATCCAGACAGGTCTGGGAGGAGAAGGTCGCAGCGACTTGCTACTCGCGATAGTGTCACGGCCATGCCCATGACCGTGACTCCTTTACCGCATGCAGTTGCCTGCGGTTTTGTATGGGTGTTCAACCACGGGTGAGGGCCGCTTGTCTGTGGCCTCACTTGTGGTTGCCGCGGGCAACCAGTGTTGTATTTTGCAGTAGAGCAGCCTGAGCGTCGCTAGGCAGCTTGCTGCCCTGGCATGCGGTCACACCTAGCTACCTTTATGTTAGGTGTGTGTATGTTATGCACGTTGTATGTATTGTGTGCACTTCCCATTTATGTGTCTTTCCCTTCTGTGGTACTGGAAGGGTTAACTTCCTTCCCAGTGTGTGTGTGATGTCACTGGGTGTGTCCAACCCTTGGGTGTGGCCACTTGGGCCTATATAGACCCTCTCTCTAGCAGGGCTCAGTAGGTTGCTTCAGTCTTGCTAGCTGAAGCAGCCTCCTGTGTTTTCCATCCGCCTGTGAGAGCCACCACTGTGGTCATAGTTTATGTTTATGTTTTCCTGTACTATTTAGTGCTGCCATGTATCTGGGTTCCGGTGTGTGGATGAGTTTGTGCTGACGTCTGTCTGCTATTTGTGGACTTCAGCTTTCCTGCACACGGATCCAGTCAGCAGGGCTGTGGCAGGTGGCTGGAACTAGTGCAGCACCTGCCATATACATAGGCTGTTTATGTTTCCCCTTTTCCAGCAACTTGGCCGTTGAGACTCCTGCTCCTCCGTGCTTAGGAGGAGTGGGTTGTCTTACTCAGTTCCTAGCTTAGGGCCATCTTGAGGGCTAGCAGGGACTTCTAGGTTCCGGAGCATGAGCCCTCCTACCATCAAGGTTGGCTCATGTAGCTAGGAGTCAGGGTCAGGTTAGGGATACGTTTAGGAGGTGACCTGCTCCCTAATCCTGTCTTCTTGGTCAAGCAGCCATAACATCACCTGGCTCCACACGGCTGAGGATTTCCCCCATCCTCAGCCGTGACAGTATGACCACAGAGGCTTCTCGCGTGGCGTTCCCTCGAAAGAGGGTAAAGCATGCACCGCTATCTGCGGATGGGGTGCATGCGCGTTCTCCGGAGGGAGAGCGTTATGGGGCTTTCACAATTTACGGCGCGGTGAGTGGCATTCCCTGCCATTCCTTGCTCACTGTTGTCCGTGTTGGTGTCCCCTTTTGTTTGTCTTTCCCCTCCCCCCTCCCATTGTTTCTTATGCCTCACCAACTTTCCCCTTTTGTTGTTGGGAGGGGCTTTGAGGGGTGGGAGTATGCTCCCTCGAAAGAGGGTGTAGCATGTACTGCCGTCTGCTGATGGGGTGCATGCGCGCTCTTCGGAGGGAGAGCGTTCTGGGGGTTTCGCCGCTGACGACACGGTGAGTGGCTTATTCCCCGCCACTTTCTCACCGTGTTCGTTTGGCGTCCCCCGATATTTTTATCCCCTCACCTTGGTGTTTTTTGGTGTAGGGCTGCACGCCTTCGGAAGAGGGTGCAGCATGCAGTGCCATCCCCTTGTGGCCTGCATGCGCGTTCTCCGGAGGGAGAGCGTTCCGGGGGGATCACCGTTAACAGCACGGTTGGTGGCTTATTCCCCGCCACCTTACCTTCCGTGTCTGTGTTGGTGATCCCTCGTCCCTCTCCATGTTCCCATCTCTGGTCGTTTGCTGGCAGCACTCCGTAAGTGGTCCGGCTGCGTGCTGGTTAGGAGGGTCTGCTGGCAGCGACTAGAGTGGGGACGTGAGTGGAGAGTCCCCTCATCCACTCTCTGTGGTTCCATTTCCTTGTCGCTGGTGCGGGCTGCAGGCCTCGTCGGACTGGCTAGTGTGAGCTGGGAGAGGATGCAGCTGACAGTGACCTCCTGGGAACCATGTCCTGAGAGTGGACGTCTCCTTCTCCCATCCCCTTGTGTGAGTTCCTCACCAGTTTCCTTTTTTTTTGGTGGGGGGGCTTTGAGGGGTGGGAGTGTCACGGCCATGCCCATGACCGTGACTCCTTTACCGCATGCAGTTGCCTGCGGTTTTGTATGGGTGTTCAACCACGGGTGAGGGCCGCTTGTCTGTGGCCTCACTTGTGGTTGCCGCGGGCAACCAGTGTTGTATTTTGCAGTAGAGCAGCCTGAGCGTCGCTAGGCAGCTTGCTGCCCTGGCATGCGGTCACACCTGGCTACCTTTATGTTAGGTGTGTGTATGTTATGCACGTTGTATGTATTGTGTGCACTTCCCATTTATGTGTCTTTCCCTTCTGTGGTACTGGAAGGGTTAACTTCCTTCCCAGTGTGTGTGTGATGTCACTGGGTGTGTCCAACCCTTGGGTGTGGCCACTTGGGCCTATATAGACCCTCTCTCTAGCAGGGCTCAGTAGGTTGCTTTAGTCTTGCTAGCTGAAGCAGCCTCCTGTGTTTTCCATCCGCCTGTGAGAGCCACCACTGTGGTCATAGTTTATGTTTATGTTTTCCTGTACTATTTAGTGCTGCCATGTATCTGGGTTCCGGTGTGTGGATGAGTTTGTGCTGACGTCTGTCTGCTATTTGTGGACTTCAGCTTTCCTGCACACGGATCCAGTCAGCAGGGCTGTGGCAGGTGGCTGGAACTAGTGCAGCACCTGCCATATACATAGGCTGTTTATGTTTCCCCTTTTCCAGCAGCTTGGCCGTTGAGACTCCTGCTCCTCCGTGCTTAGGAGGGCATGAGCCCTCCTACCATCAAGGTTGGCTCATGTAGCTAGGAGTCAGGGTCAGGTTAGGGGTGCGTTTAGGAGGTGACCTGCTCCCTAATCCTGTCTTCTTGGTCAAGCAGCCATAACATCACCTGGCTCCACACGGCTGAGGATTTCCCCCATCCTCAGCCGTGACAGATAGCTTGTGAGTTTGCTCCGTGGTTCAGGGTATGTCATCTGGGTTTTGCCTTGTGAACCTTTTTGTCCTGACTGGGAGTTTGTAGGCATCCTTCTCAGGTGAGTCCTGTCTGCCACTCCCAGCTACTATATTAGTTTCAGTTTCACTTGCAGTCATTGCCAGATATAGTCCTTACTTCCAGTGCTACTCTGACCTTGGAAGGAGATCGTTTGATGGTGTTGCTGTGGAGCTCTTGTCCGGCGTGGACTGTCGTGTTTGGGATCGCCTTCTCTGCTCGTGACTGGATAAGTCTATCTCTGCTGTTGTTTGTTTGTTGCTGTCTTCCCCTGTTGTTTTCCTAGACGTGAGTGATGGTGACTAGCGCTCCCATCGGCCTTTCCCCAGTCCAGTCTTGTTAGGGCGACTGAGGGTTTAGGCATCCTGCTCGCCGCACGGGTTCACACCCCGTCTAGGGTATCAGGGCAGACAGGTGCCAGCTTAGGGTTAGTCAGGGGTGGCCATTCTATTTCGTATCCGTAGATAAGGGTCCCCCTTCCCCTCCGTCTGGTGCGACACGACTGCTGCTGGGATAGCGGTCGTGACAGTATATCTGGCCTTTTAAAAAATAAAAATAAAAAATGTGACATTTCTTTTATTAATTTTTTTTTCTCTGCTTGCTGTTTTGCTTTGTATTTTGTCTGTTCCACTATGGATCCGGTTTCAGTTTTGGCGAAACAATTACAGGGGTTATCCCTTGAAGTGGCAGGATTAAAGGCAACAGTGCTGCAGCAGCAATCCTTGGGTTCCACCGTTGCTACGGGAAACCAAGGTACTCCTGAGCCAAAAGTGGCTTTACCTGATAGGTTCTCAGGAGGGAGAGACCAATTTGTAACCTTCAGAGAAGCTTGCAAATTGTTCTTCAGGTTACGCCCTAGATCCTCTGGCGGTGAGGAACAACGGATGGGCATTGTATTTTCTCTCCTGCAAGGAGATCCGCAGGCTTGGGCTTTCTCCCTACCATCAGACTCTCTGGCCTTACGATCAGTAGAGGAGTTTTTTGAAGCCCTGGGTCTCGTATATGATGACCCGGACAGGGTCTCACTGGCTGAGTCTAAGCTGCGTAGACTTCGGCAAGAGAACCGGTCTGCTGAACTATATTGTTCCGAATTCCATAGGTGGGCTACTGATACGTTATGGAACGACTCGGCCCTTAGGAGTCAGTTCTGCCAGGGGTTGTCTGAAAAATTAAAAGACGCGCTGGCGGTATACGAGGTCCCTGGGTCTCTTGAGGCTGCTATGTCTCTGTCCATAAGAATCGACAGACGACTCAGGGAGAGACTATTAAATTTTACGGAGGCCTCTATAGGGCAGGGATCGGTCTGTTATGGTCCAGTCGAACCAATGCAAATAGGGGGCGCCACTAGACGGGTGAATCCTCCTAAGTTCCGCCGTAGGTCAGAGGTTTGTTTTCGTTGTGGGGGGAGGGGTCATTTTGTAAAGGTTTGTCCCTCAGAACCCAAGAGACCACAAACAAAGGAGCCGCCGGAAAACTAGAGTCCCCAGATTGTGCGGAGGAGAACAGTCTGGGCGTATTCGTTTCCTCCATACGCATGTCTCAGTTTTTGTTGTCCGCTACCGTTGAGGCGGGCAATAAAACTGAGATCTGTTCCGTCTTTTTGGACAGTGGGGCGGGGGTCAACTTGGTGGATTCACGGTTTGCTCAGGCTCTGGGTTTTATTCCGGAACCGGTATGCAGAACTATTCCTGTTTTTGCCATCGACTCCTCCCCTCTTACTCAGAGAGAGTTAACTCAGATCATCCATAATATCCATCTGCAGGTAGGGGACCTCCATAAAGAGCATATCTCTTGTTATGTCCTGGACGGTCTTCCGGCTCCTATGGTATTGGGGCTTCCCTGGCTGGTGACTCACAATCCAGTGGTGGATTGGCAGGCCGGGGAGATTGTGGAGTGGAGTGAACATTGTAAGGACAACTGCTTGAGTAGTAGGTGCTCTACACTCTCTGTAACATCTTTACCTGCCTTTCTGTCAGATTTTATGGATGTGTTCTCTGAGAAGGGTTGTCAGGGGTTACCACCTCATCGTCCATATGATTGCCCGATTAATCTTTTACCTGGGGCAAAACTACCTAAAACCCGGTTATACAATCTTTCCGGCCCGGAGAGGAAGGCTATGAAAGATTATATTTCGGAGAGTTTGGCTAAGGGACACATCAGACCCTCTTCTTCACCTGTGGCTGCAGGGTTCTTTTTCGTTAAAAAGAAAGATGGGGGCCTACGTCCTTGCTTGGATTTCCGGGAATTAAACCGGATAACTATCCGAGATCCCTATCCTCTTCCTCTCATTCCCGACCTCTTTAATCAGGTTGCTGGTGCTAAATGGTTCTCCAAAATGGATCTCAGAGGAGCCTATAACCTGGTTCGCATCAAAGAGGGGTATGAGTGGAAGACGGCTTTTAATACTCCGGAAGGGCATTATGAAAATCTGGTCATGCCATTTGGTCTTACTAATGCGCCTGCGGTATTCCAACATTTTGTCAACGATATTTTTAGTCACCTTATCGGGAGATTTGTTGTGATATATCTTGATGACATCCTGGTCTATTCCCCGGATCTGGATACTCATAAGATCCATGTGAGACAAGTGCTGCAGATATTAAGGGCCAACAAATTGTTTGCTAAGTTAGAAAAATGTGTGTTCGCCGTAAAAGAACTGCCATTTCTGGGGTATGTGTTGTCAGATTCAGGTTTCCGCATGGATCCAGAGAAAGTCCGGGCGATTATAGACTGGGATCTGCCTGAGAACCTGAAGGCATTGCAACGCTTCCTGGGGTTTGCCAATTTTTATAGAAAGTTTATAAAGAACTATTCCTTGGTGGTCAAACCACTGACGGACATGACCCGAAAGGGATCCGATTTTTCCAAATGGTCACATGCAGCCAAAACTGCCTTTGCATCTCTGAAGGAGAGATTCACCTCGGCCCCTATTCTCGTACAGCCAGATGTCTCCCTTCCTTTTATTGTAGAGGTTGACGCATCAGAGGTGGGGGTGGGAGCGGTACTATTTCAGGGCTCGTCCCCTGGTGAATGGCGTCCGTGTGCTTTCTTTTCGAAGAAATTGTCTACTGCAGAAAGGAACTATGATATTGGCAACAGGGAACCTTTGGCTATTAAGTTGGCTTTTGAGGAGTGGCGTCATTTTTTGGAGGGGGCGGTTCATCCCGTCACGGTGATTACTGATCACAAAAACGTATTATATCTGGAGTCTGCTAAACGTCTCACCCCTAGACAGGCTCGGTGGTCGTTATTTTTTTACTAGGTTTAATTTTGTAATAACCTATCGCCCGGGGGCAAAAAATACTAAGGCGGATGCATTGTCTCGAAGTTTTCCTGGAAGGGGGTGATGTTGAGGTACCAGAGCCCATTTTGCAAAAGGGGGTGGTGGTCTCTGCATTACACTCAGGTTTGGAGGGGAGGGTGTTGGAAGCTCAGGGGGACGCCCCGGCCTCCTGCCCCTCGGGTAAACTGTGCCAGAAAATTTACGACTGGAGATACTAAAAGAACACCATAACTCCACACTGGCAGGACACCCAGGTAGTAGGGCAACCTCTGAGTTAGTGTCTCGTCGGTTCTGGTGGCCTAAATGGCGCCAGGAGGTGTTGAATTTTGTGTCTGCATGTGCTACCTGTGCTCGTTCTAAGGTAGATCATACTCGTCCGGCAGGGCGTCTTTTACCTCTGGCCATCCCCAACAGGCCTTGGACGCACCTGTCAATGGATTTCATTACGGATCTACCAGTATCAGCGGGGAAGACTGTTATTCTTATAGTTGACAGATTCAGTAAAATGGTGCACTTTATTGCTCTGGCCGCATTGCCTAATGCTAACACACTGGCTCGCTTCACGGGGTCCCTTCCGATATTGTTTCGGATCGTGGTACCCAATTCGTTTCTAAATTTTGGAAAGCTTTTTGTTCTCGTTTAGGGGTTCATCTGTCGTTTTCTTCATCTTTCCATCCGCAGTCCAACGGTCAGACTGAACGTACCAATCAAAACCTAGAGACATATTTGAGATACTTTGTTTCCGAAAATCAGGAGGAATGGTCATCTTATTTACCGTTAGCCGAGTTTGCCATTAATAATCGTCGTCAAGAATCCACCGATAAGTCACCATTTTATGGTGCCTATGGTTTCCATCCTCAGTTTTGTATGTTTAGTGAGGGGGGGCCG